>NW_023596225.1:1362671-1364367 GCF_011947565.3 Pollicipes pollicipes
GCGTGTGACCATTGATTGTTCTGTGATGATGCAATTATCACAACAAATGGCTAAATTTCTGGCCCACAGAAACTGAAAGAGATGTCACCAGCCATGTGCATGCTACCTTTAATAATGCAATACTCATTTCGATGTCACTTGTCTGAGGCAGCAGCAGTGCCAAGCAGACAGCCACCACCTGCTGACCACTGCGACTGCATCTGTCTGGTAGCCAGCACTGTCTGAGCAGCAGCAGCAGTGCAGCAGCAGTGCCAAGCAGACAGCCACCACCTGCTGACCACTGTGACTGCATCTGTCTGGTAGCCAGCACTGTCTGAGGCAGCAGCAGTGCCAAGCAGACAGCCACCACCTGCTGACCACTGTGACTGCATCTGTCTGGTAGCCAGCACTGTCTGAGGCAGCAGCAGTGCCAAGCAGACAGCCACCACCTGCTGACCACTGTGACTGCATCTGTCTGGTAGCCAGCACTGTCTGAGGCAGCAGCAGTGCCAAGCAGACAGCCACCACCTGCTGACCACTGTGACTGCATCTGTCTGGTAGCCAGTGCTGTCTGAGGCAGCAGCAGTACCAAGCAGACAGCCTGTTGACCACTGCGACTGCATCTGTCCGGTAGCAGACGCCAGCCAGCATGCCGTCGGCGACCAATGGCGGCACTGGCGACGCGAACATCGTGGACCTGGACCGGGCGGCGGCCGAGGCCGAGTCGCTGCTGCGCCGCGCGCTGCGCGACGTCAAGCAGGGGCTCCACCTACAAACAGCTGGGGCGTGGGCGCTGCCGCTGGCTGGTGCGTCCTCCTCGCCCGTCCGGAAGGCGCTGACTGGTGACCCTGCCCCAGGGCACACCGTCCCCGCTCCCACGGAGTAGCTCTGACCCCTCCTCTAGACGGAGTGTTCATGTGCCGTGCCGTGGATCTGACGTAGCTACTGATACTGGTGCTGAGGCTGGGGCCATGTCCAAAGATACATGTGTTTGACGTGCACGCAAAGGTGTTTTCGACGACATGCACTGTGAACGGGCTCTTCACGTTGATCTGTGACTGCTACTACCAAGGTTACCCATCACTTTCCGAATGCACGGCTTGCCGGTGCCGCCTCTTGATCACGTCGCTCGCCTCTTTCCTTCAGGATCACGGGCTATTTGGGCATGAAGGTGGGCAAGCTGGCCGCCATGACGCTGGGCGGCTCGATGCTGGTCATGCAGATTGCCTCGCACAAGGGCTACATCCGGGTCAACTGGAAGAAGGTCAACACGACCTGCAGCAGATCAGCGAGCGCGTGCAGGACGACGTGCAGAAGACGGCACCCGAGCCGTCGGCGAGGTGCTTTTTGGCCGCTGGCAGGTGGCGACCATCAGCGCCTCTGCCGGACAGGCTGGGAATGAAACTGCGGGGTCAGCAGAGATGTTTTTGGCCACGTTTCCAGTGATTAATGATTTATGGATGCAGCACAAGTGTTTAAGGCCGGGCGCCTGGAGGATTTGGAAGTGCTGCTCCACTGGTGGCTTTGTTTGTCCTGGTGGGATGACATTTGTGCGTGATGGGCCAATGACGGTATGTCATTGATGTGCCATTGACATCACGTACGCATTGAGCCCTGCTCCCTCTCCATTTGCATGCCTCAGACTGGAGTGCTAAAGGCGCGCTCTTGTCCTGGCTCTCCCTCCTGTCTGGTCCTGGCATCCGGCCGCGGGTCTTGC
>NW_023596225.1:1365367-1458970 GCF_011947565.3 Pollicipes pollicipes
GTTTGTTGCCGAAAAATGGCGAGAGATCGCCGAAAATGATCGTTACCCTCAAACAACAGCCGTGTTTCACACGGCCTCAACAAATTATAGTTCACATCAGTGACAACCACGTTTCTTGCAGCTGTCGTATTCCCACACGGTCGTGATATATCTTCCATGATGTCAGTGCAGACCACTTCTTCAACTACCCTGCATAACTTTATAAATCGTCTCACACTCTGTTCACAAAAGCCCAGGAGGAGAGTGGCGTCCCACCTCTCGACCGCAGGGGCGCGAGGGGTGTGCTCCCGATCAGATTCAGTCGGACACCGGAGTTGGGGACGGACGACAGTCTTCGCTGCCGTCTGGCGCCGCGTCGCTCGGGCGCTGTCCCGAGCCGCCCGGTCGCCGCTCGTGCAGGTGGACTGAGCCCACGCGGCGTCGGCCGGGGCTAGCCTGCCGCGGGGGGCCACCGGTCTGGCTGGAGAAGCCGGCTCCGGCGGAGCCCAGCGGCGGCGCACGTTCCCACGCGCTCCCCAGCTGCGTCCAGCGACTTCGGTGGCGCTGCGCCGCTACAATCGGTACTGTCGACTCGGCTGCCATGTTCTGACGAGCCGAAACGTATCTCTTACGTCATCTGAGGATTAGTGAAATATGCCTTAATATCTCAAGCTCTAGGTTGCCTTTTTATTCGCCCAGCGTCTTTTCAAATGTTGGGAGTCAAACGCTTCGTGCGGGAGAATGTCGCCTGCGCGATTATCGCATGCTAACTACACAATGTGACCTTGCTTCTTTGTGTTGGGTACACCTTTCTCCTTCAAACAGCTCACTCTTTGCTTCATGTCATGAAAAACCTGCTCTCTCTGCGTGCAGGTGGGTGGTCGTAATTAAACGACAAGGTTGCATTGGAAGTAATTAAACGACGAGGTTGCATTGGAAGCAATTAAGCGACCGAGGTTTGCATTGGAAGTAATTCAACGACTGAGGTTTGCACTGGAAGTGTGACACGAAGCACGACCAACATTACGTTTATTTACAATTTTCCAGGCTGAACACGGTTGCAGAGAATGTCCCACATTTAAAGATAAAATGGTAAATCTACTCTTCGACTATTGGCATGCTTTTACGTTTCCTCAATGCATCGTCGTTTTGTCGCCGTCGTGCAGACCTATTTGTACGGCCCATGCTTGCCGCGGGGCTTCTTGTTAACTTATGCATGTGAACTAAACCGACTATTGTTGTGTGCGCGTGTATGGGTCCTTTTCGTCGTGTCTGGTTTATTTACGTCCTTTTTCATGGTGTTCTCGTATATTTTGTCCCGCGATGGCATTATTTTACTTGCACTTGTATTCTCCGTTACGGTTGTTTTTCTTACCGCTGTTCGTTGATTTGCGAATCGTGCTGATGTATGGCTGACACGGATGAATCGATGATCTTATTTTCTTAATCTTGGGCACTACCATGGTCATTCAAGTCGGGAAATTTGTTGTGACGTTTCTATGACGTTATGCATCCCTGGGTGACTTAAAATCAGACGGCGGAAAATAGTCTTCATGAAACGTTATGGGTCCTAGCTCAGGAACGAGTGTTTGAGGTCTTAATTTCGTGGGTGCACAACTGTGTACTGCAAGAAGCGATCCTGAAAATGGCTTGTTTAGTTCAAAACACCATGCAAACATGAAACTGTTCCTGAATGCAGCAAATTCGGATGTCCAGTCGTCCTGACTCAACAGTGCCCACAGGCGGTGCGGAGACCCGCCCAGTGAGACATGCAATGCAGGTCTTGTTGTCTTGTTGGTGCTTTCGGGCGCGTCGACCGCAACGGTCATTGTGTGGACGCCCAGTACAGGCATGCAATCACTGATGTTTGTCGTGGCTGCTACGCCGGAAACGTGCATAGGCAGGTGAAATATGCAACAAGATGCCTTTTAAAGGTTTGCAGCGACTTTCGTTGGAGCGGCGCAACACTACAAAAAACCACAAACCGTATTTCGGCTAGACTGGATTTTCCCCGGTGTGGAAAAAAGTGGCAGCTACACGGCATTTCAGGGGATTTTCCTTCGGAATCCAAATCGTGCTCGATACACCCCACATCACTGCAGTCTGCTTCACCGGCCAAAAAGTTCCGGTGATGTCTGGGCATGATGTGACGAGCCACAGGCCTTTCTCACGTTACGCCCCTCCCCCCCCCCCCCCCCCATGACGCTTGATGATGACGCATCGCCGACGACTGTCAGCAGGTGTGCGCGGGAGACGTGCGGCCCTCCTTGCGCTCCCACCGACGGAGCGCCGGCGGAGCCTCGCTCACGAAGCCACGAGCCTCGCTCACGTCTCGCCACGAGCCCCGCCTCACGTCGCCACGGCCTCGCTCACGAGGGGCCACGGGCCTCGCTCACGTTGCCACGAGCCTCGGGCCATGAGCCTCGCTCACGTCGCCACGAGCCTCGCTCACGAGGCCACGGCCACGAGCCGCTCTCACGGTCACGAGGCCAGCACCTGGCAGATGACACCGTTGATGGCCAGCACCTGGCAGATGGCACCGTTGATGGCCAGCACCTGGCAGATGACACCGTTGATGTCGTTCAGGCAGCCCTGCGACTCCCACGAGCCGCCGGGGAACATGGCGCTGCAATCGTGACCCGGCTGGGAGTAACCGTCGAACCAGGCGCTGAAGTCGAGCAGGGACCAGTGGGCCCGGTGTCAGTCGGCCTCCTGGAAACGGACCAGACCCAGCCAGGCCCAGTTCGGTCCGGCCAGCCGCGCCACCTCCAGGCCCGGGTCGGTCCAGTAGCAGTAGCGGCCCTCCTGCTGTCAGTTGAGGCCGGGGCAGGCGGCGCGCGCCGGCCGACACCACAGCAGCACCAGCAGCGCTCCAACGCTGCGGGCGGCCGTTGCGGGGGTGCAGAAGTGCAGACCCGGGCCGGCGGCGGCGCCTCAGGTCAGTGCTTAGGAGCCGCCAGGTGACCCGCGCAGGTCAGGTAGAGCTTCCCGGCTGTTGCATCGTGCGCGGCGCGGAGGGGGGGGGGGGGGGCAGGGGTCCAGGTACGTGGGATGGTGACGCTCCTGTTGTCAGCTGCTTTGATTCGTTCGTCAAATATTCGATTCTTCGCGACTTGATAAGCCAAAGCTTGGCAATGCGTTTCTTTATGTAATCAGCGAAAATGGTATCAGCGTGATGAAAAATAGCTTTTGAAATACTTCCGTCTACTGCCGAGTTTTGATGCTATTCCTGCGCGATGCTGTTTGCGAATGCACTGATTGAAGAACTGCGATCAAGGTAGCTCCTTTACTCCAGCCCTTTAAACGTGAGAGTTGTGTGGTATGACTGTCCTCTCCATACTAAAGAATGAAGCAGTCGTTGGCAACACGTTGACGTTACCTTGCGGTCTTCTTTTCAAACATGTGCAGATGAGAGGCATAAAGTTATTAGGCACAGGACGATCTGAGACTGTTTCAAAAGCGACGCTTAACCTCGCCCCCACCCACCGCCGCCGTCAAAAGAATGTTATGGTCAGCAGCAACGCTACACGGTCACAATGACATTTGCAGGCGTTTTCTATCATTTACTTCTGCGCCATAACACAATGAGACCGAGTACGCAAATATGTACCTAGTGTAGGTTTGGTGCCCGTAAACCAGTGGCGCCTTGAAAGGAAGCGAGGCACTACAAGGATATGTGAAAAGTTGCTTGGTAAATGTTGTAATATACGCAGCGTACAGCGGAATACTAACAAATATCGACGCCAGTGGCAGGACCAGGTGTGGTGGTGGGGGGGGGGGGGGAGGGGGGGAGGGGGGGGGACTCACTGAGAACGCAGCAAGCTGATTTTGGTAGCTTCCATCGACGCAAGGTCAGGAGCGCAAAGCCAAGATTACGGAATAATGTGGATAGTTGTCTGACTTTTTGGTCACAGAATTTTGGTTTAGCGCTTACTACCGAAATGATTTAGTCACTTTCGTTCCCTTTTGTAACATGAATATTTGCTCGTTTTGTAAAATAGTTTAGCGACACGTAAATTTAATGACAGTACTGACATCATAACGATATGAGGGCATAATCAAGGAGAAGTATTGTGTGAACCGAATATGATTTCGGAAAAGGGTGATCAAAACAACTGCTTTGGTTTCAAATCGCATAGGCACTGCCATGGATAGCGACGTATAAAGCCAAAAGCGGTAATTTAGCAACAAAGCAAGCTATAACTGAGTAAAGATCCACGATAGGTGCGCAGCCGAAACAACAGTTTAAGGCACCAGGTCAACCAACATCGACAGCTCATTGACACACTCTTCTAAAATCTTTTTAACCGACGTCGGTATTGCTGATGCTAACGCGGCATTGCTGATGCTGACGCCGGTATTGCTGTTGCTGACGTCGGTGGTGCTGATGCTGACGTCAGTATTGTTGAAGCTGACGTCGTTACTGCTGATGCACCCTTTCTTCGACTCTCGCTAGTCGGCCTCCGCTGTCCAACGCTTTGGAACGGTCGGGTGTCCTCTAGGCTCACGAATAACGCCAACCTAGAATCACGAGCCGCCGCTCCACCAATCGTCTTCCAAGCGAGCCTGTTTCATCAGAAATGACGAGACGCTCACACCTGACCTAGGTCGCGGGATTGCCTTTCTGGAGACATGCCATTGGGCTTTACGACGTACTCAACTGCACGTGGCGTCACGTGCCTCTCATGCTGGCAGCTTGGCAGCTTGGCAGCTGCACTCTGGTACTCCCTTCTGGAGGCAGATTTGTAGAGAAGCTTCGGCTCTGCGGAACGGCACGGCCGAAGGCCGGTAACCGGCCCGCAGTCAGACTAGTACCCGTTCTACAGCCCACACCGGTCCCACTCTGCAGTCCATACCGGTCCCCACTCTGCAGTCCAGACCGGCCCCACTCTGCAGTCCACACCGGTCCCACTTTGCAGTCCACATCGGTCCCACTCTGCAGTCCACACCGTCCCACTCTGCAGTCCACACCGGTCCCACTTTGCAGGTCCACATCGGTCCCACTCTGCAGTCCACACCGGTCCCACTCTGCAGTCCACACCGGTCCCACTCTGCAGTCCATACCGGTCCCCACTCTGCAGTCCAGGCCGGTCCCCGCTCTGCAGTCCAGACCGGTCCCACTCTGCAGTCCACACCGGTCCCACTCTGCAGTCCACACTGGTCCCACTCTGCAGTCCACACCGGTCCCGCTCTGCAGTCCAAACCGGTCCCCACTCTGCAGTCCAGACCGGTCCCCGCTCTGCAGTCCAGACCGGTCCCCACTCTGCAGTCCAGACCGGTCCCCACTCTGCAGTCCACACCGGTCACACTCTGCAGTCCACACCGGTCACACTCTGCAGTCCACACCGGTCACACTCTGCAGTCCAACCGGTCCCCGCTCTGCAGTCCAGACCGGTCCCCGCTCTGCAGTCCAGACCGGTCCCCGCTCTGCAGTCCAGACCGGTCCCCGCTCTGCAGTCCAGACCGGTCCCCGCTCTGCAGTCCAGACCGGTCCCCACTCTGCAGTCCAGACCGGCCCCCACTCTGCAGTCCACACCGGTCACACTGCAGTCCACACCGGTCACACTCTGCAGTCCACACCGGTCCCGCTCTGCAGTCCAAACCGGTCCCCGCTCTGCAGTCCAGACCGGTGCCTGCTCTACAGTCCAGACTGGTTTCTGCTCCGCAGTCCAGACTGGTCGCTGCTTTGCAGTCCTGACCGGTCACCGCTCCGGCCTTCTGCTTATGCAAATGACAAGCCAGGTAGGCCCGGGAAGGTAGCGAGGCCCGCGGGCTGCCGGGAGCCGTGAGAATCGACGAAGACAGGCTCGCTGAGCTCTCCAGCCGCTGAACTGGCCCGGCCGGTCGGGCATGCTGTTGTGCGGCGCCCTGGCTCAGAGCTTCACCTGTGTGTGTAATTAGCGTTCATTAGTTGAATCGTATTTCAAGCTTGCCGTGACTTATAATATTTGCGGACCTTGAAAATAGATCGAGTCTACCGAGGTCCTGCATGTTCTGAATCGCCTCTGCTCGCGTGTTGGGGTGATTCAACGGACAGGCATTGTTCAGAAACACATTAGTGGGATGACATGGAGGTGCTGCGAGAATATCAAGCCGCGGTCACCGACACTCAAGCGAGTAGCTAATGGTCGCCCACACGAGGCCCTGGCTGGAGGTCGTCTACTTTGCCGGGGTAATTGTTCGCGGTGATTGCATCTGACGGCTTTGTGACTGCTGGCTTAAGCGGTTGGGAAAAATGGGCTCCTGCTAATATTTTTTCACATCCACATCACGAGCCGCCTCAATGAACCTCAAGCAAATTGCAGACCATGCAGCTGCCTTGAATCATATGTTCTGCGCCTAGGCATTTCTTTTGCAATAGGTACGCACGGCGTGGAGAAGACCCCATGCGTGAAAACGGCTCCTTCCTGAAACAGCATGCACGTCGTGCCACTCATTGCTTACTGTGATAATTTACCAATTCCGCTCGTCCTTGCCGTGGCGCAACATCGCATTTGCCATTGCACAATCACCGTGCGGTAAGAACCAGTAAGAAGGACGGCCAATTTCTCTGGGAGTTATTTCGGGGTTGGTTACCACCCCATTTGGAGTACGCAGATGGGACAGGGTTACTTCAGGGCGCACCAGCGGACGCCAGTTTGCGTACCGACGGCAGGTCACGGACGACAGTCTTCAGGACGCACCAGCGGGCGCCAGTTTGCTCACCGGCGGCAGGTCACGGACGACAGTATTCAGGACACACCAGCGGGCGCCAGTTTGCTCACCGGCGGCAGGTCATGGACGACAGTCTTCAAGGCGCACCAGAGGGCGCCAGTTTGCTCACCGGCGGCAGGTCACGGACGACAGTCTTCAGGGCGCACCAGCGGGCGCCAGTTTGCTCACCGGCGGCAGATCACGGACGACGGTCTTCAGGGCGCACCAGCGGACGCCAGTTTGCGCTCCGGTGGCAGATCACGGACGACGGTCGGGGTTATGCCCCGCGAACGAACTGCCGCTCGAAGGCGGACGGAGGCCTCCTGCGCACGTGCTGGGATGTGTGTTTCGTTATCGAGCACGTGGGATGCGGACAAACAGTTGTTCAGTTCCAACGGTGAAGTGAAGTCTGAAGGTCACTGTCCAGAAGGTTATATTCCACTCATAGCGTGCAAAGGCATATAGGCCCTTCGTGCCGGTCAAGTTTGGGTAGCTGCCTTTATGAGAACAGGGCTTCAGCGTCGTGTATAGCATGCGTATCAAACGAAGAGGGCAGGCAGGATCCAGACGCCGCCACGTTTCCGGTACACCGGCTTTTAAAACACGTAAGGTGTATAACTTCGTGCATGATTGACTAGCCCGCGGCCTATAGGGACGCAATGATTGGATATCCCATGACCTGTAAGAACCTTACCGCCTCGAGATCCCGGAGAACTCGAGGACAGCTTCTGCAGAAGATACCCCCGGGGCTGCCACGATGCGCCCCGTATAACGCTGACGCTGCTCCGTTTTAAGTGCGCAGCGAATTTAAACGCTCTGGATCGTTTCCACGCCTGGCTGTTCTAGACGAACAGCTAATGACTGCATGATTGCTGACGAGGCGCGTTCGTTAGCTCATGCGCAACGATTCCACTAAGATAAAGCGTGCGAAAGTCGCCATAGTGCGCTATCAGTTGTTCGGCGCCGCCGCCACTACGGGCACGGGCGTGCGGCGCGGTGCGGCCCTGCACGTTCTACCGCGGGGCGTCTCGTCCGGACGCCCAGAAGTTCATACGGCGCAAGCACGACTTGGTGTCGCCTGCGGCTGTTCTTCTGCAGGCAATTACGGACTCTCACGGCGCCGAGATGGTGAGAAAATACCTGCGATGCCGCTATTCGCGGGGGTGGTCTTCGGCCGGGGAAAATCTGTAATCATAGTGGACCGCGTACGCTAAATGGAACATTCAATTAAGCCGCCGGCTCATTTCCCTGCAGCCTGCACCGCTTGTCGAAGGGTCATAAGTGGTCAAGGTTAATGGCACCCAACGCCCTCCATCAAAACCAAGAGCGGATTCCGGCTTTGATGAAAGGGTTCAAAGGTGAACTCACAAAACGCTGGCCGCGGCTGCGGTATTTCACAGCGGGCGATCGGCCAGGAATTCTGCCGGGCATAAGCACCGAACAAAGGAAGCAGGCCACTTCTTTTACATGGGGGTGTGCGGGCCGCCGGGCGGGTTGCCTGGGTGTCGACCACCGCTGCGCTGAATACCGGCCGCGCGCGCCGTTGCGCTGAGCGCCGGCGCCGAAGACGGCCGGCCTCGCGTCGCATTCTTCGCCGGCGGGCATGGGCGGAGTCAAGCGTTCCTGAACCCTGGCCGCGGCGGCGGCGGCGGCGCGGCCGGCGGGAGCGTGAGAGCCCGTGAGAGTGGGCGCCGCGTCCGCCGCCGCGCGATGCTCGCCGCGGGCGTCGCGCGAGGTGACGTGCAGGCTGCGGTGTACTACCGGCGCTAATCGCCGACGCGCGGGCGGCGGCGACGGCCGGGCGCTCGGCATGCTGGTGCTGCGCGCGTTGGCGGCAGGCGGCGGCGCTGGCGGCGGCCGAGCCGCCCCAGCCCGGCCCGACCGACACCGGCCAGCTGTCGCACCACGCCGTGCTCGACTCGGCCGGCCGCGTGCTGCTCTGGTGGCGACCGATCGACGGCGGCGTGCTCTTCCGGCTTCAGGTGGACGCGCTGGGATATGTGGCGCTGGGTGTCTCGCCGGGCGGTGGCATGCGCGGTGCCGACATCGCGGGCCGCCGCGCCCGGCGCAGACGGCCGCATCGAGCTCTGGGACCTGCACGCCACCGGCGAACAGCGGCCGCTCCGCGACGCCCAGCAGGACGTGCGCCTGCTGCACGCCTCGCGCAACGGCACGCACACGGACGTGCTGTTCGAGCGCCGCGACTCGTGCGACGAGCAGGACGTGCCGCTGGCGCTGGACGCGGCCGTGACCGTGATCTGGGCGTACGGCCTCGAGCCGGCCGCCGACGGCGACTGGCTCACCTACCACGGCGCTCGGCGCGGTTCGAAGCTGCTCAACCTGCACCGTCCCGGCGGCACCGAGTTCGAGCCGGGCACGCCCTACCTGGACATCGTGGCGCCGGCCGTCCGGCTGCCCGACGACGCGCGCACCATGTACTATTGCCGCATCACCAAGCTGCCCGCCTTCCCGCGCAAGGTGCATTTCATCGGCTTCCAGGGCCTGATCCAGCCGGGCAACGAGGGCTTCGTTCACCACATCATCGTATACGAGTGCACGGTGCCCGAGTGGCGACGGGACGCGTTTGAGCGGTACGTGAGCGGGCAGCAGGGCGCCCGCTGCTACAGCCCCAACATGCCGGTGGACTGGGGTCGCTGCGGCCACATCCTGGCCGTGTGGGCGGTGGGCGGCAGCGGTGAGCGCCTGCCGCCCGGCGTGGGCATCCCGCTGCGCGAGGAGTACGGCGGCGCCACCTACGTCATGGCCGAGATTCACTACGACAACCCGTCGGTGCAGGCGGGCGTGGTGGACAGCTCGGGCGTGCGCCTGTTCTACACTGAGCAGCTGCGTGACAGCGAGGCCGGCCTGCTCAACGTGGGCCACGACATCGCCGTCACGCAGCTGGTGCCGCCCGGCCAGGCCGAGTACGTGGTGAACGGCCTCTGTCATGCCAGCTGCACGCGCCAGTGGCTGCCGCCGGGCGGCGTGCGCGTCTACTCGGTGCTGCTACACTCACACCTGGCCGGCGTGCGCATGCGGCTGCGCCACGTGGCCGCTGACGGCGCGGAGCTGGCGCCCATCGCCGAGGATCGCGCCTACGTCTTCAACTACCAGCAGACGCGCACGCTGACCGAGCCGGTGCTAGTGCAGCCCGGCGACCAGCTGCTGCTCGAGTGCGTGTACGACACGCGCCAGCGCGGCAACGTCACGTTCGGCGGCCTGAGCGCCGAGAACGAGATGTGCCTGGCGTTCGTGAGCTACTACCCGCGCGTGCCACTCACCATCTGCTGGAGCTCCCCCGACATGGGCCACACCATGCAACAGCTCGGCATCGAGGCCGCCAACGCCTACGGCATGGAGCTGCCCGTGCGCCGCGCGGGCGATATGATCCAGCAGGTGATCAACAACCTGGAGAGCTTCGCGCGCGCCGAGTGGGACCTGTCGGCGCCGCTGGCCGCGGACGGCGCCGGCGAGAGCGTCGTTGACGAGACGGAGCGCCATCTGTACCAGGTGGCGCTGCAGGACCAGCGCATCATGAGCGAGCTACAAGCGGACAACATCAGCGCGCTGGAGGCGCTCGGCATGCAGGACCTGCCCGAGGAGCTGCAAGACCCGTTCCTCATCCTGAAGGACATCCTCGTCATCCAGCCTGCGGTGTTTAAGATGAGCACGCTGTTCCAGTTCCTGTTGCAGTACGGGTGGGACGCGGACGGCGTGCGCCGCTTGCAGGGCGCCGTCACCGACTACTACCGGCCCAAGTGCGTGTCGCGTGACGGCAAGATCCGTACGAGCGAGCGCCAGACGCTGCCGAGCGTGCCGTGGCGCTCGCCGCCGCCGCCGGACCGCTGCGCGCCGGCGCGGCCCAGCCCCCGCCGCGCTCGACCGCCAGCGAGCGCCCAGCGGCGGCGACGGCGACGGCGACGGCGACGGCGGCGGCCGGCGGCGGCGGCGGCGGCGGCGAAGTCGTGACGCCCGAGCAGCCGGCGCCGGCCGGCAGCATCTCCTCCGAGCGGTCGCGCGCAAGCCGCGGCGGTGGCGCGCGGACTTGGGCGTCGCCGGCGCCGCGCCTCTGGACAGCCGGGCTCGTCCTCACGCACTGCATCCGGCGCTGGGCGGTGCTGGTGTGATCTGGCCGAGTGCCGGCCGGCTGCCGCCAGCGGCTGGTCGGCTGCCGAGCCACCGGCAGACTGATGCTGAGGGCCCGGCTGGGACTCGGTGGCCACTGGAGACGCCGCGTGAGGGGCCTCACCACGGCCTCGGTCCACAGGCGGATGAGATCTCAGTGCAGTGCGGACTCGCCGGGGCGGCGAGGAGAGGATCTAATGTGCCAAACGTTAGCGTAGGCGGGCCCCGGCTCGGGGACTCCATCCAAGTGCAGCAAGCATGGCTGCTGTTTCAGTCTTGATAGGGTCCATTGTTGCGCCCTGATTCACAATGGCGCTAGGCTTCCTCGGGTGGGTTTTTAATGCTGGTGTCTCCCTGCGGGGAAACGGTTAGCGTCGTAAACTTGCTGCTTCCTCGAGTTTAACGCAGCCCTTGTCAGGGATTCACCTTGTGCCACGCCGTCCGCGCCAATTGACAGCAGTAGGCAGCTGCCGCGTAATAGCCGTTCGCTTTTGTTTGCCCAAGTGCATATGCCAAGCTCATCTACGCGTGTTTATATCGCGCTTACATGTGGTGTTTTACACATAGATGTTGCGTCAGCGTATTTTGCCGCGTAATCTCGCATCTCAGTCGTCTTGTTTTGTTTTTTTAAAGATATATGGACGCAGATGTTGGTAACGTGCAGAATGCACACTCATCTACGACTATCACTTCTCTTAAATGATGCGTCCCGTGAAAAGAGCTATCTTTCGTAGGTGTTCAAAGATCCGTGGTACGCGCCGATGCCGGCAATGCTCGTGATAGACGGGCGTACGCAGGATTTTGTGACGGGGGAGTAAAAGAAAAATGCGCTGAAAACCAGGTTAGCGTCCCGCAGACGTGCGAGCTTGGATGTATCACGGAAAACAGCATCGCGCGTTTATCAGACTATGTTTAAGGGTCTTCCCGATTTTTTACCGCTAACATTCATGCACACGCATATTGTTGGGGTGTACGTGCCTCGGGAGTCGCTATGTGGGCACACCACTGGTGATATGCATCCGTTTTCCATTTTCGCGACAAATGACGAGATACACAGCATATAACAGGGACGTATCCATTGTTCGCAATGTGGTTGTGACTGTCAGGCTGCGTAGGGTGCACCCATATGCTGAGCCTTGGTGTTCCCCCTTGACTCGCCGATTTTTGGGGTGGGGATGCAGACCAATGTCTCGACTGGAAGACACAGGTGCCAAGCCAGTCATGCTGACCGAAGACTCTATGTTATTAGGTCCGCAGAATGGCCGGTCAGAGTTCCCACCGTTTGATGGCCCAGTGAGTGTCCTTGTAGTAATAAATGGCATGGGAACTGGGCAGGCGCAATGGCCGCCGGCATACGTGGTCGCGTTGCTTTGTCGTGGCGTCCGAACGCTCCGGCTATTAGCGCCATTTCCGGCCGGCTGCAGGAGAGGGCAAAGTTCAAAAGCCAGATTGGAGCTCGGCACGCCGTGCTGACGAAATCCAAGACGATGCCAGCGTGAGGACATGCAGCGTCTGTTAAGAGCCACGCCGCCCTCTCCCCGCCTCGCAGACTCACCGGCGCGCCCGACGGCCCGGCCTCAGAGCGTCCCACGTGACCCTGAACCGGCGGCGGTCGTGGACTCCCGGTAGCCGGTCGAACTGAGAGCACGGCGGGCGCCCGCGGCCACCGCGGCCGGTGGCTCGACACGTCGCCCTGTCCACCGGAGCGGCGGCGCGCCCCCTCCCCGGACAGCCGCGGCCGGTGGCTCGACACGTCGCCCTGTCCACCGGAGCGGCGGCGCGCCCCCTCCCCTGACAGCCGCGGCGGGGCCGGCCGAGGCCGGCAGCCGGATCAGGCTGAGGTCTATCAGCGGCCCTATCGCTTGCCCGCCTTCGCGGAAGGCCAGAGGAAGAGGGAGGGGTGCTGACAGGACGGCGTGGTGACGGTCTGTAGTCCGTCCCGGACCAACAGTACCTGCTGCGGCCAATTATCAACGGCTGGTACTTCTTAACCAGCGTCGCCCCAGCCCATGCAAGGCCGGTTGGCCAACCTGAACCTTCATAACAATCAAGCAAGAAATTTTCAAAGTTAGCTCTGAGATCAGTTTCAGCGGACGAAAATGGCAATAAGTACTGCATCCAATATAATGAGAAGACTTCCTGGCCCTCGTTTTGTAGGCATTACACAGCGGGCGCACAGCAGTGATGGCCATTGTGAATAGTTGTATGTTCTAGGACACGCTTGCGCACTTGAGCGCAAAGCGATTGGCCAAAGTTGTGTACGACTCGTGTTGCCATAATTTATCCCTGTTATTTCAACAATCTTCTTAATTGTCAAAACACTTAATGCAGGTAAACCTTTTCCCATGAGTGACCGCAGCGGTTCCCATACGTTTTTTTTCGAGAGCTATGTCCGAACAGCTTCGAGCATGGTACTGGAATTTTACATAGCTCAGTAAACGCAATCTTTACAAATGTAAAAATGTATAACTTGTAATATTGATGATGCATGAGCTGGAATATTTGTATTGCACATCGGCGTGATGCTGCTCATACGTGACAAATGACGTTTATTTCTCCCAGGAAAGAGATGGTGCATCATTTATATCAAACACATCCTTTTGAAGCGCGTAACTATTGGTTCGCTTGCTTTTGCAATACTAGGTCATCCAAGGTCAAGCTAGGTCAAACTGCGTATTTGTAACCAAATTTGACCAGACTTGAAGATCATATGATTTGAACCGTAACGTATATGCTTTACATCTTTGAAAAGTATGCATAAGGTTGTTTTCCACATTGATGTGGACTGCTTAGTTCTTGATACCTATGACCAGACTGGCCATAGAAGCAAATCACCTTCACCGTACGCGCACAATGGCCTCGACGTGGACGCCTTGTTAGACTCCAAACCACCCAACCGCCTTTACACTTTTGACCTGGCATGAAATATCAACGGTTACACCTGTGAATGTTTGTAGGCGCCAATCTAAGAGAGGTTTGCGAGAGATATTTGATGCCGAGCTATTTTCAGTGTTGCCACGCGTTTGTTTCTTGAGATGACAGGCGGGCGTCTGTAAAGACGCCCGCCTGTCAGCCTGTCAAACCTGATCAGCCAGTCAAAGGTGACCTTTAACAAGATTCATACACGCCTGTTACGGTTGTTTAGGCCGTTTTTTCCCGGGTCTGTCTCTTGTCTTGCTGTAGATATATTGCGGGCTCCTGAGGCACCACTGGCGTTGTCCATGCCTGTGCTACTCGGCCGTGTGGCGCTGACCCGGCCGCCGCGGTTCCCGTGCGAAGGAGCTTAGCGCCAGTGGCCCGATCGGCTCGACCAATCGCGTGTCTCGACCAATCACGCGTGGGGTCAAGTTTCTAAGACAATGTGCGATGACAACAGAACGACAATCCAAGTAACAATGTGCGCTGCACCCGGTCGGCGCGTTGCTCCCGCAGACTGAAGACAAATGCCTTGTTGAAGGGAATGTTTCGCATTTGGAGATATTGAAGTAATCATCCGATATAATGAAATAAGCCCGCTTATAACTATGAGCATGCTTAAAATCGGAAAAAGCTGCTCTTGGCAATATAACTTCTCTGCTTGGTAAACATGCTCCTCAATACGTCATTGCTTGATTGCGTCATCGCATCCTGGGTAACATTGATTGCGAGCCAATGCACGGCTGCCATGGCTGGAAATCGTGTTCACGATCGCTTAATATGAATGACTCGACAATAATGTTTGTTTCGACCTTGAGAGACACGTGGCTAACAGAACGGTAGGATTTGAATGGCAACAGTATGGCGTTATGGTTGCCTGGGCTACCTTGAGAGGGTTTAAGTCTTAAGAAGGACAGGGCTGTGAACTGCACCGAATGATGTTGACGATGACTATTTTAGTTCAAAACCCCCTAGAAATGTGGAACACTTTCTTCAAGCCAACGTAAACCTGGGGGCGTTTTGCATATATTTTTTGTCCGGAATTCCCGGTTGTCTCAGCGGACCGTGAAGGCATCGTGTTTTTTTTTATTTTTGACGCACTGAGATCCTTTCGAACACGGGAAACTTCTGAGTGGCCTTGTCGCAAATTGCGCCCTATCATTGCCTGTCAACTGCTGCTTCACAGATTCCAGATCCGAATTCACCTCACGCACGGCAAACAGTTCATAGGTACAAGCCCCCAAACCGCCCAGGGATGCAAAAACACTGGAAAACAAAGAGGATCGCGGATTAATGAAAGCGATGGGTCGCCGGCCAAAGACCGACCAATACTTACACAGACTCGTGTAAGCAAACTACTACTATCACAAACATCAGCATGGTGAGACGGAGAGGCACGTCACGGTCAGGGTCCGATCGCCATGTTAAATACGTCTGGAAGGTCTCGTTTGCTTAATGTTGATGTCCATGCAATGTCATTGGGAATCATTCCAGTACTGACTGGGTGCACCCTGAACTGCCCCTCCCCCCCCCCCCCCGCCAAACATACAGTCGGCACGTTCAAGCGCGCACCGGCGGCAGACAGTCCTGGCTGCGCTATCAGGGGTGACACAAGCTTTTTTGGACACTGCTAGGTACGATCATTGGCAAATTTATTCGACATTCCAAGGAACGTGTGCAAAATGCTGAGCTCATTTGCAACCCACAGGCGCGATATTTGGCGATATGCAACGGGCGATAAGTTAAAATTACATTTAATGAGATGTGGTCACTTCTACGCCCGGCGCAGGTCGACCAAATTTGCGCCGAGTCTTTGACCTCTAATTTTTAAAACCTTTAATCGATTTCACCTTACCAGCGCACCTTTAAGCTGATGTGCATTCCAGCGAAATGATTGGCGAACCAACCCAGTGAAGCCCGTGCCGTCTTGCTGGAGCCACCCCCTGCCCCGACAGATCCCGTGAAGCCGTCTGAACGCCGCCCAAAAAGGTATCAGTATGGTAGCGATGTGTCGCTCCGCTGTCGTGTGTCGTGCTGACAGGATACTCATCCTCGCCCGCAAAGCATCGTGTGCAAATCTCGAACTGACGAATGTCTGATGCGACTGATAATTAGCATTGTTCTTGCATCATGTTTCGCAATTGAATGGTCATGTAAATGCTACCGGCCTTCATAATGCGAGAAATGGACTTGTCGCTGTTGAGTAAAACATACGTTTTTATCTGAACAACCCTGCGTAGTAGGCGGCTCTACACGGGTGCCGACTGTTTATTTCATATTTCTAAAACTCCTGTGCCACCCTTACCCACGCGTCACAGCCAGGATACCTGGTTCAGTGCTGTGTATCCGTCTCCACGGAAAATAAGGAATACGTTAACACATTTACAGTTCTAGGACTGGAGGCCTAGCAAATGCACACACCGCTACCCATATTTGGGGTATGAGGATTGTCTCTCAAGCAGCCATGGGGCGTGCGGCACTGCAATGTGATGTGGTTGGAGTAAGCATGTGCTTCTCAAAGAGTTCGTCCTCTGGAGACATATCTGGGATAACCACCCACTCTGAACAGCGCTGGTCTAGTGAGTCCCGACCCAGTCGTATGTCGGACTAACGGCAGCACTTTGCAGCGGGAGCTTAACGTGCCGAAATGCGCTGCATTCCGTCCTGCCCTCTGACGTTACGTGGCCACTAGCGCAGCCGCTGCCGCCGGTCGCAGGCTATCCTAGTCAGAGATCAACAGTCAACGTCTAACGCGGCGGAGCCTACAGATTTATCTAAATCTAAGGACGATTTAAAAGACAGTTCGGCGGCTGTAGCTTCCACTTGATTGCATCATCAGGAAGGGCGTCGAGGAATAGAACAGTCACATTTCGTACGGCGTGTGCAAGCGAGGCATGTTGGGTTAGGCAGCATACTTTCTAGAACTATGCTTTCTCTTGTCTTTACGACCAACCATAAACATAAAAGTGCTCGTTCTCAGTATCCTCATAACCGCTCCAAATTGAAAGTAAAGCGCTCAAAGCGCTGCGAATAGTTAAGCTCTCGTAAGGATGCCCGCCGCACTCAAGACATCTGGCCTTCTGTCTACAGGTCTTGCTATGCCCAAAACATTGGCAGTTGAAGCATGGAATTGTGACATCCTGACTGCGTACCGGAGATAACCGCCTGAGGGCCTCTCGGAATCGCGTGGTTTCCAGAATCAGATCGGGCAGGGTGGTGTCTCGATGATGTCCATCTCGGAGAGGTTGGCTGTCGGACGTGCCGCACGTTCCCCGTTGAGTCCCGCCGAAATCTTCCGACCCATCATACAACGGAGCCCACGAGCAAAGACCGTACCTGTTGGACGTTGCACGCATGCCGGACAAGTTTTGACCGCCTCGCTACAGAATTCATTAGTTTCGACGTAGCCATTACTCTGTGCACGATTGATGATTCCATTCCTAGTGAGCTATTGACTGGCGCTTCCATTGGCTGATGGTGTGGGTCGCAGATTTTCTGAATTTGTATGAATTGCCAAAAGACACAGATTTTTGCACAATGAAACATTCTCTTTACATGGTTGCACGACCCCGGTGTGTCCAGTGCAGGCTCAGGGTGGTGGTCACTGGTCCCTTCCTCCTTCCGTACTTCACCAACTGGGAAGCGGGAAAGGACGGACAAGAGGTGAAGTATAAATCTGTTTAGAGAAGATGAGACACCTAAACGGATGAAAACGACGATGAAAAAGCAGTAACTCCTGGCAATATGCCACAACACGAGAGAACCTCCGACCTGGGTCCTGCCAAACACGCGCCCATGGATCGGATTAGGCAGCGGGGTTTCCCGCTCGATAAAATTTATTGACATGAAGCGAGTTGGCCTGTCCATACCGTTTCACTCGGCATAACGGCTAGGTGTACGTATACCACCTGCCTATCTCTCTAGGCCCGTGGTTTTTCTGTCATTCGCGGACAAACGAAGATCAGACTGGCATTCACTGGCTGATTGGATGATAAGCACAAAAATGTCCACTACAAGCAATGCGGAAATTAATTATAAAACACACAGTTCACGTACTTCAGCCATAGCGCACTCGCCGCAGTAGGCACATGACACACAGCGATGGCATTCAGGCGCGAGCGACTTTTGAAACGCTCGCAGACAGGAGCGTCCTGTGGCGTTGTTTGACGTTGTTTTACGTATTCATTGAAATTTCATGACTATTCGCTTTGTTTCCCAAAAATATGTGGAAGTGTGAGTTCATAAAATATGTGGGAGTGTGATTTTTGTGTGAGTGGTTGAGTCGTGGGGAAAAATCTATAAATCTTGCGTCTATACCTTGGGCATAAGAATGTTTCCTCCTGGTGTGTAAATGCACAAAATCACGTCAGCTGTGTTCAATATCAGATACGACGGTTAACTCATTACCTAAAAAAGAGGCTAACTTCATTATCACCCCTAAGAGTGGAAGAAGGCTCAGCACCTAAGTACGGCTCGTTCGTTGCCCCAGTAGCCACACCAGTAGCTACACACTGAACTAAATGAATTCCTCTTAAACATATTATAAACCGCTCCCCTTAGACACCATCACCACTACTTTAATTGCTCTACAACCTACTCATTACAATAGGTAGCCTGCATCAATGCTAATCACAGCTGTAGAAAGCCCGGGCATGAAATCCACTCAGTCATAGAGTGCCATTAGTTGCACCCAGTGCGCGGGCGTACTCCCTCGCGCCAGCGCTCTGGACTGTCAGGCGCGGCAGCCAGGCCTGGGTCGGCAGCACACGTGTTACTTGGTGGCCACCCCATACAGGATCGGGTTGATGGGGTCGATGCCCGGTTGAGGCTTGGAACGCGGCTTCATCTTGTTCTCGACCAGAAACACAGAGTGGTGCTCCATAGTGCTGAAGCCGCCTGCCAGCAGCTCCTGTTAACAGGAAGCCGGGCGATGAACGCACCGGGCACATGGAGGCAGCGTCAGAACGACCGTGAACTATCCCCCCCCCCCCCCCCCAGAGCCGCAGCCATCGGTACACAGGCTAGCATAGTGCGGCGCGCCTGACTTCGATGTCACCTTTTTCATTCTCGCTCCCACAAGCGTTGTTTTGCAGTAGATGAAAGCTTGAAAATAAACTGTTTCCCGTATACGTCGTATCCCGATAATCGATTCACAACACTCTTCATTCCCCCCCCCCCCCCCCCCGGAGTCCCGATTCACCAGCCTCATGATCATCCCCCAGGAGTTTCTATTCGAGACTTATCATCCGCCTCCCCTCCAGGAGTCTCGATTCACGAGCCTCATCATCCACTCCCCCCCCCCCCCCGCACCATCTACTCACCGACCCCTGACGGGAGCCGGGAGCTCTCCACCACAGCCTGCCAACTCCCGTCCCCGGCCACGGAAGCCTATCCTTTGGGTGCCCATGCTGTGCCCCGCCTCTGCCCCCGCTCACCGCCTCCAGGTCGCAGTTGGCCATGCAGCCGCCGTACAACATGGGCCACAGACCACTGTCGGAGACCGCGTTCTGAAAGCGACGCCGCCACGTTCCCGGCTCGTCTCCAATGTGCTCAAGGAAATAGAACCTGCCACCCTGCGGAAAAGGTATAAACTCAGGTTATGGGGCGCGTTGACAGGTGGCAGCTCAGGACCACCTGTTTAAAACACCGGTCGCATCTGACATGTGCAAGCATGCAAACATCAGCTGTGCCTCTGTTCAGAGCATGGTTCGCTTGCGCTAGGCGAGTAAGCCGCATAAGGCCTCCCAAGTTGAAAGCAACCCTCCGTGCAGGATTAGCAGTTTACACTTAATAACGCCCCTTCCCTCCTATTCACAACAATGGCCAGGGTACTTTAAAAGCATCCAACGACACGTGGAAAGCTACATGGAAAAACATGCATTCGCCGTCAGCGTGTTGGACTGCTCCGAGGCGTCCTCGTTTGCAAGGATGCACAAGAGGTGTGGTCAGGTGAGAGCAGGAGGGCAGAGACTTCACGGTCACGTCTTTTCTGGCGTAGAGAGCAGTACCACTGGCCCACGCCGCGCCGCTTTGGGGAATGGGGAGCCCCATGGACCACCTCGACCACTACTAACACAGATCAGCCGTCGTCGCTCCAAGCACCCCTCCTGCCCACACTCAGAATGACCGTCCGGCCGGGCCGACGCGTTACGCCCGGCCTCCGTACTGACCGGCACGAGGACGCGGAGAATCTCCCGCAGCATCTGGTCCACGTGCGCGACGCTGCAGAGCACGACCGTGACGACGACTACGTCCACCGAGCTGTCGGCCACCGACGGCATCGACTCGCCGCGCTCCGCCACAAACCGGATGTCCGGGTCCAGGTGCGCC
Organism: Pollicipes pollicipes; assembly: GCF_011947565.3. Lineage (NCBI taxonomy): Eukaryota > Metazoa > Arthropoda > Thecostraca > Pollicipedomorpha > Pollicipedidae > Pollicipes > Pollicipes pollicipes. The sequence goes on from NW_023596225.1 coordinate 1,385,411, forward strand.
GCCTTCTGCTCACACTCGCGCCGGAAGTAGGCTTCGAACGCTGCGTTCGGGTCGACGCTGAGCAGCCGCGAGCCGGCCGGGTAGTACTCGAGGTTGGTGCCCGTGCCGACACCCACCTGCCGCGGTATTACAGGGCGGAGGGGAGAGGGGGAGGGATGAGGGTGTTAATAGCGTCTCGCCGCGCTGCCGCAGCTCATACGGGGATGGTGGCTGTAGCCAACGCACTCAACAACAGATGCTTAGATGAGGACACTGTTCAGCCGAGGGTCACTGCGCACGTGGTTTGAGCACACGCACAGCGAGTTTTGTCTTAACATCAAGATAAATGTCCTACCTCTAGAATATTCAACGCATTCTTCTTTTGCATCTCCGGATCCGCCGATTTCACTTCTTTCAAGCTGGAGAAGAGCTCCTTCTTGGTACTTTCAAAGAGCACCTTCTGAGCGTCCTTTATCGAGGAGTTCATCATCATGGCAAAGATCATATCCCTGAATGCTTGGATACGAGCAGGTCCAAAAGCTACATTGGCCACGACGGTGATTAACAAAAGCCACCCCAATATGGAAGCGATGCAGCTCAGGAGACAATACATCCAGCACCACATTTTGGCAGCGTGATATCTGAAAGAAGGCGAACGCGTTAACCAACAGGGACTTGTGCAGAGTAAGGATGTTCGTTCAGATAACATCAAGGTTCTGCTGGTCCTCGTACATGGGGCAGATACCAAAGACCTAACGTTCTCATTTGAAACTGCCTTTGTATACAGAATTTCCGCTATGGTCACAGCGTGTGCATGACCCAACCGAGATCCACGATCAACCGAGATCCAAGATCCCAAGATCCATGATCTTCCGAGGTCCGAGATCCCGAGATCCGCCCACGCCGCACACCTGGTGGACATCGGCAGGGAGCGGCTCTCAATGTAACATGCTTGTATAGCTCGCTCGTCAGTGTTGGCTTCCCATTCTCGGACTTGTCAAATGGCGGGAACAGATCAGAGGAGGCACCCTGGTCGCCCTGGTTGATGGCTGAGAGTATTTAGGGGCAGATACGGCTGACTTTCTCCTCTCACAGCAAGGAGATGGTGTGCACAGCTTTTTCGGTTGAAAATGTGTGAAACATGCCACGTACCTAATGCTACATCGAGAAGTGACCGACTGGTCGTTTTAATCTAGTATATCTGCTGACGCAAACCACAAATGTCATGCCCACACGCTGGGGCGGAGTGGGCGTAACGTCGGAGCGCAGTGCGGACGGCTGCCCACTTCCCCAGCCACCGTCTGCTCACTGCAAGGGATTCCGCAGTCCCGTCCAACAGTTGCTCGACGGAGTCGCAATGTTTTCAGCAGTTATTAGCATTACGGTCGCCTCAAATGTTTCACACTTCTTTGTCCGGATTGCGGTCGGCGTCATTTCGGCAGAAAATGTCCCTCCGATCCGCTAAAGACGCGCAGAACCCAGTGGTACGTCCTCACCGCCTCATCCTGAATTCTCACCGCTTTATCTCGAGCCCTCGCAACACGTCATCGTCTCTTGAGCGGGCAAGTTACGGCCGCTAGCAACGAACAGGTTCAAACACCGCCGTGACGGAAGCCCAAGCCGACCGCCCACATGTACTCCAACGACGGCTTCCTGCGCCGTAAGTCTGGGTTACGGAGGACTCCTAGACAGCTGCAGTCTCGTCCATCGCTCGCCTCTCTCCACCATCATGCAGCCGTGGAATAGTCCGTGCTGGACGAGAGGGCTCTTAGCCCAGCCAAGCCATGTCAGACCAAACGGCTCGCAAGCGGGCAGCAGTTTCGCTCTGGGGCGCGCCGACTGGGTTGAACATATCGTACCAGCTTCCATATGGTACGCCGGGTTCAGTTATCAAGTACAGTCGTTCCCACGTCACATATAGTCAAAGTCTGGTGCTCGCCAACAGCTTCACAAGTAATTCATGAACCGCTGCTCGTTTGCGGCTTCGCCGACGACCGGCCAGCAGTTCGCGCTCAGTTTGCGAATTGTTCGTGGACGCAAATGCATTATTCCTCGCTTCAACTGGAGGTAGTAAATACGCTGTATATATCAACACGTGTTTCATTTTTGTTTCGGAAAAGCAGAGGCTCAAATTTCATTTCAACCTTTTAGAACCGTTCTACACGTCGTGACGAAAGCACACTTTTTTATCCAGTAGTTGAAGGTGAACCAATTTTATGTCAGCATGACGATGCATACTTAATGGCTCCAAAGCGTCACACGAAAATTGTCCCTGCCTTCGAAATAACTTCACGTATTGTACAGTAGGGAAGGGAAAAAGTAAGCAAATATCACCTGGAATTTTCGGTACTTTGAAACATTGCAACGAGTGAAGTAGCTCGCCAGTAGCTCGCCAGTGCTCGTCAGCACTTTGGCTGAAAACTGATCTTCACTGGCTCAGAGCCAGCTGCCGTTACTGAGACCCGACGACTGTGTTTGAGATCGTCTGCTTCTTCGATCCAAGTCCACGCGCGTTCGCGTCTTGGCCCTTTCTCGTGGCGTTCTTACATATTTGTCCGTGATTTTGCACTGTTTATTTCCATTCACATACGCAGTTATGGGGTCGTTCTTAAGGTTTTGATTCCCAATCTTATTTCGGTCATAACTCGTACCACGGTTCAACTTCCTGCATCACGCAGCAAAAAAAAAAAAGCGATTTGCGTTCAAAACTTCCACTGAGCGTATAACATCGGTTAGTGCTACTATGCTGACGTGCGACAGACACGAATAACTCGGTGAGCATAGCCTTCTTGGCCAAGATCATAACTTCCTAACAACTTACCCTTTGATAAAGTTTAAAAGGCACCAAATGTTTCAAATACTTTCACAATTATTGCAAGGACACCCTGGATATCTGAAGATCTTTTGAAAAGATAAAAACATGCTGCATCTCATAACCTCATTTTTCATAAAAACAAAAACCCACAGTTAAAATATCCCATGTAACAGAAAATCCTTTGGCACCTCTATGAACTTGCAAGTTCTGAATAAAACAGATCTACCAGATCCAAGTATAATCTCTGGCATAATTCATGCATGCACAGGTAAACCAGTGAAGCAGGTTGCACATCAGGTGCCATATGTAATCCCACACAGGTGGGGCAAGGTGCCCCGAGATTGTGCCCAAAGGTCAGCTGAGCATTGCGTGTGCTGGGCTGGCAGCCAGCAGACAGCTGTAGCTAACATACAGCTAAGGGAACTGGGAGTTTGGAGAACATGTGGCACAGATGCAACACAAACCATCAAATATATATTTCTTATTTTTCTTAACTATTGTAGGTCAGCAACCAGCAAAACTTCACTTTACAGCACACTAGTGATGAGATACCATCATGTTAATTTTAAGTTTGAGATACTTTTGGAATTAAAGCTTGGAAAGCTCAGATGCAAGAATTGCAAAAACTCAGAAAACCTGCTGGCTTTTGGGGAAAATGAAGTGTGATTCAAATAGTTAATATTCCAGACATTCACCTGCTCAACTACCTAACACAGCTCATTATAGCCAACATTGCTGGCAGTAGAATGTAACAGCATATCTGGATATAATATTTGTATGCATTTATTTCATACTTGGTACAAATCAAAACAGCAAAAGCAAACAGCAGCTGATGGTGAAGAGGAATACACTGATTTGTGCCCTTTTTAGTATAAATCTTCCATGAACTTAAGCTTGGCAACATGTTTTGGCAAACAAAACACCTATAGCAACACACTGAGCCTGTTTGATGCATTGACAGTGCAATTCACTACCCACAGTCACCTACCAGGTGCATGGATAGCCAATACCAGATGCAAGGAGTCTTATTTAAATAGGTAGGAATGCCACTCAGATTTTGTCAGGCAACAACATCTAGTATTTGGTCAACAACTTACACCAAGGTGTGGGGCTCTTGCTCTGCCCTTCTGTTTCTACATACCTGTCTTGATGGCTGTTGTCATACAGCTATTAATATATAAGTAATAATAATATAAATAAGAAAACTCTTGAAGACAAGCTGTGATCTCATAACAGCATTTTTGCATGTACAAGTGCTAAATTTCCAATCTGCAAGCTACCATGGGAGGATAACAGGCAATTTGAACTAGGAAACATTCCCAAAGTCCCCTCCCCAGATCTATAGTTACACCCATGAGGCAGACATGGGTGCAAGCCAATTGGCAAAACTAATGGTATCACTTTCACCATCACATTATCCTTCAGTAGGCTGTCACTTAGTTGTATTTCACAGCTGATAAGCTTTGCACAGGCTCAAATAATCAAACATTGTCATGAGCTAAAGATGCAAGACTCAGTATTTTGCTTTGTAGTTAATTGCAATCACCACAAACATTTAAAGGTTGTGAATGGCCCCTGAATGGAGTGTTCAAATAGAGCAACCCAATGCATATTATTTTGTTTGTACCATAAGATTACATGGTGCTTGCACACTCAATGCAATTTCACTAAGCTTTGGCTTAGTGACTTTTTTACTCAAACTTTAAATGGACCTCAAATAACCCCTCTTTTGAGCTTACGGACACATACAGTGTTATTTGATGCCAGCCAAAACCTCTTAGCAGTAAGACTGTAGCTTTGTGCAAATTATATATCAGTCATACTTCTTATGTTGATCATTGAGGAGTTCCCAACAATCACCTATGAATGTGGTGACATAACGTTAATAAACAGAGGAGGCATAACATCTAACATCATCTTTAATGGAACGCATTTTGTTGGAAACCTGAAAACGACGTCTGCGTGGAGAGTACCGGCCCACGCACGCACCTCCCCAGAAGTGCCACCATAGCAATCAACGCCCAAATGCCTGCAATATTTCTCACCGTTCGCCGTGCCTTGGATAGACACCGTAGATCAAATGCCCCAGAGCAATAAGCTTATCGCCCGCACGGCCCTGTCGCGCTGCTGTCACCCGACCCCGGGGCAGCGTACGATCGGTCAGGGTGTACTTTCCTACCTAACGTTAGAAAAAATCATTGTACACCATTCGTCGTGTTTAAGGCATGACATATCGTAAATAATCTCAATACAGGTAGAATCATGCTCCTACCTTCGAATTTCAATGACTTCGATGGCGGGCCCCCGAGCGCCGCGCGCACCGTACCGCCTGGACTCCCCAGCGCCGTTTCCGCGTTGCCGTTGCGTAAATAAAATATTTCTGCGTACCAAGAACTGTACAAAATGTACGGGACCAAAGTAAACCATTCGTCATGTTTAAGGCAGGACAACCATAACCTAACTGCGAACCATAAAAATATTTACTAAACATAAACCATATTTACCATAACCATATTTACGATATAAACCATATTAACTGCGAACCATACTATAAACCATAACTATAACTATAAACTATACTATATAAACCATACTATAACTATAAACCATATTTACTGCGAACCATAAAAATGTACCGGGACAAGGTAGCAAGAATCCATGAAATTTGATCCTCGACTGCCAACGGGACCATGGGTTGCAGGGGGATTGGGTGGGGAATGTAAATGATGGTCTCAGAGGCACCAGCATGGTTCTTCCGGTTGCCTCTGGACCTACAACAAGCCCAAGTGAGAACTCCAGGGGCACTGAAGCGGGATTTCCCCCTTTATTGGACCCTGCTGGTGAGGGTATTGTGGGTCACCCCGCTCAGGGTCCCAGGGGTTCTGGGGGCCCTGACAGGACTGATAGCAAAACAGTAACCTCAGTCACTCGGGATGGATCCATGGATGAACATACTCAGGCTCAGGCTGATGCTGGTTCCCCAGTCCACAATAAGTACATAACGCTCCTCAGTGCAGGGGTAGGCAATGTCTGAAAATATTGTACACCAATGCAGACCAGATCCTTAGTAAAGTAATAATTTATGTATGCTTATTACTGACGATGAGTCAAATATCATGCTGTTGACTGAAGCCCTTCCCAAAGCCCAGAAGTTTCCTATTGCACGATCTCTCTTATACATTTCCGGCTACACCCTGTACACAAACTTCAATCTCTCAGCCCAACCTTGGATCTAGTGGTGGAAGAGGCATATGTGTCTATGTGTCCAACTTACTAAATGCAGCTGAGCACTCATTTGGGTCAAGTCCTCTGGAGCAAGTGTGGCTGAAGATGGCCTTGAGTGGGAAGGATGCCCTGTTACTTGGCTGCATATACAGAAGTCCATCAGGCAACATCCAGGACAGTGTGAGCCAACTGGAAGACCTTCTTCAGAAAGCATGCAGAGCCCAGTTCTCTCACGTGATGGTTGTAGGTGACTTTAACTTGCCTCAGATCGACTGGGCAACAGAGCGGTCGTCAGCTCCAGAGAGTCACCCAACCCACTCTTTGATTGACACCATTCAGGGCTGTTTCTTGTTTCGGCATGTCCGGCAGCCAACACGCTACCGGGTTGGTGAAGCTCCTAGTGTCCTGGACCTAATTTTCACAAATGAGGAGGGCATGGTGAGCCAAATCAAATACCTGCCAGGGCTAGGTAACAGTGACCATGTGGTTATCAGGTATACTTTGGTCTGCTACTCTGGGCTACAAACCCCTCGTCCCAGCCAGCTGACACACACAAATTACGAGCATCTGGCTGACACCCTCAGGTCAATGGACTGGTCCCTGATGGAGAGCCTCAGCCTCGAAGATGGTTACAAGTTCTTCAAGGAAAGAATCGCCAGGGCCACTGAGGTTTGCTCCGTCAGGAGAAAGGCCAAAGCTAAGAAGAATTTATACATGAACCCAAGGGCCATGCAACTAAAGAAGGCTAAGGAAAGACTATGGCGAACGTACACGCGGACTCAGGATGATTCTGGACCATGCCAGGTTTGTGCGTTGTCGCAATGACCTGCGGAAGTTGACCAGGTACCTTCGGAAAGAGTATGAGATTAAATTATTAGCAGACATCAAAAGAGACCCCAAGGCCTTTTGGAGGTACGCCAACTCTAGACTACGCACAAGATGCAGGATAGAAGACCTTCTTGACGATGATTGAGTGCTGACCAGCAGTAGCGAAGGGAAGGCAAACGTCCTCTGTAAGTTCTTCGCCAGCGTTTTCACGGACGAAGGGACTAGTGCCATGCCTGTGTTACCGTGTAACTTTACTGGACCGTTACTGGATGACGTGGTCATCTCTACCCAGCAGTGGCAAGGAAACTGGCCGCTCTGAAGTCCTCGAGCACCCCTGGGCCAGACGATCTCCATCCAAGGCTTCTTCGCGAGTCCGCAGATGCCCTGGCAGCACCCCTCAGCATGCTTTACCGAAAATCTTTGGCATCCGGAAGGCTCCCTCCGGAGTGGAAGCTTGGCGAGGTGGTCCCGATTTTCAAGAAGGGTGACCGACAATCTCCGGCGAGCTACCGCCCAGTGAGCCTTACTGCTATTCCCTCCAAGATACTCGAAACTTTCGTCCGTGATGCCCTACTTAATCACTTCTCAGAGTCTGGACTTCTTCATGCGGCCCAGCATGGGTTTCTCCCTAAGCGGTCCTGTACCACCCAGCTGTTAGAGGTTATGGAGGATTGGAGCGCCGCGGTAGAGGATGGAGAACCGGTGGACGTGGCGTATCTGGACTTCAGCAAAGCCTTTGATTCTGTTCCCCATAACCGTCTGCTCTCCAAGCTTCATGCTTACGGTGTGAGAGGTAATTTGCTACGCTGGATCAGGGCTTTTCTTACTCATCGGATGCAGAGAGTGCGGGTCCAGGGCATCGAAGTCGGACTGGACCGACGTCGTCAGCGGCATCCCGCAAGGGTCAGTACTTGGACCAACGCTGTTTATTATTTTCGTGAACGATCTACCAGAGCAAGTGCGAAGCGTGGTCAAGATGTTTGCGGATGACACCAAGGTCTACTGTCGTGTCCCGAGACCCCTGACTCACTCACCTCTGCAGGCTGACCTCGACGCCCTGGCCAAGTGGTCAAAGGAGTGGCTGCTCCCCTTTAGTGCAGCAAAGTGCAAAATAATGCACATCGGGAACTGCAACCCGAGGCTGACGTACTTCTTGGACGGTGCCGAAATCGCGGTCGAGTCCACCGAAAAGGACCTCGGGATCTTCGTGGATTACCGGCTCCAGTTCCACGTGCAGACCGCGGAAGCGATCTCCAAGGCCAACCAGATGCTGGCGGTCGTGAGGCGGTCTTTTGCCAATATCGATGCTCGCACCTTGCCATTGCTTTTTAAGATCTTAGTACGTCCGTACTTAGAGTATGGCAACGTTATCTGGGGCCCGTTCGGCAGACTGGACCAAAAACGGCTGGAACGAGTTCAGCGACGAGCTACCCGGCTTGTCTATGAAGTGAGGCGCCAGCCATACCCTGAGAGGCTCAGACTCCTTCAGCTGCCCTCACTGTACTATCGTCGTCGCAGGGGAGACATGGTAACAGTGTACCAGCTATTTCATGGAGGCATGTCGCTATCGGAAGAGGAGTTCCTGACAAGGCACAACTCGGAGGTGACGAGAGGACACCAATGGAAGCTCAGAAAACCTCGAGCTAGGACTCTCGTCCGTCGCAACTCGTTCAGCACGCGGGTTGTCAACGACTGGAACGCTCTTCCGCACCCGGTCGTGTCGTCGACCTCAGTTGAACAGTTCAAGGCTAGGCTTGATACGCACTGGGCTGACATCATGTACGACGTCCCACACTGAATATTCCTATAATTTGAGACTGCTTGGTTACCGGACCGGGAGCCTGACGAGACCGGGACCTACAGGCCTAGTGGCCTTTTACAATTCCCGATCACCATAAGGTAAGGTAAGGTAAGGCAAAGCAAAATGAGAACATGGCAGCTAAATAAAAGCTCACTATATGGCACCTATATATGGCATGGAACATGGATGCCAATGAGATGCTGGGTTGAAGGGGATATAGGGTGGGGAGGTTAGGTTAGGTTAGGTTAGGTTAGGTTAGGTTAGGTTAGGTTAGGTTAGGTTAGGTTAGGTTAGGTTAGGTTAGGTTAGGTCAGGTCAGGTCAGGTCAGGCTAGCTTTGCTTAGCTTAGCTTAGGTTCTGGTCTAGTAGTAGGTTAGGTAGTAGTTAGGTTAGGTTAGGTTAGGTTAGGTTAGGATATGTTCTGGACTATTCTGGCCTGCGTGTTTCATAAATGTACCTAAACTCGATAAGAAACGATTTTGGTTGCTTTATTATTGTTACCCTTGGTCCCGTACATGTTTTATGTTCTTGATAAGCAGAAATATTGTGCTTTCGCAACAACGTAGAAACGGCGCTTGGAAGTCGAGGCAGTGCGGTGCAGGTGCGTGCAGCGCTCGGGAACTCGCTATCGTATTTATTAAAATTCGAGGGCGGGAGCATGATTCTATCTGTTTTGAAATTATTTACGAATATGTTCCGCCTTAAACATGACGAATGGTTTACCTTGGTCCCATACATTTTGTAGAGTTCTTGGTAAGCAGAAATATTGTATTTACGCAATGGCAACGCAGAAACGGCGCTAGGGAATCCAGGCGATGCGGTGCGCGCGGCGCTCGGGAGCTCGCCATCGAAATTATTAAAATTCGAAGGTAGGAGCATGATTCTACCTGTTTTGAGATTATCTACGATTTGTGCCGCCTTAAACACGACGAATGGTGTGCAATGATTTTTTCTAACGTTAGGTAGGAAAGTACACCTACACCATACGATCCCTCAGCGCACGTGCTGAGGCTCTGGTGGTCATCACACAGAGCAGCGGGAGTCCCCCACTTGTTGACGTTTTCAGCGCTGGTGCTACAATCACGCATCAGTCTGAAAAATCCATTGTTTGCTGTATTCTTGTAGGGAGTTCCGGGTGCGTGGGCGGAGGCAAGGCCATTGGGCGGAGGCACTGGATCGCAGCTGACCGGTGTTGTTTGTTTCCTCTCTGCTGCGTTGTCAGGTAGATAACACTTGCGTCTTTGCGCGAATTCCCTGACTTTTCCATATTTTTCCCTGCTTTCTAGCATGACTCTTTCATTAAGGTTCTCAGGGTTTAATGGATGAACCCCATGGGCTTGCTGTGATGCCTGACGTTTCGAGCTACATGTCCTGACCAAACGTGGATGGCGTAGCGACTTGAATGGGGCGAATTCGCTGCTTGTAATCATTAATCTAAGTACTGTAGTTTCTGGTATGGTCACAAGTTACCACTAGTAAAGTGCATAGATGCAATGTTTTAAGGAATCAATATGCTATAAGTGATGAGCTAAGGCAAAGCCATTTGTGAAGCAAAGTTCAGGTAAAGTTAAGTTGATAGCTAAGTTTAGACTGAAGGGAGCCTTGCTAAAAATTTATACCTTGCTAACATCAACACATTGTGCATCAATCATGTTCTGTTTATGAATGATGTTGATGGTTATCATAACTAAATTTAAAACATAAGGGATTAAAACATTTCCAGAATTGAAAGAATGCACTGTCAAGTGCTGCAAACATTTTTCCCTGCAATGATACATGTTATTTACATGATCCTGATCCTCCCAACTGACCTATACATCCCAACCATACCTAGAGATGTAACATAGGTCAGCCAGATCACTGACTCAGCCGGCACCATGTATAGTATTGTCAATTACTGCATCTAAAAATGTATGTGGTCTTTGTGATAAAGCACAGCAATGACATTTTCAAATGCCATGATAACTAAGTGATTGTGCACCTGGTGGTCAAATTTAATTTGTATATGATGACATTATGATTTATCTACAATACCTGACCTAACCTAACTTAACCTACCCTACCCTAACCTACCCTAACCTAACCTAACCTAACCTAACCTAACCTAACCTAACCTAACCTAACCTAACCTAACCTAACCTAACCTAACCTAACCTAACCTAACCTAACCTAACCTAACCTAACCTAACCTAACCTAACCTAACCTAACCTAACCTAACCTAACCTAACCTAACCTAACCTAACCTAACCTAACCCAACCTAACCTAACCTAGCCTAGCCTAGCCTAGCCCAGCCTAGCCCAGCCCAGCCCAGCCCAGCCCAGCCCAGCCCAGCCCAGCCCAGCCCAGCCCAGCCCAGCCCAGCCCAGCCCAGCCCAGCCAGCCCAGCCCAGCCCAGCCCAGCCCAGCCCAGCCCAGCCCAGCCCAGCCCAGCCCAGCCCAGCCCAGCCCAGCCCAGCCCAGCCCAGCCCAGCCCAGCCCAGCCCAGCCCAGCCCAGCCCAGCCCAGCCCAGCCCAGCCCAGCCCAGCCCAGCCCAGCCCAGCCCAGCCCAGCCCAGCCCAGCCCAGCCCAGCCCAGCCCAGCCCAGCCCAGCCCAGCCCAGCCCAGCCCAGCCCAGCCCAGCCCAGCCCAGCCCAGCCCAGCCCAGCCCAGCCCAGCCCAGCCCAGCCCAGCCCAGCCCAGCCCAGCCCAGCCCAGCCCAGCCCAGCCCAGCCCAGCCCAGCCCAGCCCAGCCCAGCCCAGCCCAGCCCAGCCCAGCCCAGCCCAGCCCAGCCCAGCCCAGCCCAGCCCAGCCCAGCCCAGCCCAGCCCAGCCCAGCCCAGCCCAGCCCAGCCCAGCCCAGCCCAGCCCAGCCCAGCCCAGCCCAGCCCAGCCCAGCCCAGCCCAGCCCAGCCCAGCCCAGCCCAGCCCAGCCCAGCCCAGCCCAGCCCAGCCCAGCCCAGCCCAGCCCAGCCCAGCCCAGCCCAGCCCAGCCCAGCCCAGCCCAGCCCAGCCCAGCCCAGCCCAGCCCAGCCCAGCCCAGCCCAGCCCAGCCCAGCCCAGCCCAGCCCAGCCCAGCCCAGCCCAGCCCAGCCCAGCCCAGCCCAGCCCAGCCCAGCCCAGCCCAGCCCAGCCCAGCCCAGCCCAGCCCAGCCCAGCCCCAGCCCAGCCCAGCCCAGCCCAGCCCAGCCCAGCCCAGCCCAGCCCAGCCCAGCCCAGCCCAGCCCAGCCCAGCCCAGCCCAGCCCAGCCCAGCCCAGCCCAGCCCAGCCAGCCCAGCCCAGCCCAGCCCAGCCCAGCCCAGCCCAGCCCAGCCCAGCCCAGCCCAGCCCAGCCCAGCCCAGCCCAGCCCAGCCCAGCCCAGCCCAGCCCAGCCCAGCCCAGCCCAGCCCAGCCCAGCCCAGCCCAGCCCAGCCCAGCCCAGCCCAGCCCAGCCCAGCCCAGCCCAGCCCAGCCCAGCCCAGCCCAGCCCAGCCCAGCCCAGCCCAGCCCAGCCCAGCCCAGCCCAGCCCAGCCCAGCCCAGCCCAGCCCAGCCCAGCCCAGCCCAGCCCAGCCCAACCTAACCTAACCTAACCTAACCTAACCTAACCTAACCTAACCTAACCTAGCCTAACTTAACCCCTATTCCTACTCCTATGCCTAATCTACTCTTACACCTGCAACCCCATCTATGTTTGCAGAAAACAGGCTTGAAGGAATGGCACCACATAAACTTAATTTTCCTTCTTTCTGAAGTCAAGCAGAGAAAACTTATCTCAGACAGTAAAGTGATATTATGACTAAAATCCTGACCACCTGAAATGCTATCACCTTGTTTGGTTGGGATGGAGCAGGCCAAAATATCTCCTGCTTTGAAGGTGCAGATAGAAAACAACATTTGCTAATCAGATAGATAAGACACACAGTAACATGCCCTGGGCTAGTCACATGTCTTGCACATGTCCCATGGGCCAAAATGTGGCCATTAGTTATGGTATCTGCAGCATGTGACCATTGATTGTTCTGTGATGATGCAATTATCACAACAAATGGCTAAATTTCTGGCCCACAGAAACTGAAAGAGATGTCACCAGCCATGTGCATGCTACCTTTAATAATGCAATACTCATTTCAATGCCATTGTCTGAGGCAGCAGCAGTGCCAAGCAGACAGCCACCACCTGCTGACCACTGTGACTGCATCTGTCTGGTAGCCAGTGCTGTCTGAGGCAGCAGCAGTACCAAGCAGACAGCCTGTTGACCACTGCGACTGCATCTGTCCGGTAGCAGACGCCAGCCAGCATGCCGTCGGCGACCAATGGCGGCACTGGCGACGCGAACATCGTGGACCTGGACCGGGCGGCGGCCGAGGCCGAGTCGCTGCTGCGCCGCGCGCTGCGCGACGTCAAGCAGGGCTCCACCTACAAACAGCTGGGCGTGGGCGCTGCCGCTGGCTGGTGCGTCCCTCCTCGCCCGTCCGGAAGGCGCTGACTGGTGACCCTGCCCCAGGGGCACACCGTCCCCGCATCCCAGCGGAGTAGCTCTGACCCCTCCCTCTAGACGGAGTGTTCATGTGCCGTGCCGTGGATCTGACGTAGCTACTGATACTGGTGCTGAGGCTGGGGCCATGTCACAATAGATACATGTGTTTGACGTGCACGCAAAGGTGTTTCGACGACATGCACTGTGAACGGGCTCTTCACGTTGATCTGTGACTGCTACTACCAAGGTTACCATCACTTTCCGAATGCACGGCTTGCCGGTGCCGCCTCTTGATCACGTCGCTCGCCTCTTTCCTTCAGGATCACGGGCTATTTGGGCATGAAGGTGGGCAAGCTGGCCGCCATGACGCTGGGCGGCTCGATGCTGGTCATGCAGATTGCCTCGCACAAGGGCTACATCCGGGTCAACTGGAAGAAGGTCAACAACGACCTGCAGCAGATCAGCGAGCGCGTGCAGGACGACGTGCAGAAGACGGCACCCGGAGCCGTCGGCGAGGTGCTGTTATTGGCCGCTGGCAGGTGGCGACCATCAGCGCCTCTGCCGGACAGGCTGAGAATGAAAACTGCGGGGGTCAGCAGAGATGTTTTTGGCCACGTTTTCAGTGATTAATGGATTTATGGATGCAGCACAAGGTGTTTAAGGCCGGGCGGCCTGGAGGATTTTGGAAAGTGCTGCTCCACTGGATGGCTGTTCTGTCCTGGTGGGATGACATTTGTGCGTGATGGGCCAATGACGGTATGTCATTGATGTGCCATCGACATCACAGTACGCATTGAAGCCCTGCTCCCTGCTCCATTTGCATTGCCTCAGACTGCCGAGTGCTAAAGGCGCGCTCTTGTCCTGGCTCTCCAGCTCCTGTCTGGTCCTGGCATCCCGGCCGCGGGTCTTGCGCTGGCAGGGGCAGAACACTTATGGAGAGACGTTTTGTGACAGAGAGTGGTTCGGAATCGCATTTCACTGGCATCTGGCAATTTGAAAGGTTGGGTGCTGGAGGTGAACAGCTGGCTCGGTTTGTCCCTGCTACGTTGTTGCGACTGTAGCTTTCCTCGTTTTATTGATAATGCATAAAGGCTCCACACGACTTTGGTGGTTTACCTTTCCAGGCATCTGTCTAGCTCCCAAGAATAAGCCCTGGCATTGGATGCGCGAGTCCGTGGTCTTTGATGTTTTAAGATCAGTTTGTTTTTTTCGTTATAATCTAAGATACATGATCCATTCGATAAGTTATTTGAAAACCATTTTTAGGGATCTTAGACGTGTCTCATCTTGTCGCCAAGATATGTCAAATGATATGGCATCTTTGATATACTGCTCGCAAGTTCTTTGATTTGTGCGTTCATTGAATGCGGTCACAGTTGCCTTGTTATTACCAACACAGTCATGCACTTTTTGGCCTTTCCTGATGTGCATTCCTCCTGTTCTTATCACAATCTTTTATCTGTGTTGGTGGTGGTGTCGTTTCTCTGTCGTTTGGTACCGGGGTCAGCAGGACCACTGGCGGACCGGCTCGGCAGGCATCCAGTGACGAGTGGCAGTCCGAAACGCCAGTTCAGCTTCAGTTCATGACCGGGGCTCTCCCGTTCCAGGTGAAGAAGTTCGCCAACGAGAACAAGTACGTGGCGGCCGGTTTTACGGGAGGCTTCCTGATCGGACTGTCCTGCTCCTGAACGCCTCCTGTTCTTGCGTAGCTCCTGCCGCTCTGGAGGGCGGCAGGGTCTGGCCGGCCGGTCGCCCCGCGGCCCTGACTGGACGACACCGCTGCTTTCATGAGCGGTGTCTCTGGAGCGGGCTGCGGGGCGTGGGACTGCCGGCCACACTGAACGCGGCCTGAGTGCCCCGCTGGCGTTCTTACTTGCCAGGGGTTGTATGGACTGTGGGTGACTTGCCGAGGACGTGCGGGCGCGCCGCGCGATGCTTTATGAAGTGGAAGACTGGGTTGGCTTGAGTCGGCTCCGTTCGCACAATGCCAGGTAGTGCTCCAAGTCCTGGGCGATGTGAATGTCTCCAGTCTCGGGCGATAGCGCGACTTTTAGCATGTCACCTGCAGCGCCCCCGGTGCCATGGCGTCACGATAGTACCGCGTGGTTTTCCGCTGTGTATGCCGTGACCCGCCGTTCAGTCGACGTGGTCCGAGCTGTCTGGACGTTGGTGTGAGGCCTCTCCTCCGGATATCTCGGGCCCCGCGCCGGTCCCAGCCCCGAGAGTCCGGCCTTCCCCCTCGCACCGGTCCCACCCCACGAGTCCAGCCCCACCCCCCGCGCCGGTCCCAGCCCCGCGAGTCCAGCCCCCACCTCCCGTGCGCCAGTCTCTTCCCCACGAGTCCGGCCTTTCCCCTCACGCCGGTCCCAGTCCCGAGAGTCCAGCCCCACCCCCCGTGCGCCGGTCCCAGCCCCACGAGTCCGGCCTTCCTCCTCGCGCCGGTGCCAGCCCCACGAGTCCAGCCCACCCCCCACGCCGGTCCCAGCCCCGAGAGTCCAGCCCCATCTCCCCCGCGCCGGTCCCAGCCCCACGAGTCCAGCTCCGCTCCCGCGCGCCAGGCTCAGCCTCACTGGAAGCAGAGCCGCCACAGACCCGGGCTGGCGTGGACATCTGGACGCATGTGTGTTGGCACAGCTGGCTGTGTGGCTCTGGTTGGTGAGATGTAGGAAGCTCGATGGGATGTAGATATGTAACGCGTGTAGTGCACTGTTCCTGGTTTGCCTAGATCTTTATTTTTTCTGTGCGTAGGTGCATTTGTTGGGTGTGCCTTTTCTCCCCTTACCGAAATAAATAAGGTATGCATGACTCAAATTCGTATGCTGATGCTGTCACGGATAGCCCTACATAAGCAGATTGATGACGGTATGCCAGTTGGTGTTATTTGTGGCAAAGCGCTTGGACTCACACAATATCCGTTTTCGGATACCTGCTCTAAAGTTTGCAGCGTGATCTTATCCACATGTTCTTCCTATTCCTGAGCTTTCTTCATGCTGTAGGAAGTCCACAAAGCTGGGCCCTAACAAAAGCCAAACAGGAGATCGGTGTTACGGTGCGGGCGGCGTGCTTGCATTTGACAGCGGACGAATCCATGCGTGATGGCTGGAGCAAAATGCGGAAGTGGTACCACGGCATGTGTTGATGGTTCTTTTACAACGGTTGAAAAGTTTGGGTTTTGTGTTCGTTCTAGGAAAAATGACATTCTAACGTTGTTTTCGTGAATCTATTCTTTAACGGCGGCATTATGCTGCACGACAGATGGAAGTCTACGAGGAATTCCGTCTTCAAACCTTGATAAAAATCTTCTATCCCTTTCGGGTTGCCTGAATGAGCAGCATGATTTGCCTTCTGTTTCTGTCTCCTTTCGTGCAAAACACATTATATCAAATATTCAATAGTTTGTGGACCGAATTTTCATTTTCTTTCCTTCCAGTACTTTTTCTCTTCGATCACCCCTTTCAACGCTTCTGCTCATTTCGCGTGAGGTGTATGGTTGACATCAGACCCGGCTCTTTCGCCTTCGTGATATATGTTGGAGACACTGGCGTCACTCGTCCAACAGCTGCACGTGTTGTACACAAACAGCGGCGTAACGCGTCGAGCTGTGCGTGGAGTAGCAACAAGTGACCCGCTCAGCACAGGAAACCAAGGGTAACGCTCGGAAGGCAGCCGTATAACCATCCGTTGACCAGTTGCGGCATGCATCTAGAATGGTGAATTGCTTGGATTACGAATCGCTTGATTTGCGAATCGCTTGGATTACGGATCGCTTGGTCCCCACTCGGAGACGATGTCTCTTTGATAGAAGTGATTCCAGTTTTAATAACTCCGCGCAGCTCTCAACTCAGAAAAGTAATGATCCAACGCAGCAGTTCTACACATTCGTTGAGACAATGCATGCATGCCCAAGATCAGGACTAATGGATGATTCTGGTCGAACTCGGGCAAGAGAGAGCAATGTCTGTTCGAAAATGTTCGTGAAGTTACCGATATACTTAGCAATTGCTCCAGAGACGAGTTCTGATTTCTCTGAAGAAAGGTCGAGGCGAATCATAGCACGAGAACATCGAAAATGATCTTTATTTTGCAATATCATGTGACCTTCAAGGTTAAAAGCTGAGTCAAAGGACGGGGAACTCGATAACACCCAAAATTACCGACCGATTTTAAAATTGCAAGCATAAAAAACACAAGCGCAAGAGCTAGCGTTCATAAAGAAGTCCAGACTTTTCAAGATCCCCTGCAAGGTCAAACGCGGGCTAAAAGGACGGGGAACTCAATATCACCCAAAAATTATCCGCCGATTTTACACTTGAAAACATTAAAATGTTAACCAGTTCAAGAGGTCAAAAAGTCCTGCCCTCTCAAGGTTATCATTCCAGGTCAAACTCAAACTCAAAGGACGGGGAACTCCGTATCACCCAAAAATTACCAGCTGATTTTCAACTTGTCAGGGCCAGAATACTCACTACAGCAAGGATTAGCGACCGCCGAATAGTCCTGACCTTTCGGGGCGACCCTTCAAGGTCAAACGCGGCCTGAAAGGACAGAGAAATCAATACTTCCCAAAAATGAGCGGCCGCTTTTAATTTTCCAAGCATATAATATTTACAAGCGCAAAAACTGGCGTCTGCCAAACAGTCCTGACCTCTCAAAGTCACCCTTCAAGGTCAAAAGCGGGCTCAAAGGACGGGGAACTCCATATCACCCACAACTACCGGCTGATTTTAAACTTGCAACTGTCAGAATATTCACCATAGAAAGAACTAGCGCCCGTCAAGCTAGTCCCCATCGTTTGAACCTGCGTTTGACTTTGGAGGGTGACCTTGAGAGGTCAGGATTTTTGACGGACGCTAGTCCTTTCTGTGGTGATTATTCTGGTTCTGGCAAGTTTAAAATCGGCCGGTAATTTTTGCGTGATATGGAGTTCCCGTCCTTTGGGCCTGGATTTGACCTTCAAGGTCAGGACTTTTCAAATAAAGCGATTTTTTCTGCGTTGAAAATTTTGATATTGCAAGTTTAAAACCAGCCTGTAATTTTTGGGTGATATGGAGTTCCCCGTCCTCTCAGCCCACGTTTCACCTTGAAATTCACATGGTATTGCAAAACAAATGTCGTTTTCGGTGTTCTCGGGCCGTAATTCACATTGAGACCTTAATTTCAGGGAAATCGGAGCTCGTCGCTGAAAAAAAATCGCTGAATAAATCGCCAACTTCACGGCTGCTGGAGCTCTGCGGACGCCGGGCGGAGCTTTGGGTAACGTGTGACGGGCGTGCGGGCGTGTACCCTCGAAGCCGATCTGAAGGGGGTCGTCTGTGATGGTCGCTTGACAACTTGCCGGGAGGACCGGGATGGCATAGCTCGGCTGCGTATGGGCATCGCCAGGCATTTTTCGCCAAGAACTGCTCATCGGAGTGGCATCGTCCTACTTAGTAGGCTACTGGTTAGTGTTGAGTGGACTACTGGGTAACGACCTCTTTGCAGCAAGGCGCTTCGCATCTCAAGCAGACTCCATTTCAAAGCCATCCCTCCGAGACATCCGGAAAAATGATAGATATCCCGCACTCCTCCATATAGGGTAGAACGTTCAGTATGGTTCGGGTACAGCACCTACCTGATGTACGACGCAGCCCACGTACTTGACATTTGAAATGTTGCGATTCGCATGTGTAGGTCCTCTGGCTGCACAGTAGGAAGCGAATGGTAATATTTGAACGGAATATTAACCCCTAATACACGCATACGCAAAAAAACGTCGAAGCAGAGATGATGTTAAATGGTGGCTGAGTCAGTGTGACGTTGCCCCGTCGTGAGCATGGAGGCTTGGGCCTGTCGGCCCGAGCGCCGCCCGCGGCGTTTTCAGTCACGTGGTCGACACCTGCCTGACTTCGCAACTGCGGTCGGGCCGCCGGCACACCCGCTCACACCTCACTCGCTCGCGTCTAGCGGCCCGGCCGCACAATCATGCAAACTGCTATGCAACGGCGGATGTGTAGGTGGGCGTTGACGGACCTTCTAGACGTCCGATGAGATAAATCTGACGATGAGACGACTAGGACTGCAGGATCCGACGGTTCGGCGCGTCTCAGCCAGACGGCCGCGCCAGGACCGCCGGTAGGGGGCGGGCGGACAGCCGGGCCCGGTTGGGTGCCCCTCATTGTCGGCCCGGCGGCGGAGCTGCGAGGATGTGGGCGTGCGCCGCCCTCCTGCTGGCTGCCCTTGGGGCGGCCTCCGCTCAGGTGCTCACGCCGCCCATCTTCAACCTGGCCCAGAGCAAGCGGATCGAGGCGACGGCCACGTGCGGTGTGGACGTGTCGGAGCCGGAGCTGTACTGCCAGCTGACCGGCGGCAACGCCGAGAAGGAGGTTAAGGTGCAACTGATCCAGGGACAGGTCAGTGGAGGCGCCGCTGCGCGCTCTGAGACACGGTATCATCACGGCAAAAGAGCAATCTGGTTTTCTTTTGCAGCAAAATGGCATTCGGCTGCATGCTATTCGGCAATTCTTCCTGGAAGAATTCTAAGGCAATGTTAAAGCAAAATTATGCGTGTAGCACATCGGCGGCAATACCAAATTACTGTTAAGTCATTAGGTACACCCCACTTGAACTAGTGAATACGCACCTGCTGTTCATTTTCGATCAGGACCGAGTGGCTTCCCAGATCGTTCGCCCCAAAGACGGTTATGTGTCCATCTTAACCAGTCACTAGGCTTTCAGCATGTTTAGTGCCGGAACGTTTTACGTTGCCATGACTGAGCCCAAAGAAATTTAAAATCCAGGGGAAAGGCGAACGACCTTGTGTGCAAGCTACTGACGTTTACAAGCTATTTCGTGTAAAGAATGGCTAGCTGAGCAGGCGAGGCGAGCTGAATGGGAAATCATTACTCTGGATCACCGTGGTGGTTTAAATTTGCTAGATTCTGCGCGACTCGAGGCGCGTTGAATGTAACCATGTATGGATCAAGTGAACCATTTACGAAAGTGTTTCGAATTTCTTTACGATTTTAAACTGATACAGCCGCCTTGAAGACCTTTCGATGCCGTTCACAGCCATGTCCTTCTTATGACCTAAACTCCTGTAGTTTCTAAACCACACGCCGGCGAAAATGGGCAGACTTTTTCGGGGAGTGTATTTTAAGGTCACATTGGCATTCATAACGTCATATCAACATTATTCCAATTCTGGCATTCCATAAGCCGTGCTGTGCTCAAGGCCGAGAAAAATATAATTGTCGAGTCAATCATATCTGACGTTCGTGAGCACAATTTCCAGATATAACGGCTGTCGGTTGGGTCTTTATCGATGTTGTGGAAGGTGCGATGACGCTATCAAACAATGACGTATCGAAGAGCATATTTAAAAGGGGAGAAACTGTGTTGTCTGGAGCAGTCTTTTCTACCTAGGAGTATGACAATAGTTTTAAGTGAGCTATTTCATGACATCTGATGTTTGCTTCAACATCTTCAAATGTGGAGCATTCCCTTTGAGCCGTTGTTGGAGCAGCATCTGTGCGTGAAGCTTTATATGCATGCGCCTATTGGCAGCGGTCATGTTTTAGATGTTCCTTTTCGAATAGGGCTGCCGATTACGTAACGGCAGAGTTACTTCACTGTAGTTCAAAATATGTATCAATAGGTTGCAAAGCTGTTGACCGAGTATGGAAGGGGATGCTACCCCAGTTTGCCTTTTCGGCGGTTGGTGTTCTTGGTTTCTTACCACATTCGGCCTAGTGACACCACAAGCTATAGCAGAATCTTACAAGTTTTGGTTGTGCTGAAATATTGCATGTTGTAGTTATGTGGGCTTGTGGATCACACGGCTAACGAAGGCTCCGGTAACTTCGTGAAAGACTGTGTAGTGATGGGGGGGGGGGGGAGGGGGGGAACTAAATGACTCGTGTTTGTAGGTTGCACACGGAGGGCTGTGCTTATGATATTTTCATTCTCCCGCTGGGAACTTGTTGAGATGTAATTGAAGTAGCGGAGATAATTGTGTAACCTTATGTTCGAACAGCGTCACATCAGTGTCACTGCAAATAGCGGAGCCGACATAACTTTGACGGCGTCAGTTCTACGCGACATGACTTCAACTGCAACAACCTCTAGTCTTCAATTAAATGTCACATTACTTGCACGGCGTAAATATACACACGCATCGATGCAACACAAGAAAACTTATGCTTCAGAAACATATACCCGTCATTACTACATAAGCATTAACGCCGGGTTGTCGAGCGAGCGGCATTATTACAACCCTAAAAGTTATACGATCTTTGTTGCAGCATTAGTTCGAATATCAGTAATTGTGCCAAACACTGGCACCGCACACCAAAATTCGTACATGAAGAACTTACACCCTTCATTACTTCTGCTGCATAAGCTTGTACAGTCTGCCTCTACGCGGCATTACTTCGGCTAATACTTCGATGCGACGTGAGTTCTACAGGCAAAATATATGTTTCAAAAATAAATTACCTCTTCTGCAGCAAACCTTCGTGGCGTATAATTATGCGGGGCATTACGTCTACTGCCAATATTACTGTAACACTAGTTTTTCACGGCAGAACTTCTTCCTCACAAAGCATGCTCGTCAGGGCTTCCTCTCTTTTATGAAGCTGCGTGGAGAAAGAAAGAGAAAAGAGAGAAAACACGCCAAAATCATCGAGGCTGCCCTTCAAATGACAGTAATTTGACGGACCAAATCAGACTAGAGGTGGCCAGCCCATGGTCTTACAACATTGCATGTTGCAACATTACTTCTCCTGCAGCGACTTTTACGGCCGGCGTTTGTAACTTCTACATAGTTCTATATGGGATGCACAGTAAATCAAGGATACAGTGCAATTTAATGAATCACCAGCCGTTCGTGTCACCGCCGCGAACTATTCATTGCAGTGTTGCCCTGATGGCAGTCTGCTATTTCCCACCATGTCATATCGTCTTCAACGCTAGCTGGCCTTGCAGCTTGGTGATTGGGTCTGGAGGTGAAGTGGAAGAAATATAATTATTGATAAGGTATGATGGGAGTAGCATAGCGACCCAATATGGTGAAATGTCTACGACACTACGCAAGTTCTTCCAAAGCCTGGGCTCCTGCGATGCTGTTTTTTCTTTTTTAGTCGAGAATAAAAATAATTTATTTCATCTGACGCATGTATGGAAGAAAATGACAATGGAATAAGTTTCTCAGGCACTGATCAAGGTCAGATGGCTCAACACCTCTTCCAAACACATCCCAATGATGGAATAGCATCATACAGTTGTTTTTCCTGAATAATCCCCCGTTTCTTTACATGTAATAATCTCGTACAATTGTAAAGATCCCTGATATTTCTAAATTCTCAGGATTATCTACGACCACTGACTTCGATGTGATAATGGGCGTAATATTACAGTATCTCAATCGCTAGTAGATGTGAAGGCATGTATTTATTCGGGTATGCTATATTCAGTATAATTCGACATGCTCTGCACTTACGTTGATCTATTCATTTGTTTCGTCATTCATCATTTGTCTGTTTTATCGTCGGTTTGTCGTTGTAACTTTGTGTTTCAAGTCCTTTGCTCTCAGGTAGAACTTGAAACAAATGTTTAAAGCTGCCCGTTTTGGACAAACATATCCTGCCCGTACCTCACCGTTCAGCTGTCGCCGTGTTGATGTTCGTGACCTAACGTGACCCGCAGGTATGCGACTACTGCGACCCCAGTGACCCGGAGCGGTCGCACCCGCCGGAGAACGCCATCGACGGCTCCGAGCGCTGGTGGCAGTCGCCCCCGCTGTCTCGCGGCAGCGCCTACAACGAGGTCAACGTCACACTCGACCTCGGACAGGTCAGTCGGCGCCGACTCCTTCCGCCCGGCCAGCTGACCAACCTCCCAGCACTGCGTTATGGTGCACGGTTTCTGTCACGCGCTGACAGGATAACCTACCAAATATAGAGCTGCCGGGGGACTCATCGAGACATTGCCTTGCCGGTGTATGCCGTTGCGTAACCCAAGGCAAGTTCGGGTTGAAGCTTTGCTTCGCTCCTTTCCGCGCTATGAGCATCACAAGTGCGTCTGTTTGTGATTACGTGCCTACGGTACTCGTCACCGTGCCAGATGACAGCAATCAGGACTGTGGTCATTCTGCCGTGTCGATGATCTAGTCGCGACAGACAAGACTGCGGCGGTGTTAGACCGCGCACGTCCGTCCAGCTGTCTGCGGCTGCCGCATCTATCTGACCGCTTCCTGTGTCCGCCCGCACCCCGTGCTCCCTCTGCAGCCTCCAGACGCGGCAGCTTGCGGGCCCTTCCTGTCGACTCCCGCACATGTGTGACCCCCCCCCCCCCCTCCCCGTCGGCGGACATGTGGGGAGAGCAGGGTGGTCCGGCGCATCCGCGAGAGGGGAGTGGCTCGCGAGCCGACGCGCCCTATCGCCTTACGCCCGAGGGCGATGCCGCGACGACGGCTGTCGCCGCGGTCACGACGGCGGTGAGGTGATCGCTGGCGGATGCGGGCTCTTGCCCGATCTTCGTCGTGAATGTGTGATGCCCGGGAAGGAGCCGGGGCGCGCCTGGGGAGGAGCCGCAGCACGGCGGCACGCGCCGCTGTAGAAACCACAGGTCCTTTTCGTCTGGGACAGAGCCCCCCTCTCCTTATGTGCTGTTCCGAGCTGTGATTGTTGAACATTGCTAGGAATGTTTCTCTTCATCCGGGTCCAGAACATAGTTCGTGGGCAAAGGCAACTAGTTCATTATTTCGCAAACCACTCCAACCATGTGAAATCAAATTTACTGTCATGTGCTTGCCATTAAACGGATTAAAATGCTAGTGTCGTGGTGCTAAACGTCATAACCACATGCTCATTCCAAGAAAAGCTGATGGAAAAATAGCGACTGCTTTTTGCTCCTTTGGGGATGGGGAGCGGCTGGGTTGTCTAGTAAAATTGTGAGTCCCATAGAGCGAATTGGAAGTTGCCTGGGGTGAAATCCGATTGCTTTTAAACATCCAGTAGATTCATTGCTATCTCCTCTGGCGTTTTTTCATCTAAATTACTGGTAAAAATAATAAAAATCGCGTTTATCATTCAGTACCAGTCTATGTCAAAATGGATGCCCAACACATCACCACATATCGTTCACCGTGCTGTCACAATCTAAGGTGAACAGGGCGGTGTAAGATAGACCTCTGCTGAATATATCCGGCCAATTTGGCAGTCAGATTAGAGGGCGAGACTTACCGCCCGGCCTCATAGATGCTGTGGTGGCGAGTATTTGAAGCAGGGGACGTCTGTGGGGCGCCGGGCGGGTTCGGAGTCCAGACGCGGCCGTCGCGGGCGAGCGGTTCCAGAGCGTCCCAGACCGGACGCTGGCGCGGCCCGTGCAGTCCTGGCGCCAGAGGCGGGCCCAGGCGGGGGACGGGAGGGGAAATACGGGGGAGGTTGGCTCAGGCGAGACACAGGGAGGTCCCAGCTCCTCGGACGGGTACGTGGTAGCCTGGTGTGCGGGCAACGGCCAGCTTGGAACGTGGCGTCTTGACAGTAAAATGCAAGCTAGGCGTGCATAATTGCGCGGATTACAAGCCGTACCAGAGCGCATTTCTAAGCTGTAACGGAGAAATCGTTTTCAATGGTTCTTCTGCGTTAGACCGGTCGGAGCCAGAATACTTTTTCTGAATTGGTCACCGAGCTCAGTTATCAGCAAGCAAGCAAATTTCTGATTGCAGTCTTAAAAATTTAAATTGCACTGCTACACAATATCACCAGTGATCCATGCTCCCGACCACGTCCATAGAAAGCGATGTCCTGTCTTGTATACTTATATCAGTGGCCCTTGCACCTGAGCCTGCTATTGCCAGCTAGACGCTGACCATGATTGTGTTCATTGTCTGGTTAGCATACACCGCTCCGGTTCCGTAGTTTCTCCACTGTCCTGGCCGTCCTTCTGTGCCGTCCGCCGCCCTGGCCACGCATCTGTACCATCTGCCGTCATGAGCACGCTCCTGCGCCGTCGGATTTCCTGGCCGCGCTCCTGTGCCGTCCGTCACTCTGGCCGCGCTCCTGTGCTGTCCGTCGCTTTGGCCGCGCTCCTGTGTCGTCGGCCTTCCTGGCCGCGCTCCTGTGCCGTTCGCCGTCCTGACCGCGCTCCTGTGCCGTCGGTCTTCCTGGCCGCGCTCCTCTTCCGTCCGCCACCCTGACCATGCTCCTGTGCCATCCGCCGTCCTGGCCGCGCTCCCGTGCCGTCCGTCGCTTTGGCCGCGCTCCTGTGTCGTCGGCCTTCCTGGCCGCGCTCCTGTGCCGTCCGCCGTCCCGGCCGCGCTCCTGTGCCATCCGTCGTCCTGGCCGTAGGTCTGTCCGCCCCGGCTGGTCCGACCGTCTCTCCATAAACACAGGCCTCCTGGGCCGCTGGTGCCGCCGCCTGGAAGCCGTCAGAACGGGTCACTGCTCGGGCCGGCACGTCTCACGCGTTCCTGTAAAGGGGGGGGGGGGAGTATTTCCGGGTCTGGGTGCCACTGCCCAGCGGCTGTCGCTCATTCCCACTGGGGCACTTCTGAGGCGGGAGCGCGACACCAGTGGGGCAGATTTCAACTGCGATCCCAGCGGATGGAGTACACTGATGCTACAGCATACAGCAACAAGTTATCTACAGCAGGCAACTCAGTGGCAAAGGAACTTCAAGCGCATTTTCGCATGCGTATTTTTTGGCAGGTATTGCAGCATCAGATATTCTTAGATATGTTTACGTTTGTTTCCAAATTATTGGATTAGTGATACATTACGTATGACGGCAACGATCTGTTTAACGAATTCTGCAATTTTGGGCTGACCGTTCTGAGTTTCGTTCATTAACTGAAAACGTTTGCGTGAAATTTGCTCTCGGAAATGGAATCGGAATCGCTGACTCCGAATCACAGCGCATGGCGCTAAACCCAGCGTTGACTCAAAGCAGCACAGTACTACTCGTTTTCGGCTCCGTTTCCGACTCCAGATAGGACATAATTCCAGAATCTATCCTGCTAGAAACGAATGCAGATAAAAATACAACTCATTTGCGTGGAGTCATATCACGTCCTCCCGGTCCCGCATAAGTGGCAAGATCAGGTCGGTTAACAACATCTGAATTGTCTCCCCTATGCGCACTTAGAGCGTCGCGTTAGTTGCAGTATGCAGCGATAAGTCCATTGCTAAGCGGTGTTGTCATCCACATTTTACAGCGCGGCGGTACGCATCCTTGCCACAATGGGACACATCAAATGCAGATATCCGAAGATCTATATCGACAACAAAAACCTTGGGCAGTTTGGAAAGTCTCCGCCCGTTTTGACAGGTCGCAATGAAGCTGAAGGATAGCATTGCATGCATCTGTATTGCATAGAACCTGGTGTAGTCAGCCGCAGCATGTAGCATGTTTGCATGTTTGCAGCATGTTTTGCCTCTGTGGATAAGTGAAGCAAGAGAAGTCTATTGAATTGCGCTTGGTTTCGCGTGTTCATGTGGCCCGGCTGTTTAGATTTATATCAATCCTTAAAAGCCTCCCAAAACGGGTGGACGCGTGCCTCGCGCCCGAGAGCGCTTGACCATTCCACACATCGCCCCATACGTTTGTCAGCACCGTCTCCCGTCTTCTTTCGCGCCAGGATCTGGGGATATCATTTTGTCGCGACGCTATGTGGTCGTGATCTGGACACGGTTCCATCCATCTGTTCTCAAGTTATTCGCGATTTTAACTTTTACGTTTTCGTACGCGCATCAGTTTGAGGGAGTGAAATCGTGGTGAAAGATGTGGCAGGAAAAGCCCGCCTGATCTAATAACTTTGATGACAGTGTCTAATAATACGCGCACGGCATCAGCTTGAAAGAATCCCGCTTCCTGTTGCTAATAACTGCCTGAGCCCGCGATCAGTGACCTCAAAACTACGGACTTTTAAAACGCGTGAGGCCCAGACGTGGCCGCCTAAGTTAAACATGTTCTCAGCGCTCAAACCGAACTCGCTCGGCCTGCGACCTCAACCGTAATGACTGCTCGCCATCCTGTGCGCGGCTATTAGAACCTGCCGTTACTAACATTAAGCCTATCAATACATGTCGCTACGGTCCTCTTGTAACCGCCTTCTCTCCCCCCCCCCCCCCTCCGATGATTTCGTGGACTCTGGTTGACTGAGCAACGATCCGACTCGAACTGAAAAGAATTGACTCCCTCCTGATCCAAAGCATCCAGACAGCTTGGGTCTCGAAGGCGTCGATTCTAACTCAACGCAGACTCATGCACAACCCACTCCTGTGCATGCGTCACGTTCCTCGCGCCACTTGTTCATTTGCCCGCGACCGATGTTTACACGCCTGCGAGCATCCCACACGGCCAGGCGCGTCACATCATCCTTGCGGCGGCGCTCGGGTGACCGGCGCGGCGCCGTGACATCAGGCGCTGGTGCCCGACCTCAGGGGTGACCTCACGTCCCTGCGTGACGGCCCGTGTGTGGCACGGTCCCGGCTGGCTGAGAGCGGGCCTCGGACGCTGCGAGACGACGCCAGCCTGGTTCCGGGTGGGGGGGGGGGGAGGGGGGGGGGGGGGGGTGGCTGGCGACAGTCGGCACCCACGTGTCCGCGCGCTGGAGCGATGTTCGGCGGAAGGACGCGCCGCCGCCACCGCCGATAGCAGGGGCGCCGGCGGAGGCGCCGGCGTGTCCGGCGGCGCGTCCGGTCTTGGCAGCTGCCGGTCCGACCCGGCCCGACCCGGAGGGGATGGCAGGCGAGGCTGGGGCCGCCCCGGTCACAGCCGGCCTAGAGCTGGCCGCAGACCCAGACCAGGGGGCAGTCCCAGGCCCAGGCCGGGCCCCAAGCCTGGCTCCAGACCCAGACCCAGCCCGGGACCCATAACCAGGCCCAACCCTAGCCCCAGACCCCGCCCTAGTCTCATTCTTATCTGAAGACGCGGCCGCAGCGTTAGGTGCTGCTGCTGCGTCCGTTCGTCGTCACCGGGTATGAAGGTGGCTCTGACTGCTCCGGCTCGGAGGGCCAGCGTCAGATCCCACACTCTGACTTCTGAAGGGCTGGCTTGTCCCCACGGGCGAGTAGGCAGTGACGATAGTGGCATGAAATGTTACGTTTCTGGGTGAGGAATCATAGGCCCGGGAAGCTCGAAAGCATGGCGTCAGTATGGAGCCTATCGTCGCATGGTGTCATAACGCGGCGTGAAGTATGGACGATTCCACACAAATGCATATTGAATGAAATAACTACTAACACGTTGTTATGTCCAGCTTGCATATTCTGAATGCTCATCGCCTCATCTATGCTGCTATCAGATGGTTAGCATTGCCAGAAGATGCAGTACCAATAACTATGAGGACTTACACGTAGCTGACACCCTCGAACGGCGGCGGGGGCAACGTGGCTGGTGTTATCACGGCGTCGCGCTCGTGATGGGTCGAGGTGACCTATAACAATGTGCAGGCCTACGAGCTTGCCGATGTGTGATGGTGGTTGATGACAGCACATGCGCACGCGGACGTTGTTCTTGTACCAGCTGCCAATACTGCCATACCAAAGCTGACGTGTTCACGTGAGCTGCAGTGCGTGCGGCGGTCTGTGTGTCCGTGTCACGTCTATATACGGCCGTGCGGACGCCTCTGTGGCAGCTCACGTGAGCTGCAGTGCGTGCGGCGGTCTGTGTGTCCGTGTCACGTCTATATACGGCCTTGCGGACGCCTCTGTGGCAGCTCACGTGAGCTGCAGTGCGTGCGGCGGTCTGTGTGTCCGTATCACGTCTATATACGGCTGTGCGGACGCCTCTGTGGCAGCTCACGTGAGCTGCAGTGCGTGCGGCGGTCTGTGTTGTCCGTGTCACGTCTATATACGGCCTTGCGGACGCCTCTGTGGCAGCTCACGTGAGCTGCAGTGCGTGCGGCGGTCTGTGTGTCCGTATCACGTCTATATACGGCTGTGCGGACGCCTCTGTGGCAGCTCACGTGAGCTGCAGTGCGTGCGGCGGTCTGTGTGTCCGTGTCACGTCTATATACGGCCTTGCGGACGCCTCTGTGGCAGCTCACGTGAGCTGCAGTGCGTGCGGCGGTCTGTGTGTCCGTATCACGTCTATATACGGCTGTGCGGACGCCTCTGTGGCAGCTCACGTGAGCTGCAGTGCGTGCGGCAGTCTGTGTGTCCGTGTCACGTCTATATACGGCCGTGCGGACGCCTCTGTGGCAGCTCACGTGAGCTGCAGTGCGTGCGGCGTTCTGTGTGCCCGTGTTACGTATGCATACGGCCGTGCGGGCGCCTCTGTGGCAGCCCGCGTGAGCTGCAGTGCGTGCGGCGGTCTGTGTGTCCGTATCACGTCTATCTACGGCCGTGCGGGCGCCTCTGTGGCAGCTCGCTTGAGCTGCAGTGCGTGCGGCAGTCTGTGTGTCCGTGTCACGTCTATATACGGCCGTGCGGACGCCTCTGTGGCAGCTCACGTGAGCTGCGGTGCGTGCGGCGGTCTGTGTGTCCGTGTCACGTCTATATACGGCCGTGCGGACGCCTCCGTGGCAGCTCGCGTGAGCTTCTCACACTGGGGCCGCAGGAGTTCCATGTCGCGTACGTGTTCATCCGCATGGCCAACTCGCCGCGGCCCGGCGTCTGGGTGCTGGAGCGGTCACGTGACCACGGCAAGACCTACGAGCCCTGGAGTTATTTCGCCGACACCTCCAGGTCAGATGTGGGCTGTTTTTCTATATGCAGAGAGAGGTCCAGGCATGGTCACTCGGTGCGGGGTCGCAACAGCTGTTTGGCACCCACTTGAAAAGTTCGGTGGTGTAGTCTGTATCGAGCCAGCGCAAGGGGCACCTGAATCCTGGCATCGCCCATAATTAGGTACAACCTAGAATTTTCGTACCAAAACGAGTTTTGAGTGAAAAGTGTCAAAGGCTTGCGTGTACGCTCCAGATTCATACGGCGTTTTTCCTTTTGCCAGGAGTTTTGAGGCTCTGATCATTCTGCTAAATCTTTTCTGCTAGTCACGTCCAGTGGGGGATGGAGACTAACGAGGAGCAGCGCTATTTTAGCCCACAGTATTACGACATAAGATGGAGGACGGAAATGGTAATAGTTTCAGTGCTGATGCATTCTAAGTGTTAGAGACTAGTTCTAAATTGTTTGTTTTGCTTGCATTAGGAAAACTAAAACTAGACGTCCTCCTTGTGGGTACAATCTCGCTATATGCTAATAATCGAGCAGAAAATTAGGCACGCAATGTATTTTTCCAACCAACTCCGCTTGCTTTGTGTTCCTGACCTACGGTGGCATTTGTGTTAGGTCGCAAATAGTGTGCATTCTGGGCAGCGCATGGCATATCCAGACTGATAAAATCTACGGCTATGATGTTCCAGTGACTGCGAAACCTACTTCGGGAGTGAGAGCCTCAAGCCGATCACGGCTGACGATGACGTCCGCTGCGAGACCCAGTACTCCAAGGTGGTGCCACTGGAAGGGGGAGAGGTAAGGACCACGTCATATGTCGCAGTGACCTCGAGGACGAGCGCTCCATAGTGCTGCTGATCGGAGAGGCGCGGTAGGTGTGACGTCACTGACGTCGGTCCTGTGAAACCCAGCACTCCAGGACAGTTACCTCGGCTCTGGTGGATGGAGCCGAGGAAAGTGTGACGTCACCGACTCCGTTCCTGGCAAGGCTCAGTGCTTCAGAAGTCTCCGGGGTCCAGCTACAGAGCTCTGCGATGCCGACAGATCCCGTACTCGCTGCTGAACGGCCGGCCGTCATTTGACCAGTTCTACAACTCGTCCGTGCTGCGCGAGTGGACGCGCGCCACCAACATCCGGCTGCGCCTGCTGCGCGCCAAGACACTGCTGGGTCACCTCATGTCAGTGGCGCAGCAAGTGCCCACCGTGACCAGGCGGGTACGTACCTGCGCCACCAGGCGGCGCAGCTGGCTGCGGTGGAGGCTCCGCGGCTCGGAAGGGGTGGGGTTTGATGCGACCGGGCTGGCGGAGGGGAGTGAACAGCGGTGGTACGAAACGATGCATCATGCATTTAGATGAGACGTTACCATGGGCTCTTGACCTGTGTCCTGCAGAGGGTGAGGCTAAAAGAGATTATGAAATGCGAGCACTACGTGACGAGCTAGGACGTGCAAAACGCCCTGAGTGCGTTTCTTTCAGGAAAAACTGCCAACTGTCAACTGCCGTCTGAAGTTCTCGGCTTCAGTGACACATGGGACACAACTCAGGCGCCATTCACAGTGACTCTAACAGCGGTCGTTACCACCGTTGCCCACGGCCTGTGAGCGCACGTCCCTCTCTTCCAGTACTATTACTCCATCAAGGACATCAGCGTGGGCGGACGGTGCGTGTGTAACGGTCACGCCGACCTGTGCGACCCGTCGGCGGAGGACCAGTACCGGCTGCTCTGCCACTGCCAGCACAACACGTGCGGCGCCCAGTGCGACTCCTGCTGCCCGCCGTTCGTCCAGAAGAAGTGGCAGCCGGCCACCTACGCCCACTCCTTCGAGTGCGAGCGTGAGTGAAGGAGGGCTGCGTCGTCGCCAGGACGCTACCTCCGACCAGAGGCGACTCAACTTGGTGTCCTGAATGTAGGCGAGGTCAACATAGAGCGTGTTTTGCACGTCTGAAATGGAGACAGCGATGAGATGACAGAAGTGGAAGGTCATCGTTTTTGCCAGACGTGCCTGGCAGACGTGCCCGGTGTCTGGAAAAGTACTAGTAAACCCCTGGAAATCGGTATTTTCACTACGCTGTTTCTCAAAGCAAAATTTTCTCAAAACAAAACTTTATGTACTTGTGGTTAGATGTAAGTAGGAAGAAAGGCCTTCAGCCCGTTTTAGGGATGCCGAATAGTTGTGCGGAAAACAAGCGACCTTTAATTTAATCGTGGCAGTTAGCGCCGTTGAAAACTTCGAGCATTTTCATCGGATATCCCAATTATTCGTTGTCATCTCCGTCTACCTGTGCCTTCTTGTATATTTGTTTTAAAGCATGCCACCCTGGTCAAAAGCACCCCGGTCAAACCGTCCTCAGGCTGTGGGTTTGCCCTCCGATAACGTGTCCCCCTTGTCTTGCGGGCAGCCTGCAACTGCCACGGCCATTCCGACGAGTGCGAGTACAGCGAGGAGGTGGAGGCGCAGGGCCTCTCCCTGGACATACACGGCAACTACGAAGGTGAGTCAGGCCGCCAGACGAGATGGGATCACCCGCTGACGGGTGATGTTGGGGATGTGCAGCGTCCGGGATCACCCGCTGACGGGTGATGTCGGGGCTGTGCAGCGTCCGGGATCACCCACTGACGGGTGATGTCGGGGCTGTGCAGCGTCCGGGATCACCCACTGACGGGTGATGTCGGGGCTGTGCAGCGTCTCAGTTTCCCCCTGGGTCAAACTCCTGGACTCGCGGCTACCCCACTCTGGTCAGCGGACATCACTGCGGCTAGGAGCGACGCCGGCTGTCGTCGATGACGTGTGTTACTAATGTGTGTGTGTGTGTGTGTGTACGTGGTGTGCGTGTGCGTGTGTGCGTGTGCGTGTGCGTGTGCGCGTGCGCGTGTGCGTGTGCGTGTGCGCGCGCGGCGCGCGCGTGTGTGTGGTGTGTGTGTGTGTGTGTGTGTGTGTGGTGTGTGTGTGTGTGTGTGTGTGTGTGTGTGTGTGGTGGTGTGGTGTGTGTGTGTGTGTGTGTGGTGTGTGTGGTGTGTGGTGTGTGTGTGGTGTGTGTGTGTGTGTGTGTGTGTGCGTGCGTGCGTGCGTGCGTGCGTGCGCGCGCGCGCGGTGTTGGCCTGATGACAGGGAGTCTGACCGGATCGACTGAAGGTTCGGCAGCAGCGGGCCGTTGGCGGCGCCATGCGCCATGCCTTTTACCTTGTGACACAATGATCCTGTGAGCAGACCCTAGCCCCCCTGCGTCAAATGCACCATCACACTGCAGACACCCTAAAATAATTGGGGGGGGGGGGGGGGGCAGTCCCCCAGAGTAATCTCACCACCGCCCGCCTATTGGCCGGCAGGTGGCGGCGTGTGCCAGAACTGCCGCCACCACACTGCCGGCATCAACTGCCACGAGTGCGAAGACGGCTTCTTCCGACCGTTCGGCAGGGCCCTGGACGCCCACGACGTCTGCGAGCGTGAGTGTATCGCAGGCCGGCGCGGACCCGCCGACCGAGGCGCCCTGCTGCCAGCGGGACGGTGACGCCGGCGTGGCCCACCTCTCCGGCTTGGTGGCGATGATCGGGGCTGATGGGGCACGCCGACGGCCGGGGTCTCTTGCGTTCAAACCACTTCCCGGCTCTGAGCGACGTGTGTGTTATCGACACGGTAGACGTTAGGGTTGGCCAGTGATGTGGAAGAGAGCGTATAATCTCTTCGACGTGTTAGGTAAGTGCATGTGAGAACGTATCGTTCGGTGGTCGGTGACCCGGCGTGCGGCTGCGTGCCGGTGGACCGCACCGCCGGCATCAGCCGCCGACGCGCAGACGGCCGTTCGCCGGCGGCGTGCGGGTCTGGGTCTCAGCTGCGCCCCGCCCGTGCCGACAGAGTGCGACTGCGGCGTGTACTACTCGACCGGCAACTGCGCCGAGGGCACGGGCCAGTGCGAATGCCGGCCCGAGTTCCAGGCGCCCGACTGTGACGACTGTAGCTACGGCTACTACGGCTACCCCGACTGTCGGCCCTGCGACTGCAACCTCGTGAGTCGGCTCGGGCTGCGCGGCAGGGGAAGGGCAGGGGGAAGTGGACGGCGTGGGGAGCAGACAGCCGGTGTTAAGGACGGCTTCACAGGAAGTCCCGGAAAGAAACTTTTGTTGTAAAGCCGACTGTTGCTGTGTTCTGCCGTGAAGCCAACTGAGCGGGAACCTGAAAGCGACAGGCGCTGCCAGATGATTTCACTAAGGCAGTAAGGCTCATGTAAGGGGTTTGCAAACAACGATGTATGGAAACATGTGGTCATTGTGAAGCCCTCACATTAGCATGTTTGGACCGCCGGGCACTCATATTTCATAAACGTGTTGTCGTTTCAGAACGGGACGCGTGCCAATGTGTGCGAAGTGGGTGGCGGCCAGTGCCCATGCAAGGCCAACTTCGAGGGTCAGAACTGCGACCGGTGCGCGCCCGGCTTCTTCAACTTCCCCGCTTGCGAGCGTGAGTAAATACAGTGAAAGAGTCTTGAGTCAAAATAGCATACGCTTCTCAGCATTTTTCAGTTGTAGAGCACGGTAGGTAATCCAACACACCAAATAACAAAACGAGGTTATGCAAGTTATTATATTATTGCCCAGTTAGTATATTGATATTATATTATTATGTATACAAGTTCGCAAGTTAGTTGTTGACTCGCCTCTAGATGTTTCGCATTCCGCCATGAGCAGCGCACGGTAGCACTTAGCTGAGCCACAGCAGCCAGACACCCCTGAGCCTAGCCAGTCACGGCCGGGAGCGTCACTGCCTGTCACGTGACGCGCCACACCCGCAAGCGTCACTGCTCCGTCCGCCGCAGCGTGCGAGTGCAACGAGGTCGGCTCTGTGGCGGAGTTGTGCGCCGTCGACGAAGGCCAGTGCGACTGCCTCAACAACTTCGGCGGTCGCCAGTGCGACCGATGCCAGGACGGCTACTTCCGCTACCCCGACTGCGAGTGTGAGTGGGCTGGCGGCGTGGTCTGCGACTGCGACTGCGACCCGACTGCGAGTGGTCGGGGGAGCTCTTCACGCGCAGTGTGACGCGTGTCCGAGGGCGCACCGGCACGCGATCGGACACACTGAGGCAGGGTGTAGCAGGTGCGCTCTTTGCGGTTTCTTTTCGCTTAAGACCGCGGAGTTTGTACTCGAGTCGCGCAGCAACTACCACTGCGAATCACTGGCCCGATGAAGGGCGTGCTTCGCATCATGGCGGGTCATTCCCAGCGGTTGGTGTTTTAACGCCGTGACTCCACCGTTAGCCTCACCGCATCCTCGTCGGCAGACTGCAACTGCGACAGCACGGGCACGGAGCCGGGCATCTGTGACAAGGAGCAGGGCGTGTGCCAGTGTCGCGAGGGCTACGGGCGGCGAGCGGTGCGACCAGTGCTCGGCCGGCTTCTTCGGCTTCCCCAACTGCCGACCCTGCGACTGTGAGTTGACACTGCTGGCGGACAAGGGATGTCAGGGACGCCAGCCACCTGGAGGCTGTGAGTTGATACGGCTGGCGGACAGGGGACGCCAGGGACGCCAGCCACCTGGCGGCTGTGAGTTGACACTGCTGGTGGACAAGGGATGTCAGGGACGCCAGCCACCTGGCGGCTGTGAGTTGATACGGCTGGCGGACAAGGGATGTCAGGGACGCTAGCCGCCTGGTGGTTGTGAGTTAGCTGAGTCTAAGTGAGATAGTGAGTGAGTCAGTGAGTTAGTGTTTGTCTTAGCCAGACGGATCATCCCAACCGGCTGGCTTGTCACGGTGTGTTTACAGGCTGGTAGCCCGGGGAGTGTCAATTTCCCGGGCAGTTGACTCCGCGGCTGTGCGTTTCCGCCTTCGGCCCTATGACTACGGGTTCCCGACTGTCGCGAGCTTCACTGCGGGCGTTAGCTGCTGGCCTTCCATCAGCGAGACCCACCGAATTACAGGGTGTTTTAATGACAGTTTTAATTTTTCCGTACAAAAAACTTACTTGTTGGCGCGTTACATTATCTTGCAGATATTTCAACATTGGCCATTTGCCTAGCAGAACTTGTGCACAACCCCTGAACAAGAACGCTTTCTTCTCCAAATTCTAAATTGTCATGTTGAAGCTTTGAAAAACGGCGATCCAGTCGTTGAGCGCGGGGACGAAGGCCCGCATACCCAGCTCCTAGACCACAATGGTTGTGTGAAAGACATAAATCTAAATGTCCGACAATTTTCAACCACACCTGGCAGACAGCGTGGCTAGCCTATTTCTAGTACCCTTTCTCGTACTTGAAGAATTAACATCCTGAATGGCACACCCTGTACAGTATGAGAACGGAATTTTCGTGTTTATTAGCTTACCAAGCACGAGGACTCTCAAAAATGTTTAAGTCATGAAAAGGCTTCTTCGCCAAGGCCAGCCTTTCTTTTCCATCATATTCGACGTCCATTGGCTTTCCGGATTTTATGTTGCTGAACTGATGACGCGCCGGCAAGCATTGACTTTCATCGCTGCGCTCACAACCGCACGCGAGAACCCCGAGACATGTGGCGCACCACTGGTACCTGGTTCCGACCTCGGCACCGTGCCTGACGCCTGTGCCTG
Organism: Pollicipes pollicipes; assembly: GCF_011947565.3. NCBI lineage: Eukaryota > Metazoa > Arthropoda > Thecostraca > Pollicipedomorpha > Pollicipedidae > Pollicipes > Pollicipes pollicipes. Next base: position 1,421,712 of record NW_023596225.1, read on the forward strand.
CTGGACAGGTTACGTGGATGGCAGCACGTCGACCTCGTGCAGCGCATCGGGCAAGTGCTCCTGTCTCTCCAGCTTCTCGGGCCAGCGTTGCGAGCAGTGCAGCCCCGGGTACTACAGCTTCCCGGAGTGCCTGCGTAAGTCTCCCCGCTACAGCTCGCAATGGTGATGTCCGTTCTGTAATGTCGCGTAGGCGGCCTGATACGCATATGAACACGCTAGCACACTCGGATGCGTCCCAATTAAAGGGAGAAGACCCGGTGTCACTCCCGGGTATAGCGTATCTCGTGTGGGCTTATCTGACGCCATGACTGCTGGTGCTTCCTGGCAGACAGGAGGCCGGTTGTTACTCCCGGGTGAAGCCCTTTCCCGTGGGGGGGGGGGGGGGTATCTGACGCTATGGCTGCTGGCGCTCCATGAAAGAAAAGAGGCTTGTTGTTACTCCCGGGAGTAGCCGTATCCCATGTGGGGGGGGGGGGGGAGGGGGGTAACCTGACGTCATGGCTGCTGGCGCTCCATGAAATATAGGAGGTCCGTTGTTACTCCCGGGTATAGCCGAGGCCCGGTGCGACTCACGGGAGTAGCCGTATCCCATGGGGGCTAATATGACCCCCATGGCTGCTAGCGCTCCATGAAATATAGGAGGTCCGTTGTTACTCCCGGGTATAGCCGAGGCCCGGTGCGACTCACGGGAGTAGCCGTATCCCATGGGGGCTAATATGACCCCCATGGCTGCTAGCGCTCCATGAAATATAGGAGGTCCGTTGTTACTCCCGGGTATAGCCCGAGGCCCGGTACGACTCACGGGAGTAGCCGTATCCCATGGGGGCTAATATGACCCCCATGGCTGCTAGCGCTCCATGAAATATAGGAGGTCCGTTGTTACTCCCGGGTATAGCCGAGGCCCGGTGCGACTCACGGGAGTAGCCGTATCCCATGGGGGCTAATATGACCCCCATGGCTGCTAGCGCTCCATGAAATATAGGAGGTCCGTTGTTACTCCCGGGTATAGCCGAGGCCCGGTGCGACTCACGGGAGTAGCCGTATCCCATGGGGGCTAATATGACCCCCATGGCTGCTAGCGCTCCATGAAATATAGGAGGTCCGTTGTTACTCCCGGGTATAGCCGAGGCCCGGTGCGGACTCCCGGGAGTAGCCGTATCCCATGGGGGCTAATATGACCCCCATGGCTGCTGGCGCTCCATGAAATATAGGAGGTCCGTTGTTACTCCCGGGTATAGCCGAGGCCCGGTGCGACTCACGGGAGTAGCCGTATCCCATGGGGGCTAATATGACCCCCCATGGCTGCTAGCGCTCCATGAAATATAGGAGGTCCGTTGTTACTCCCGGGTATAGCCGAGGCCCGGTGCGACTCACGGGAGTAGCCGTATCCCATGGGGGCTAATATGACCCCCATGGCTGCTAGCGCTCCATGAAATATAGGAGGTCCGTTGTTACTCCCGGGTATAGCCGAGGCCCGGTGCGACTCACGGGAGTAGCCGTATCCCATGGGGGCTAATATGACCCCCATGGCTGCTAGCGCTCCATGAAATATAGGAGGTCCGTTGTTACTCCCGGGTATAGCCGAGGCCCGGTGCGACTCCCGGGAGTAGCCGTATCCCATGGGGGCTAATATGACCCCCATGGCTGCTGGCGCCCATGAATATAGGAGGTCCGTTGTACTCCCGGGTATAGCCGAGGCCCGGTGCGACTCACGGGAGTAGCCGTATCCCATGGGGGCTAATATGACCCCCATGGCGCTAGCGCTCCATGAAAATAGGAGGTCCGTTGTTACCCCGGGTATAGCCGAGGCCCGGTGCGACTCACGGGAGTAGCCGTATCCCATGGGGGCTAATATGACCCCCATGGCTGCTAGCGCTCCATGAAATATAGGAGGTCCGTTGTTACTCCCGGGTATAGCGAGGCCGGTGCGACTCACGGGAGTAGCCGTATCCCAGGGGCTAATATGACCCCCATGGCTGCTGGCGCTCCATGAAATATAGGAGGTCCGTTGTTACTCCCGGGTATAGCCGAGCCCGGTGCGACTCACGGGAGTAGCCGTATCCCATGGGGCTAATATGACCCCCCATGGCTGCTGGCGCTCCATGAAATATAGGAGGTCCGTTTGTTACTCCCGGGTCATAGCCGAGGCCCGGTACGGACTCACGGGAGTAGCCGTATCCCATGGGGGCTAATATGACCCCCATGGCTGCTAGCGCTCCATGAAATATAGGAGGTCCGTTGTTACTCCCGGGTATAGCCGAGGCCCGGTGCGACTCACGGGAGTAGCCGTATCCCATGGGGGCTAATATGACCCCATGGCTGCTAGCGCTCCATGAAATATAGGAGGTCCGTTGTTACTCCCGGGTATAGCCGAGGCCCGGTGCGACTCACGGGAGTAGCCGTATCCCATGGGGGCTAATATGACCCCCATGGCTGCTAGCGCTCCATGAAATATAGGAGGTCCGTTGTTACTCCCGGGTATAGCCGAGGCCCGGTACGACTCACGGGAGTAGCCGTATCCCATGGGGGCTAATATGACCCCCATGGCTGCTGGCGCTCCATGAAATATAGGAGGTCCGTTGTTACTACCCGGGTATAGCCGAGGCCCGGTACGACTCACGGGAGTAGCCGTATCCCATGGGGGCTAATATGACCCCCATGGCTGCTGGCGCTCCATGAAATATAGGAGGTCCGTTGTTACTCCCGGGTATAGCCGAGGCCCGGTGCGACTCACGGGAGTAGCCGTATCCCATGGGGGCTAATATGACCCCCATGGCTGCTGGCGCTCCATGAAATATAGGAGGTCCGTTGTTACTCCCGGGTATAGCCGAGGCCCGGTGCGACTCACGGGAGTAGCCGTATCCCATGGGGGCTAATATGACCCCCATGGCTGCTAGCGCTCCATGAAATATAGGAGGTCCGTTGTTACTCCCGGGTATAGCCGAGGCCCGGTGCGACTCACGGGAGTAGCCGTATCCCATGGGGGCTAATATGACCCCCATGGCTGCTGGCGCTCCATGAAATATAGGAGGTCCGTTGTTACTCCCGGGTATAGCCGAGGCCCGGTGCGACTCACGGGAGTAGCCGTATCCCATGGGGGCTAATATGACCCCCATGGCTGCTAGCGCTCCATGAAATATAGGAGGTCCGTTGTTACTCCCGGGTATAGCCGAGGCCCGGTGCGACTCACGGGAGTAGCCGTATCCCATGGGGGCTAATATGACCCCCATGGCTGCTGGCGCTCCATGAAATATAGGAGGTCCGTTGTTACTCCCGGGTATAGCCGAGGCCCGGTGCGACTCACGGGAGTAGCCGTATCCCATGGGGGCTAATATGACCCCCATGGCTGCTGGCGCTCCATGAAAGAGCCACGTGACGGCCTGTGTCGCGCTCCTTTAAACTGGTTTGGTACGCTGCATCTTCGGTGGCTGTAACCTCGTTCATTTGTTCAGTCAGTCTTGTCTGGGCTGTATGCCATGGAACATGAATTTGTGTGCCGGGTGATTACCCCGATTTTTCCCATATTTTTGTATTTCCCCGTGAGGTCCTGTCCTCCGCTTCTCATCGCCACGGGTGCTTAGTGCTCGCTCAGGTTAGTCTTGCACCGTACAGCGGATAAAGTGTTCGGCACAATACAGTATAGCTTGTACCGTTCAGTACAGTTCAGCACAGTTTTGCGTCGGTCAGCGCGGTCCAGTACAGTCTCAGGGCATTCAGTACGGTTGTATACGTCCTATTCGCTCTTCACTTAACTTGGCTTACTTAGTTCGCCTCCCATTTCATCTGCCATTTTCGCCCGCGTGTGCGGTCATTTGACCATACCGCTCAGCCCATCCCTCCATTTTCATCACGCTCGCTCCGGGGGTCGATGGCGCCGCTCGGGTCGTGCGTCTGTCTTCTCTCGTGCCGTGTGTCGTGACCCGGCGACTCTCGTGACCTGCCTCTCACCTGCCTCTGCAGCCTGCTACTGCGACCCGTCGGGCGCGATCGGCCTCTCTTGCAACAGCGACGGCACCTGCCAGTGCAAGCCCAACTTTGACGGCGAGAAGTGCGACAAGTGCCGCGACAACTTCTACAACTTCCCGCTGTGTGAAGGTGGGCTGCCACGTCCTTTGTCAGATGGCGCAGTGGACTCTGAGCGATCGTGTCCTCGTAACATTTAGTTGGTGACACGGCTCATTTATTAAGTGTAACTACAGGCTGCTTCGGTCAGACACCGACCTGTGTCCCTGCTTTTTTGACCATATGCGACTTCCACGCGCCGCTAACACAATTGTGGAACCGCAGGTTAAACTTCACGACACTGCATGACCTGTGCGCCTCAAGGCTTCAGCTACGACCCGGCCATTGTGACCTCGATATCCACAGATCCCTATTGCTCCCTGGGCTGCAATCTCGTTACCCAGTCGGCTCTCGCTGATAACCTTCCGACCTCCCCCTCTATGCACCCTTTATCGCAAATAAGAGCCGTCGTGACCCTTATAACCCCATGTAAACCCAGGCTGCACTTACGGCAGGTCAGCTTTCTTCTGTGACCCCTGCAAGAAAGTGCGTCACCGCGAGTGTGACCTGGCTTGACCCATAGGCTGCCACTATGACTCAGTGTGACCCACAGATTGCAGCTGTGACCCGACGTGACCCAAATCCTGCAACTGTGACCCGGCGTGACCCATAGGCTGCAACTGTGACCCGGTGTAACCCTCAGGCTGCAGTTGTGACCTGGCGTGACCCACAGGCTGCAATTGTAACCCAGTGTGACCCACAGGCTGCAACTGTGACCCGGCGGGCGTGACGTCATCGTTCGCCGGCTGCGGCTCGCTGGAGCACCTGGGCGAGCTGTGCGAGTGCAAGCGCCACGTAGTGGGCCGCATCTGCGATACCTGCCGACCGCTCTTCTGGAACCTGCAGCTGCTCAACCGCGACGGCTGCGAAGGTGGGCCCCCCCGGCCACGTGACCGCCCACGTGACCGCCCACGTGACCGCTCACGTGACCGCTCACGTGACCCCCCCCCCCCACATGACCACCCACGTTACTGCGCCACCGTCGAGTAGTACGATCAGTGACGAAAATCAGAGCTAGGGTTGCATAGACTAGCAATATGTGTTGAATCTATATCACAGTTCAACTGCAGGGCGCGTTGTGATGAGCTGCTGTGATCGCATGCAGCCTTACACTGTTCTCTTTCCGGCGAGCGCAGCAGACCACTTTCAAATCATACCCCACGAAGGGCTGACAGCGTGTCTGAGCCTGTGCCGGACACGCACGCCACGACCGACCCATGCCTTCCGCACGCCGAGCGTTGCTCTTCCGTCCGGCAGATTGCGACTGCAACCCCAGCGGCACGGTGGGCGGCGTGCTCGTGTGTGACGCCACCACCGGCCAGTGTCCCTGCAAGCGTCACGTGACCTCCCGCCAGTGCCAGGAGTGCAGCCTGGGCTCCTACCGGCTCACAGCCGACAACCTGCTGGGCTGCGAGAGTGAGTACGGGGCGAGGTCTACTGCGGTGCAGCCTGGGCTCCTACCGGCTCACCGCCGACAGCCTGCTGGGCTGCGAGAGTGAGTACGGGGCGAGGTCTACTGCGGTGCGGGCTCGGCTCCTGTTAACAAACAGCTGACGAGCTGGTCGGCTGCGAGAGTAAGCGAGGTGTAAGATCTATAAGTGTCTTGCAGGGCAGGCATTACCATCCAGTGACCGGAGGCCGGCTGGCTGTTACCTGACTGACCTGGTAGGCTGCGAGAACTTGAGGACCCTGGAACACGAGTTCAGGGTCATCAGCGGATGGGGCATTCGCGTGGCTGGTGCTCGTGCCATCCGATTTCGTAGGGTTGCAGCGTTTCGACGTCACTCGTGCGCGGCAGTCTAAAGTTTTCTTTCCTCGCCGCGTCGTATTTTATGTAGCGCATGATAAGGAGCGTTGACGCGATCATCCCGTACTGCCGCGGCCTGCCGTGGCCCGCGCCTGACCCAAGCTGCGGTGACGTCACACCGGTGTGTGCCGCTGTTGTGACGCCGCGGCGTGTCTGCAGCATGCAACTGCGATATCGGCGGCGCCATTAACGACTTCTGCGACAAGTACACCGGGCAGTGCGCCTGCCGGCCGCGCGTCACCGGCACCAGCTGCAAGGAGCCCCTCCAGCTGCATTACTTCCCCGACCTGTACCAGTACAAGGTACGGTGCCGGCTTCACTCAGCCTGGCCGACACGAGGCGTAGTACCGGCGTAGATCCAGTGCTCTCGTGTGCAGCGCACCGCGCTGTCGCCGCACTGGACCGTCCGGCCTCACTCGTTGTAGGATGGTGTAGCACAGCTTGCACCATGTAGCAACACACAAACCAGTGCCGCTGCTCTGAGCACAGCACGCACCATCCTGTCCTCTATCACGCCTAATCCTAGCTCTGCGCATGTCTGACCACGCCTCGTGTTGTGCTGTCGCCTTCTACCAGGAAAAGCGGCCCGGTGGCTGCCTGGGCCCCGGTCCCGCCCCAGCTCCCGCACATCTCCACCTGCCTGACGGCGCCTGCCTGGACCCCCGGTCCCGCCCCAGCTCCCGCACATCTCCACCTGCTTGACGACGCCTGCCTGGGCCCCCGGTCCCGCCCCAGCTCCCGCACATCTCCGCCCGCCTGACGACGCCTGCCTGAGCTCCCTGCCGGGTCAGCTGGGGTCTGGGGTACTTCCCCACGGCGTGGCCGCATTATTGTCAACGTCTTACCCGTGTAAGACGTTGATATGCTCAGAGGTTCATAGAGGCCTATGGACCTCTGTCCAGAATGGAGCTTGATCCTGGATGGAATCTGAACCGATTCTGATCTAGCGATATGTTCGTTGAGTCGTTGTGGAATCGATTGTTCTGAACATCTGTTGTGAGTCAGTCAGGGCTGAGTCGCCCAAAATATATGTAAATAACAGCATACCTAGAAAATTCAACAAGCTCGGCCTGATGACCGATCGCAAATGTTCATCCGAAGTGGCTGCAGATAGGTGTATTCTGTAATAATGACATTTCACGTGTGCTGTATATGGATGACAGGCTGTGAAAGCCGCACTTGAATTACCGGTGGAGTTAGCAAAGTCTGTCGCCGCCAAAGTTAACATCTCATGTACGCGTTTCTGAAGCGCAACAGGCTGCTTATTGGCCCCTCTTTATGGCGCATATGAGGCTCATTCGCCGTTGTAACCGGACTAACTTTCGTGGAATCCATTCTGAAATGAAGCCTCTCTCAAGTCTGAATCGGAGCCGGGTCAAAGTTGTGGGGTGCTGCTCGGAGTCGAAATCGGAATACACAACGTTTGTTGAAAATCGTAATCCGAATTGATTCCACTCAGCGGAATTAAGAACAAGTTTGGCTTCATCTCAACGGAACGAAAAGTACCTGTGAAAACCTATTGACCCGTCACACCACCAATGTGAAGTTTTGTGTCTGTCAGATTTGCATGGCATGCAACCATTGTATCATGTAAGTTAAAGCTCGAGATGCACCGACCAGCTGATGTCATATATGCTTCACATCTGCTTGTCAGGTGGTGCTTTGTACTACGGCTGGACCGTTGCGGCCTACGTAATGGTGCGCCGGTGGTGTATTTTCTGCCTCACTCCATAGTGGGGCGGCGATGTTTCCCCTACATCACCACTTTCGACCATCTGACTTGGCCACCTGTGCCCTACTCACCGCTCAGCACGAACTGAAGAGCTGTTGTGACTTGACCCGACCCGACCTGCCTTCACATGACCCGCTCCTCCGTGCCGCTTGACCTGACCCCTGACCTGCTCTGGGCAGTATGAGGCGGAGGACGGCCGGACGGCGGCCAACTCGGCCGTCCGATTCGGCTACGACCAGCGGGACTTCGCCGACTTCAGCTGGCGAGGCTATGCCGTCTTCTCGCCGCTCCAGGTCAGCGGCAGTCGCTCCGGACGTCGCTTCGGACGTCGTTCTGGCAGTCGCTCTGCGCGTCGCTCGGCCGAGGACTCCGGACAGCACGCTGCTGACGGCTGCCGGACGGTCGAAAAGTCTAAACGATACGGCAATTCAGAAGCATTCAGTAACATTCAAAAGCGTGACGTGTTCTGGTGCCGCGACGTCACAGGACGGCTGAGTCGGATGGTAACTCGATATTTCCCGCTCTGTTGGATGTTCCAAATGTTGCGAGTTAGCGGCGTATGCATGAAAATGCGTGGAGCGTAATTCTGGACGACCCATTGAATCTGGCCGGCGGTACTCTGGTCGCCATCTCGCCGCCGTCCCGGTGTGCTAATCCCGTGGATAGTTGCCGTGGCCTCCTCACGACTCGCTGTGGTTGCAGCGTGAGATCATCCACGACATCTGGGTGGAGAAGCCGTCTCTGTACCGCATGGTGATGCACTACGTCAACCCCACCCTCTCCCCCATCATCGGAGACGTCCAGATGACGCCAGAAAACCCGCTGGACATCCCGCAAAACGTCAAGGTCAGACAAACGCCACTGAAGGAGCTGTCGGCGTGGTGTAGTACTATAAATTCGCTAATGATTTTACACCATCATTGTGAGTTCGTCTACCATACTGAAGGAGTCACCTGCTGAAGAAAAAAAAGTCACTCTTTCGTTTACAGTCTACTGTCCTTCCAGCTACATTCAATACGAGTTGTAAAATGTTGTTAATAATATGGAAATAAAGTGCTGTGAATAAATGTTGTCTGGCTTTAAATGCCGCTTCTCCATACAACTAGCTCGGAGCAGCTGTTTGTATGCTCTTCTCGACTTGAATTGTGGATAGCAGCAGCGCAGAGTGGCATTCGGCGGGTTACGCCGTGATGCGAACAATGCACTTCCGTTGGCACGTAACGCTGAGCGATGTGCTTTCGTTTGCGTTTAGCGCTGTTGTGGGGTTGCCGCGTTACAATAATGTGCGCGACACTTTGCGCGAGAAATTTTCAATAATCAAGTTAAGTACGGAACTGGGTGGAGTCTTTTCGCGCCGTTTATAACGTGGAGCCGGTTGTGACATCTGTTGGCGGGCGCCGGCAGGTGCGGTTCGAGCCGAGCCGCGAGCCGGCGCTGGTGACTGTGTCGGGGCCGGCTGGAGATCTGCCGTCGCCCCTGGTGCTGAACCCGGGACGCTGGACCGTCACCGTGCGCAACGAGATCGAGGGACTTCGACTGGTGAGCGACGTGCGGCCAGCTGGCTGACTCCCTTTTCCGGTGTGACATCCGTAGTGTGTAGCATGCCAAACGTCACGGACCTTGCGCACCTGGAATATATCGACACCTAACTTGATTAGAGTGATACGGTCAGGCACAAATCCGTCGAAAACTTCGCCCTTTCTGGCTACACATAACACACCTCAAAGACAAACGCCAGGAAGCGAGACCGACACCAGCAGGGATCAGACCGTCACTGCCAACCCCAGTTCAGTAGGGCCTTGTATACAGACCAGATGATCACCGAACTGGGCTGTGACGGGTGGTACTGATGTCATACCTGACCAGTACTCTGGTGCCCCACCACCCCACCCCATCCCGGATCTGAGCGTCGCCCGGTTGTCCTGCCCCCTGCTCAGCCACGCTCGTCCGCGCCCGCAGGACTACTTCGCCCTGCTGCCGGCGGCCTACTACGAGGGCACGATCCTGCAGGACCGCGCCACCGAACCCTGCTACCTGCAGCAGGAGCAGAAGCTGTGCCTGCACTACTCGTACCCGGACCTGGGCTGGGCGGCTGGCGCGCCGGCGTCGGACGGGCGCGGTCCTAGCGGCGACGCCACCCAGCTGTATCCCAACCAGGAGGTGCGCCATCTGCCAGCACGTGCCAGTAACGGCTTTATGAAAGTGGGAGGCAGCAGTTCCGTGAAGTCACCGAGAGACACTGGTCCCGGCTGTGTGACAGTGGGAGGTAGCAGTTCCGTGTAGTCACCGAGAGACACTGGTCCCGACTGTGTGGCAGCGGGAGGTAGCAGTTGCGTGTAGCCATCAAGAGACACTGGTCCCGACTGTGTGACAGGGGGAGGTGGTAGTTCCGTGTAGTCACCGAGAGACACTGGTCCCGACTGTGTGGCAGCGGGAGGTAGCAGTTGCATGTAGCCATCGAGAGACACTGATCCCGACTGTGTGGCAGCGGGAGGTAGCAGTTGCGTGTAGCCATCGAGAGACACTGGTCCCGACTGTGTGACAGCGAAAGGTAGCAGTTCCGTGTAGTCACCGAAACACTGGTCCCGACTGTGTGACGGTGGGAGGTAGCACCACCGTTTGTGTGACAGCGGGAGGTAGCAGTTCCGTGTAGCTACTGAGAAACTGGTCCCGACTTGTGACGGTGGGAGTTAGCAATTTCATGCAGCTGCTGAGAGACACTGGTCCCGACTGTGTGACAGCGGGATGTAGCAGCTTCGTGTGGCTGCCGAGAAGTACTGGTCCTGACTGTTGGTGGGAGAGGCTGGTTCCGGGCTGCGGACGCTGAAGTAGCCCAGGCCGCAGGGCGGGAGTGTCCCGTACTTTCGGCGCCGCCTGACGTGCCGTCTGTGCCGCAGGTGCTGGCCGCGGTGGAGACGGAGGCGCTGGCCCACCTGGACGAGTCGCAGCCGGCGGTGACGGTGCCGCTTGCTGTGGACGCGCCCGGCCGATACGTGCTGGTGGTGAACTACCTGACGCCGGCCGGCGAGCCGGTGCCCCGCCAGGCCACCGTGCAGGTGGACACAGCCTCCGGTCAGTGGCGCCCTCTACCTGTCAGGTCTCCCGCCGCGCCAAACCTGACATTGGATCTCCGTTGAAGCTATCATTGAATTGAGTCGTCTCCGTCTGAGTTTATGGGTGCCGTGTCGATGTGATGCTGGTTTGTCGTGGTTTGGATGTGGTGTCGGCCCGCGCCGCGGTTTTCAGCTTTCTTTGATTTTTTAGTTGTTGCGTATCGCACGCCAGTCGAGCGGTGAAGGCTTTGTTCGGACCAAGTTGCAAAGTTGCAAGATAAACAGCCCTGCTGTAAACACTTTTTAACAAATACGTAAAAATTTGCATAGCACATAATTTGGTGCATTGCACCTCCAGTGTTGCTTACCCTGGACGAGGCTGATATCCGTGGTTGTCAGTATATCAACTTCTATGGAGCGTGACGACTGGCTGGCGGGGTTGCCGAAGTTGATATATTTATTGGTTGAAACGGCACTTTCCGCAACGCATCGCGCCGTTGTAACTTGAAAGGCCGGTGGCCTCGCTTGTGATGCAGTTTGAGATGATCTGATTAGACATCACGTCACGCCTTTATTGTATCCATTTTTCGTTTTTGTTCAGTTATCCCTGCCTGCTCCTGCCGTCCCTGTTCAATTATTCATTCCATTCACAAATTTCGTTACTCACTGGTAGCATCTTGGTGCCCTTTGTAAAATGCACATGTATTTTTAAACTGATGCTACTGTAAATGTGTTTGTTGCCTAATCTTTTCAACACTTCTTCTCCGATATTGTAGGTCAGTTTTAATCACTGGCTGCTGATGAGTAGAGAGTGACGTTTTGACGCATTTCCATGCCTTAGCATTTTACGGCAAATTCATCAAGCATCAAATCATAGCGAGCATTTGAAAACCAAGCTTGTTGGAACCAAAGCCACCAATGCTATTGAGCGTGGCGTTCAATACGCGGCGCTCACGGCCCACTGTGCGTCGCAGGCACCGAGCAGGGCGTCATGGCCATCAACCGCTGCGACCTGACCATGCTGTGCCGTCAAGTGGTGACCGACCAGCAGGGACGCATCTACCAGTTCAACTTTGATGGCACGGATGGTGACGTCACGATCTCGGTGAGAGCGTGAGAGCGGCAGGATCTTCGGTGAGAGCGTAAGAGCGGCAGGTGCCGCTGGCAGGTGCCGGACGTCCCAGTCATCCCGCGGATGTACCGCCCCTCCCCCCCCCCCCCCCTCCTTCCATCCTTCTAAGCGCTGGTCACCTCTCAGTGCTGGGCAGGACTGTGGTGTAAATAAGAATTAATAAGTGCTTGGGTTTAAGGGGTGTGTCAACTGCGATGGGTTTTCGCGCCATGTTGCGTGAGAAGAGGTGTTGTTGGTGGACCGACACAAATATGTGACCTGACCCAGGTTACCCGTTATTAAAGTTAAAATGCGGACCTCGGTAGGTGCGATCTGTTCAGAGCGGCGGTATTGACCTGTGATACCCCGTGGCTGGCTTGTGCTTCTCTGGATGTGCTGGTCCCATGCCGACGAAAACCGGCGCCCAGTATGACCCTACTCACTCCTGACCGTTCGGCGTCACCCAGTGTGACCCTGCCCACTCTTGACCGTCTAGCGTCACCCAGTGTGACCCTGCCCAATCCTGACCGTTCGGCGTCACCCAGTGTGACCCTGCCCACTCCTGGTCGTTCGGCGTCACCCAGTGTGACCCTTCCCACTCCTGACCGTTCGGCGTCACCCAGTGTGACCCTGCCCACTCCTGACCGTTCGGCGTCACCCAGTGTGACCCTGCCCACTCCTGACCGTTCGGCGTCACCCAGTGTGACCCTGCTCACTCCTGACCGTTCGGCGTCACCCAGTGTGACCCTGCCCACTCCTGACCGTTCGGCGTCACCCAGTGTGACCCTGCCCACTCCTGGCCGTCCGGCGTCACCCAGTGTGACCCTGCCCACTCCTGACCGTTCGCCGTCACCCAGTGTGACCCTGCCCACTCCTGACCGTTCGCCGTCACCCAGTGTGACCCTGCCCACTCCTGGCCGTTCGGCGTCACCCAGTGTGACCCTGCCCACTCCTGGCCGTTCGGCGTCACCCAGTGTGACCCTTCCCACTCCTGACCGACCGGCGGCACCTCGTGACCGAGCAGCGTCGCGCCCTGACTAACCGCGCGTCCCGTATCGCATCTCAGGTGGACGGCTCCGCACCGCTGCTGGTGGACTCGGTGGTGGCGGTGCCGGCTCGCGACTGGCACATGGATTACGTGCAGCCGCAGGTGCGCTGCATCCGCCAGCAGGGCGCCTGCATCGACGTCAAGTACCCAGCGCCGCCCGAGTCGACCAAGGTGAGCGGCCGGTGCCTCCTGAGCAGCGTGTCATCCTGCTCGCCCGCACTGACTGGAACTGAGGGTGAGAATGCGCGGGTGAGAGTCGGCCGCGTGCGGCGGACTGGCCGGACGCCTGTGGTTCTCCGTGTGAGCTGGCCGTGTGACAGGTCACAGGCGTTATTCGCCCTGTGACAGCCCGCGTGCTCGGCCGCCAACCTTCCTGCTGACGTCAGAAGGCTTGTTTTGAAGTTTTGGTAACAACTTTTTGCTAGTGAAAATGTTCGTGAACAGTGTTTTATAGGGATTGCACTGAGTGCTGTGACTGAGGCGATGCGCACTACACTGTCCCCCATGCACTTCTGCTCTGCATCACATCAGCTCTGATGTTCCACTGCCGCACGGTAACGTCGGCAGCCGGCGGGTTCACGCCGACCTGCCGCCCGCCCCGAGTCTGATCCGGGTCTGATCCGCCGCCCGCCGCGGCCAGGTGGAGTTCGAGTCGGGCCTGGACACCCCGCCGACGGCCGCGCCCGGAGGCCTGGCCGCCGAGGACGTGGGCCTGGTCCGGCTGGACGCCAACACCTCGATGGTGGACGTGCGCGGTCTGGTGGCCGAGGCGGGGCCCTACGTGTTCGTCGTGCACTACTACCAGCCCGACCACCCCGGTCAGTGTGGTGACGTTGCGTGGCGTTGGTGATCCGGTGATGGCAGCCGGGCCACCACCGTACAGAGAGGGCCGTGGTCGGGATGGCTCTAGCGGGTTTTTCCATTACCTTGACATGTTTACGAAGACAAATGTAAATCTAAAGCTACACACCATCTTGTATCGTTTGTACAAAATGGCGTGTAGCTCTCTGACAGAGCTGGTAACTCGGCCGGTGTGGTGTCGTCGACCTGACGCTTGTACCCGCAGCAGCGCTGCCGTCGGTACAATACTACCGGCTGGGTTGCCCTGATCAACTCTGACTTCGCAAAGCGGCCACCCCGACTCGTGCTCTTCTAGCAGACTAGCTCTTCTAGCTCTTCATGAGGCTTGTCTGAATGAGACTCGTCTGAATGAAACTCGTCTTATCCTGCCGGCCGGCGCAGTATCGTCATGACTTTTGTCATCATAACAGTGGCGGCTGTCACCGAGTCGGCTCAGCTGGCGCTCCTGTGTGGCCCGTTCATCTGACCTGCCCCCTCCCTCTCGGCGCAGAGCTGGAGCTGCCCGTGCTCCTGCAGAACGGTCAGTTCTACGAGGCGAAGCTGCACGCGCCGCACTGCGCCTCCACCTCTGGCTGCCGCGCCGTGGTGGAGCAGGCCGACGGCAACAAGGTCTTCAACATACTGGAGAGCTTCATGTTTACACTCAAGGTAGGTCCACATTCGGAGGACAACGTCATCAAGGCTTCAGTGTTCAATGCAAGCATTCATTCGCCACAATGCAAATCACGCACCATGAGCGCTGGCGGCCCGCTGGATAAGGCGCCAGACTTCGGACCGAACGATTTCTTCCGGCTGTGCATCGGCCGGATTTCCCCGCGGGCGCTGTCACTGGTCCCGGCTTCCATCAGGAGCGGTGACGCCAGAAACCCCATGGGCTTTATGCGTCTAGAAATAACCCAGCAATGTCTGAATCATCCGTGGCAGCGGCAGTCGCTGCGTGCGGCTTTACCGTGTCCGCCTCCCATCGAGCAGCGCGCAGCATCCGCTTGACGCGCTGATCTCGCTGGCGCAGGACCCGAGCGGCAAGGGCTTGTTCGTCGACTACCTGTACGCCGTGCCCGAGCGCGTCTACAACTGGGAGATGCTGGAGCCGCTGCAGACGGACAGGTCGGCCCAGTTCCTGGAACAGTGCGGCCAGAACCACTTCCTGGTGGACACGGCCGACGAGGGTGAGAGCCTGTCCGTCTGGCGCTCGTCAGCCGCCGCACCGAGTCCAGTGGCGGCGGGGGTGCCGCCATGTCACACCAGCCGTCTCTCTGGCGATGCAGCTCGTAGAGAGTCTACAACAGGGTCTGTTTTAACACGTTAACTGGGGATGAGGAGGGAGAGTCCCATCAGTGATCGCCAATTCCTCCAGATGCACAAACTCGTGATTGCGTGCGATCACGCACTCTCTGCAGTGACGCGGGCTGCCTGCTCCGCTGACCGAGCAGTGTGGCGAGCTGCCTCCGCCGCTGACCGAGCAGTGGGGCGAGCTGCCTCCGCCGCTGACCGAGCAGTGTGGCGAGCTGCCTCCGCCGCTGACCGAGCAGTGTGGCGAGCTGCCTCCGCCGCTGACCGAGCAGTGTGGGAAGCTGCCTCCGCCGCTGACCGAGCAGTGTGACGAGCTGCCTCCGCTGCTGACCGAGCAGTGTGGCGAGCTGCCTCCGCCGCCGACCGAGCGGTGTGGCGAGCCGCCTCCGCCTCTGACCGAGCAGCGTGGCGAGCTGCCTCCGCCGCTGACCGAGCCCACCTGCCGCAGGCTTCTGCCGTGACGCGGTGTTCTCGCTGACGACCGACTACAACAACGGCGCGCTGCAGTGCCAGTGCGACAGCGAGGGCTCCGAGACATTCCAGTGCGCGCCGTTCGGCGGCCAGTGCCAATGCAGGCCGAATGTGGTGGGCCGCCGCTGCAGCCGCTGCCGGACCGGCCACTTCGGCTTCCCCGACTGCAAGCCGTGCGACTGCCCGAGCACAGCCCTCTGCGACGACAACACCGGTGAGAAAGCCGAGATGGAGGACAGAGGAAGAGAGAGAAGAGATGGAGGCAGGTCTGGGGAAGGACGGGCCGTTTCTGCTTCCGCGGCTTTGCTGATAATACACACATATAAATATTACAACTATTAGCTTGGCATACTGGTGCTAGACAACAAGTATGAGTAAAGCTACCTTACCTCATATAGTCGTTCAAGCGTAGCACAGATCTAGGGGTGCGTAAGGTGGACGCTTGAAGAACGTGGGACAGCTTGGCTGGGACGAACACCTTAAGATTGTCGTTTGTCTAGTAGTCTGCTGATGGTGTGTCGTTTGATGGCCCAGTGCTCGCTTTACACGGCGGTGTAGGGACCTGTGCCGGTGATGTTGCGCTGGCTTGCCTCAGTGACAGTGGGTCTGCTGTAAGGGGCGGTGGGTGGAGGATTTGTCCTAACGGCGGTCGCTCGTGCCAGGCGAGTGCATCTGCCCGCCGCGCGTGGCCGGAGAGCGGTGCGACCAGTGCGTGCCGCTCACGTACGGCTTCGACCCGCTGATCGGCTGCGAGGAGTGCAACTGTGAGCAGCTGGGCGTGGAGGGCGGCGACCTGCAGTGTGACCTGGAGACCGGCCAGTGCCCGTGAGTGACCGTTGTCGCTGCTGGTGCCCGCGCGCTGTCCGTTTCATGAGCTGTGATTGGCGGCTGGACGTCGCAAGCTGTGATAGGTGATCCGACGTCATCAGTTGTTTGAGGACACACACAAAACCAGCCGAAATAGCGCTATAAGCTGCATGAACGACGCGGCTTATTTGCTCATACGAACGCGTGAAAAACCATGCGTCTGCCTGCGACCGCCCCTGACGGAGGGCGCCCCCATTGCATTGCTCCTGTGGTGCTGCAGGTGCAAACCCAACATCGTGTCTCGCACGTGTGACCGCTGCCAAGCGGGCAGCTGGGCGTTCCCCTACTGCCAGCTGTGCAACTGTGACGTGCGCGGCACGACCGAGGAGATCTGCAGTCAGGTGAGACCCGGCCCCGGCCGGCGGACCGGCTGGAGCACAGGCTGGCCGCACCGCTCCGTGGCATGTCACGTCATGTCGTGTCATGACATGGCATGTAATGACTCCACGACCAGCGGCGTGTCATGTGTGGCGTTGCAGCGAGCTTGTACTTGGCGCTGGGTTGTAGATTAGACGGCTTGGAGCCGGAATTGGTGTGATATAATTGAAGTGATAGTATAACTGCGTCATGCCCCACGGATACACAACACCCCAAATCTTTAGCCAAAAGCGCTGAACTGCGGTGTTTTTTTTTGGCGTGGTTCGGTGCTCCATTGGCTGCTAGTTGTCATCACACTGGCCTGGCATGACGTCGGGCCTGTTCCGGCCGCCCACCGCCAGGAGACAGCCCAGTGCTTCTGCAAGGACAATGTGGACGGCCAGATGTGTGATCAGTGCCGCCCGGGCACGTACAACATGGCCGAGACCAACCCCGACGGCTGCACGCGCTGCTTCTGCTTCGGCAAGACGGAGAGCTGCACCAGCAGCTTCCTCTTCTGGACCGAGGTGAGGTACCACTCTGGGAGGTGTCACTCAGCTCATGCAGCCTCTGCTCTCGAGCTTCGGTGCGTTCTCCGTAATCGTGTCATTTAACTGTTAAGTTAGATTTAAGCTCATGGTTTTTGACATTGCTTTGTGACCAATCAATAACTAACGCAATGTGCACTTAAGATAGCAAGCTAAGATGTAGGAGAGTAAAAGCGACCTATACACTGAGAGGAGCTCACCCACGTTTTGTTTTCTTGCATCTTCGCCGTGCCGTCCTCCTCTCTCCCGCGCTGTAGTCTGCTGCGGTCAGCCAGTTGTGAGAGGCAGCGCCCTGGCAGCCGTCCCCCCCCCCTCCCCTACCCCGCCGGGCACGTGACCCACACGCCCCCGGCCACAGATCCCGGCCCTGCGCGAGATGGAGTGGAGTGTCGCAAGCGTGGCGCAGAGCTCGGCCGGCCTCAGCGTCGGCGAGAGCAAGGTGGCGCTGGAGGTGCGCCAGGACCGCGTGCGCGTGACCGGCGGCAGCGTCGACGACGTGGCCTACTTCATGCCAAGCGGCACCAGCGCCAACATGCTGGGCTCGTACGGCGGCCAGCTGCGGTACAGCCTGGTGGTGGCGCCGACCGCGGACGCCGAGGAGGGTGGCGAGGCTGACGGGGGTGAGGTCCTGCCGGGGCCGCCGACGAGGCTGCTGACACACGCCGAGCGGGGATTCACGCGGATGTCTGGCTGCTCGCTTGCGGGGCGTGGGGTGACGCGTGGCTTGTACATAGGTGTCCATAGCAGTTGGTTTGTAGAGTATCCATCGACGTCCAATGAAACTTTGCAATATTTGGACACCGTGTGGTGTTCAAATACCTCTGTCTGTGTGCGGTGCTTTGCATACGCAGAGAAATTTCCATGAATTTCTCGGGCATAATTTCACTAGTGCGAAATCGCTTTATGGTACATATTCCCATATGTTACTTGAGATAGTACGGAGATCGAATGATCTGCTGTCAGAACGGAGATCGCATGATCTGCTATCAGAAAGAACATAACTACTGTGAGGCGCTGTGTTGGAAATTGAACAATGTCTAGCAGATGAGTGATGATGCGGCTATGCCAGGCTAAGTCCAGATCACGGTACTTCCTGCGTGCACCGGCAGAGAGCCGCACGTCAGGTGCTGACGTCATTCTGACGGGGGCCAACATCACTCTGTTGTACTACGCCTACGCCCAAATCGAGCCCAACGTCGAAAACGACATCAGCGTGCCGCTGGAGGAGCGCTTCTTCCGCCTGCCATCTGGTGAGCGCTGCGTGAACCTCGAGCGTGAACGTCCGTGCGTGAACTGCGAACTGTGGACGTTCTAGCCCCGCGTGAACACGCAGGGTCAGGGACACGAGTTGGCTACCCTTCCCGGAGAAATGCGAAGCCCGCCTATAGGGGAATAACACGGGTGGGAGCTTCCGGAGAGAGCACAGCGCCATTTCATAGCGCTGTGCACCAAAACGTGACGTCCGGGGTCGTCAAGAAAAGGCAGGGAGGACATAACGGGGTTTTAAGAGCTGTCGTTGCTCAGACTGAACTGGTTGAGTTCGGTCTCCATGGAGCGCGCCCTTGCGTACCGTTCCGCCCCTGAGCCCTGCGTCTGCCCGGGTCCGACATCCGCCCCTGAGCCCTGCGTCCGCCCGGTCCGACATCCGCCCCTGAGCCCTGCGTCCGCCCGGTCCGGCATCCGCCCCTGAGCCCTGCGTCCGCCCCGGTCCGACATCCGCCCCTGAGCCCTGCGTCCGTCCGGTCCGACATCCGCTCCTGAGCCCTGCGTCCGCCCGGTCCGACATCCGCTCCTGAGCCCTGCGTCCGTCCGGTCCGGCATCCGCCCCTGAGCCCTGCGTCCGTCCGGTCCGGCATCCGCCCCTGAGCCCTGCGTCCGTCCGGTCCGGCATCCGCCCCTGAGCCCTACGTCCGCCCCGGTCCGACATCCGGTACTAACGGCCGGCGCCGCGACAGGCCCGGACGCCACCAGGGAGCAGCTGATGCAGGTGCTGCAGAAGCTGGACGGCCTCTACATCAAGGCCACCTACCTGGACGGTCGCCAGGAGAGCAGCATCTACAACGTCACGCTGAGCGTAGCAGTCCGCCGCGGCGACCCCAACATCGACCGCGTGGCCAGCTCGGTGGAGGAGTGCGCCTGCCCCAGCAGCTACACCGGTCAGTCGCCTCCGGGGAAGCTACCGGCGGCGGCGGCGGACGACGGGGCAGCGCCGCCGCCGGCCGACGGCGGTGTCCGGCGCCGCTGAGTGACTTCGCGGCACGCCGTTCGCACGCGATATTTTTGTATACGGTCGACTGCAACTGGAATTGTTCTTACGCGTAGCTGCAGTGTGCTAACTGCAATGTTCAGCCAGGTGAGAGCAGGATTCCCATGTGAAAAGGTTATCGTGTCACACTCATTCGCCTTTGAAATATTACATCCCTGTCGCGTAAAAGACATCTTTCGGTGAGTTTTTTTTTTCTAAATCGGATCCATAAAAAGCATGTGTAATCAGGGGGGCTGACAACGTTTTGGCAGGTGCCACAGCTGCCACACCGACTCACACGCAATTTGCCTGATTTCAACATTACGCCGTTGAAACATTCTCGTTCGGGCAGTTCGTCGCGCCAACGTTTCGCGTCAGCGCTGCGCCGCTGAAGATCGCGTGGCGTGCTGGCGGGGTCGTCCGACAGGGTCTGTCCCTCCTCTCTTCCCTCAGCCGCGCTGGCTGGCCGATGGTGCCCACATCTGCGGAGGTCCTAACTGGCGCCTGTCCATGCCGGCAGGCCTGTCCTGCGAGGAGTGCGCTGCTGGCCATTACCGTGCCCAGACGGGGCCCTACGGCGGCTACTGCGTGCCCTGCAACTGCAACGGACACTCAAGCGAGTGTGACCCGCTCACCGGCAAATGCTACGTGAGTTGGGACCCTGGCAAGGGCGGTG
The DNA here is from genome assembly GCF_011947565.3 of Pollicipes pollicipes. Lineage (NCBI taxonomy): Eukaryota > Metazoa > Arthropoda > Thecostraca > Pollicipedomorpha > Pollicipedidae > Pollicipes > Pollicipes pollicipes. Next base: position 1,441,843 of record NW_023596225.1, read on the forward strand.
CCTCCTCCCCTCCCCGTGGATGAACCTCGTGCCTGGCGAGCTAAACGTCTTGCTGTGGTGGTGGGATAATCCAAAGTGAAGATGTCCTCGAAAGGAAACCAAGTCATGCCGATGGTTCGTCGTGCTTGTCAAATTTTGTCGCGACTATATGCTGTTATATGACACTGACATAACAGATGTTGTCATTGGCTGTTGTTGGTTTTCTGTAGGACTGCGAGCACAGCACCACGGGCGACCAATGCGAGAGGTGCATCCCCGGTTACCATGGCGACGCCACCGGCGGCACGCCGTACGACTGTCTGATATGCGCCTGCCCGCTGCCCATCGCGTCGAACAAGTCAGTCCAAAGCGCCGCTCGGCGGGGGCGCACCGCTGGCGCTGGGTGGCGCGGGCTGGAGTTCAGAGATGGGAGCATGAGGGGGCAGGGTGTACAGAACGACGCGCGCGGACCTGCCAACAGTGAGGGCAGCCGTCTGTCAGGGTCGGGTGCTCAGATGCGTCGTGGCCTGCTGCTGTTTCTAGGACATAGTTCAAAGCTGGTGTCTTTTTCGGGCATTTAGAGGCACGTTGCATCGAGGTGTCACGTTGATGGCAAGTGAGCCGTGACCCCAAGGCGCTGTGCTCTTCGTGACGCTGCGCCCTTCCTTCCTGTCCTCGCTGACACAATGCCCTTCTTGTCACTGTACCCCTCCACAACACCATTCCCCTTCGTGACACTGTACCCCTTGGTGCCATGTACCGCTCCGGAACGCCGTCCTCCCTCGTGAACACCGGCGCCTGGTGTCCTCCAGTTTCGCGGAGAGCTGTGAGGTGACGCCGGACGGGCTCAACATTCGCTGCGAGTGCCAGGAAGGCTACTACGGGTCGCGCTGCCAGGCGTGCGCCGCCGGCTTCTTCGGCCAGCCGGAGGTGCAGGGCCAGAGCTGCCAACCGTGTCAGTGCTCGGGCAACATCGACGCCGACGACCCGGGCTCGTGCGACTCCGTCACCGGCGACTGCCTGCGCTGCCTCAACAACACCGACGGACCCGCCTGCAACCTCTGCGCCAACGGCTTCTTCGGCGACGCCGTCGTCATCAAGGACTGCCAAGGTGAGACGTCACGAGAGAAGAGCGGAGGTGATGTTCGCCACGCCACAAGCTGGGTTTCTTGTTACGAGCTTGATGTGGCAAGTTTGTTGTTGCGAGTTTGCTGTTGCGAGTTCGTTGTGACGAGTTTGTTGTTACGAGTTTGCTGTTACGAGTGTGTTGTCGATCGCACTGGAGCCAAAGCAACGAGACAGATGGTGGGAAGACGTCGATTTGAAGGGGGGCTAGGTGGGAGAGATGCTGGCCTGGCGAATTTGGAGGGCCCACAAGCTCGTACGGGACCGGCACGGTCACGAGGTCATCTCGAAGTGGTGTGGGAAGCGAGATACAGCGCAGGCGGATGGTACGTTGGTCACTACCGGGGTTTTGGGCGGGAACATTGAAAAACATCGTTCTTCGCCGGGCTCAAACTGCGCTGTTTAGGCGTCAATCCTCGCGTCTCCCATCAACTGACGGACTTGCTATTCGCAGAGCAAGACATTTAGCTGCTGCGAGAGTGGAAGATGCTAGGTAGAGGTTCACCCGTGTGCCTGGTATTGATGCGTAACTGCTCCGTATCCTGCTGTATTGACACGCACCCCAAAGACACAAATTCACGCCCATTTTATGCGTCCTAAAGAACAAAGGAATTGTTAAGAGTTTCGAAAGGTAAGTGGGATAGGCAGTAAGGGGTAGCTGGAGCATCACCGGTGGTGATTATAGAGGATATGGAACATAAGCAACCACTTAAAACGACATGGAACCCCAAATTTGGAACAAGTTAGCTACCAGGTACGCAGCTCGATTCACATTATACTTGGCTTCATCCGCATGACAAACGGTACACGTAACACATGCGGTCATGAGAGGTACAGCGTCTGACATGACCTATGCGGGGGGGGGGGGAGAGGACGACGAAACGCGGCGTCGCAGAAGGCGTAGGCTATATTGTTCATTAAAGACTTTGGACCTTACTTCGAATGAGCGAAAGAGACCCGCAGTGTTTCCACTCAAAACTATAACTATTTTTAGAACAACCCTTTTAATCAGTGGAGCTGCTTCATATCAGTTTGCTTAGTGGCTGTATTTAAGCAAGAGTGAAATTGCGTACGGACTAGTCATCACATCGCGGCCGTAGCAATTTGGGATTCTGTCTCAAAGCACGTGAGATAGCTTAAAACAAAATCATGCTTGTAAAACGCATTGTGCCTTTCAGGATAGTGACGTAATGTCAAGGATACCTTAGCATCGTATATGCCTGTCAAACTTTCAAACTACATCTTTTTCACACCATACACACACGTCCCCACAAGAAACAAACACACACACGCGCACGCGCGCGCAACGTACGGGCATTTTGTCAGGCTGTCGTTTTGGTTGGGCCCGTCGGCCGTTGCCGTGCGCACGCGCCGTCGGCGCCAGCGGCGCCCCGGCCGGACCGGGCCGGACCGGCCCCAGTTACCACCATGGCGCGGCCGAGCGGGCACCGGCTGCTGGCCCTGTGCCTGGGCCTGCTGCTGTTCGGCCTGACCTGGGGTCAGTGGAGGCCCGAGACGCGCCGCTATCGGCCCGCCCACCGCGTGCCCCACACCAGCCTGCGCGGCCGCGACCGCAACATCTTCTACCCGTACGGCAACACCGGCTTCGGCCAGAAGTACTGGGAGGAATCCGAGACACGTGAGCGGGTGGTGTGGCGTGGCCTTGTGTGCGGCTTGTGGGTCGCTGCACGACCTGGCCCTAAGGCATCACGTGGACTGCTGGCGGAAACGCGAACACAGCATCTCCTCTTCTACACGTGTCAGGTTGACAGTTTGTTCTAAGTCAGCCATGCAGAAAATGACAACAATTGGCATGCTTACGCGGTTTTTTGTGCTCACAATACGTTTTCCAACAGGCTTCCACACTCATAACACGAAACGACCTTGATGACCACTGTATTGACGGGACCAGAGTAGTGATCATCTGGCTGCATGGAAGCCAAATTTGACTAACACTCCGGAATCAAGTGTTTGGTGATGATGTTTCCGTTGTGCCCCTGCGGCACGTAGTACGGATGGATCGGTGTACGTTCCCGCGCGCATATTGCTGTCCATTCATGAATAGCATTTAGTGCACGTTGTGTTATTCAACTGGGCTTGCTTTTAGCCATCATTGAAACCAATTATTTTGTTCCTTACAAAATGCCTAAATATAACAGTGCGAACACAAAAAATGGCACCACACCAGTTACCCTTGGGTGGTTTACGTGAATGGGCTGTTGCTGTTTGTCGCACTAATGCCTGCCTGCGATTGAGCGCGGGGCTGCCGTGGCGCTTGTATCACTGAGCAGGGTCCACACATCCCCTCCACAAAATGTGGCGGGCCTCTTGGCTGCGCTGGCTTATCGGAGACGACGCGACCCGAGACGGTGGCCAGGAGTGTGGCTGGGCTGGTATATAGTCGGACGTCACCATGCTTAACACGCGCCCTACACCGGAACTTCCGTGTGGATGGCACCGGCACTGGTGCGGGGCGGGAAACGCCCGTCTCTGTCCTGTCGCGCTGGCCTGCTTCTCTGACCGGACCTGACCTGGTCAAACCTGACCTGGTCTGCCTTGTCCTGACTTGGCATGACCTGGTCTGCCCTGACACAACATGACCTGGCCTGACCTGACATGGCATGACCTGGTCTGACCTGGTCTGACACAGCTTGACCTGAACTGACCTGACCTGACCTGACATGGTCTGACCTGACCTGGTCTGCCCTGACCAGACCTTACTTGCCCTGATCAGGCCTGATCTGGCTGGGCTTAACATTCCAGCCTGCAACTGCGACCAGTGCGGCACGGCCCAGTGTAACAGCTACACCGGCTTCTGCACCTGCAAGCCGAACGTGGAGGGCGACAAGTGTGACCGATGCGCGCCCAACTGCTGGGACTTCCAGAGCTGCCAGGTGAGGCCCTTCCCCTCCCCTTCCCGAGCGCTGCCGTGGTGACGCAGCTGCCCGCATCGTCTGCTTTGATTACCGTTATTGTGAGGAGGGAGCCCCAGTGCGAGGTATGTGGTATCGGCCACTTTGTCGGCGCTCCGGGGGCTTTGTTTTATCGATGAAGGCTGTTTTCGTCCGCTCAGTTTTACCTGTTGTCTCCGATTTGAGTTCTGCTCTGGTGTAAGTGTGCAGCCGATGTTCCCTGAAAGCGAAGCAAAAGCGTAACAAAAAATCCTTAAGCTCCATGAATTCTACGCTCATGTGATGTCGATCATGCAATTGCCATCCTTTTTTATGTGCTATTTTGGTGTGCAAGCATATCACTAGGCGCTTTTCTCACGGGCTCCGTGTTAGGAACCTATCCTTTGCTTTACCGAAGAGATATGGCACGTGACAGGTCAGAGTGTCTTAGACGACAAAGCTGCAGTGGTGGCGGAGCAGGGAGAAGGGAGGGAGAGGTGAAAGGGGCAAGAGTGTGTTTTGCCTGCAAATATTTTGGGAGGCCTCTTTTTTCCAAACCAATAACATTGCAGCTACCCATAGGGTACCAAAGCTCAGATCACGAAGGCTCCCATAACTGCGCTAGAGAATAATAAATCGAGCTTAGCGGACCCTTCGCTACATCATTAGATCGGTCTTCAGTGTGATGTCACTTTTATGAACGAGATAGACAATTACCTAGGCTACGAGGCCCAACGTTATGTCGAGGAGCCTCTTCGCTAGCCCGGGAGGCCCCGTTACGAAATAGGGGGCCCCTCCTCTGGGCCAGGAAGCATCCAGTATATTCCGGAGGCCGATTTCAGGAACAGGAGACCCCTTGCACGCATCAGATGGCTGCGGCGCCGGCTCGGGACGCCACGATTTGGGACAGCTTGACCCCTTTGCTCGATTTGGAGACCCTCTTCATGAGTTGTAAGCAATGCTTATGATTCATGATTCATTCATTGCTTGCTAAGCATCCTCTTTTGTTTTAGGGGACCCCTGCACGGGGAAGTCATTTTCTGGAACAGGAAGCCCAGTCTCATGTTGCAGAGGCCGTTGGCTAGAAGATCCGAGTGTCCCCATTCTGACTTTGACTGCCGACATTTATTTGCTTGGGCATGTTGATCGTGACAGTTTAATAACGAGGCATGCGCCCTCGCTGCGGTTCCCGCTCGAACACGATACTGCGAAGGAGGCCCCTTGGAAATCCTGCTCCCATCCCAAAACCCGTGGCGCCTCCCCTGCTAGGCCGCAGCGGCGATGACTCAGCAGCACCAGTGCGCCGCGTTCATCTCGCGGTGCCGCTACCGAGCGATGAGACCGCTTCGCAGCTGCGACGGCCGGGGCCGGCGCTATTTTTACCGGCGGATCGGCGCGGCCAGTTTGGCCCGGGGCCAGGGCTAACATGGAGCTGGAAATACCGATGGGTCTGTCTGGCGGCTCATCTCATTGGCGTTCTCCGAACCCCCAGCCGCCCATCGGTCCCGCCGCCCTTGTCTGAACCCGCACTGGCCCGTCGGATCCCCGCGCTGGTCTGAACCCGCACCTGTTCGTCGGGTCCGCCGCCCTTGTCTGAACCCGCACCCGCCCGTCGGGCCCGCCGCACCGGTCTAAGGTCCGCAAGTGTCTTTGATCCGGAACTTTTTCGTAAGGCTTGGTGTCGCAGCAGAGAGGCGTCGCTCTGCAAGAAAGTGACAGACTGGTGTCCAATGCGCGTTGTGGTAGACCTGTAGCGTTTAGTGCTAGTTTTTCATCGTGTATTGAAAAAGGCTAGCGTAAAATACCATGTCCGATCGGATGACATGTTACCGGTTCAGCCTGCTCGCGTGATTGCTAGCTTAATCAACAGACAGCACTTATGGCAATGGAAACTTCCTTTACGATTTTGACAGAAAGTCTTCGGCAGGGACTTGCCGGCTAGAGCCTGCGTTGATTTTAGAACAGAGCATGCAAAAAAGTGGGCACGGGAATCAGTTGTTTGCAACAAAAAAAACACGCGCATCGTCTTTTGAGACGTATGTCACCACTTTTCAGTTATCAAAGTTTTGGGGTCTAAATATTTTCCATTTTCGTATATTTTGTTCGGTAACGAGTTGAATCGGAGCTTCTTATATAACGCAGCTTAAAATGTGTACATATACATCTTTAACGACTCCTTGGTGGCATGCCCTGTCAGACCTATCATTACACCAGCGCATCGTGTTGCACAGCTTGTTGCGGGGTTTGTTTAGTCTACTTGCCTGCCGGCTTCATTGTCGTGCCGCTGTCGCCTGCCGTGACCCGTGACAGGTGACTGTGACCCCTGACTCGTGGCCGTGACCCTTGACCCGTGGCCGTGGCCCCTGACCCGTGGCCGTGACCCCTGACCGGTAACCGTGACCCCTGACCGGCGGCCGCAGGGATGTCGGGAGTGCGAGTGTGCAGAGGCGTCTGAGTCGACGTCGTGCGACTACGAGACGGGCCAGTGCCGGTGCCGACCAGGCGCCGCCGGACGCCGGTGCGACCAGTGCGCCCCCGGCTTCTGGAACTACGGACCCACCGGCTGCCAGTGTGAGCTCCGGGCCGCGCCCCTCGCCATCCGGTCCGTCGCGCGGCCGCGGCTGCTGCTGCGTGTACACACGGCCGCGCGGCGCGCACAGGGCGCCGGCTCCGCTTACCGCCCTGGCGCTGATTCGTCAGCGCTTAAGCCACGCGATGTTTGAAATAATTGTAATACGCCGTTAACTTCGAATGGTAGTCAACGGTTCGCAGTGTGGCCTCCTTTTGGCAATATGTTTCACTGTGTCTAATCAGTTTGCCGTTATGTTCTGAGCACCTCAGGCAGGATCAGTCTCTCTCAAAATGGGCGGTGCACCACTGGACGAGGGCGTCCCTGTCCCGTCGCGGATCCTCGCTGACCGTGGCTGGGTCGACTCTGACGCAGACCGCCCCCCGTCCGCCCACAGCCTGCAACTGCAATGAGGAGTACGCGTACGGCGTGGGCTGCAACCCACAGACGGGCCAGTGCGAGTGCCTGCGGGGTGTGGAGGGGCCGCGCTGCGAGCGCTGCCCGTACCGCTGGATCCTCATCCCAGGTGGGCAGCCGGCTCGGGTCGGTGGGCCGGCGGCGGCCCGGCGCGCTGGCCGAGCCGCTGCCGGCCACGCGACGGTCCGGGTGCCGGTGCCGGTGTCGGCGGGGCGTTATTGACCGCGAGAGGCCATCGTGTGGCATGTTTGGGTTGATGTGTTCGTGCGAGGGGGCGCTGTTCAACTCTGTTAAACTGTTTTAGTCATGGCTTAGAAATGGGTGGATAATTGTTATGCTAGTACCCGCGCATCAACGCCGCCGTGATCAGCCAATGCTATATCGACCATTGCACTTTAAAACATTTCTTTCCAGATACAAACGGCTTACAGGTATAAACGGTAAACAGCATAAATGGCATTAACGACATAAACGACATAACCTGCATAACCGGCACAAACGGCATAAACGGCATAGATCTTCACCCTCCGCAATAACGTTGTCGCACGGCTTGTATTTCTTGCAAGCCAATAGGTGAGGCATCGTCTCTGTCAATATTCGGTCACGACACCTTTGCACATCCTGGGCGTCGAATGCTGACCCTGGCGTGACACTGTTGACCCCAGGTCAAGGCTGCGAGGAGTGCGACAGCTGCGTACATGACCTGTTGGACACCACAGACAACCTGGAGGCCATCGTTCGACCCATCATGAGCGAATTCGAGGTGAGCAGGCTCGACAGAACCGGTCTAGACTGCCTCTTGATGTGGGACGACCGTTGGATGTGCTGCTTGATGTGGGACGGCCGTTGAATGTGCTGCTTGATGTGGGACGACCGTTGGATGTGCTGCTTGTGGCCTTCGGTGCTCAGAGCACAAACGTGCAGCTGTTGGATGTTGGTACTGTTTAGGTGGTGGCGATGTCGATGTTTCATATGATCCGTTATGGAATAGTCAAAACGACGAACCTCGATAGTTATGGAGGCTGCACTGCAGCGGCCTTCTATGCTCGCCTGAGCATATTTTCAGCTTTTGCCGGCCAAAATGCAGCTGCTTTTCGAAATGAAGATACTAACATGTGTTCCAGTGTTTTAGCCTTGCTTTTCTGTAAACTGATGTGCTAATGTCATGCAGACATGTCGCCGCTGCAGCTGACTCAACTCCCGGTATTTTCTAGTCGTACGCGGGAAGTTACTTCCTGAACCAGAAGTTGTCCATCATGAATCAAACTCAAAATGAGCTGAGGCCCCTGGTAAGTGCAACATAAATGCGTGACATGGTATTTTGGCTGTCCAACTTCAGAAAGACACTTTTTTGAATAAGTGCAATGCTAATTTCGTGAGAACATCTAAACCTCATGGATTGTACCTGATTTGCTATAATTCAGAGATAACTCTGCAGCAGTATGCTATGGGGTTAGTAAGTTAGCCTAAAACGTTAGCTGTTTTAGCTCAATAATGCCCGCGGGCTTACATGATCTACAGCCCTGCGATCTTTCCTTCTGGTGAGGGGAGACATTTCCGTTTCACCTTTGCTCTGCCACTTGACCAACAGTGTGACCGCCCCGTGTCTCCGGTGTGACCGCCCCGTGTCTCCAGCGTGACCGCCCCGTGTCTCCAGTGTAACCACCCCGCGTCTCCGGTGTGACCGCCCCGTGTCTCTAGTGTGACCGCCCCGTGTCTCCGGTGTGACTGCCCCGTGTCTCCAGTGTGACCGCCCCGTGTCTCCAGTGTGACCGCCCCGTGTCTCCGGTGTGACCGCCTTATGTCTCCAGTGTGTCCGATCCCGTGTGCTCTCCGTCACCAGGTGGACGCCATCTCGGGTGGCGGGGTGGACGTCGGCCCGTTGGAGCTCCAAGTCAGCTCCCTGGAGCGCCAGGCTAAGGCTGATCAGATCCAGGCCCAGGCTATCACTGGCCGGGCGCAGGATACCCAGAGCAAGGCGGCCAAGGTCAGTTGACGCGCCGGTCAAGGCCACGCCGTGCACCGGCCATGGTCAGGTCACGCGCCGTTTCCAGGTCAAGGTCAAAGCCAGGTCATGCGGCGGACATGCCGCGGAATGCTCTGGTCTAAGGATGGAAGGATCACAGATGTCTTTGTCGTTGTGTTTTATCCCGATGGAGGTTGATATTAAGAATGATGTGTGCTGTCGTAACAACCTGGAATACCTTAAGGATTATGGTATTCCCAGGACTGTACTGATCTGGTGTGCCCTGTTATTGTTCCATGATGTATTTTTGTGATTTAATAGAACCTGGTCGGGGCTCGAGAGAACGAACAGTTCGCTAGAACAGTTCGTGCCGTGGGCCGCTTGGCCTATGGCGTCGGTCTGTAGTCTGCAGCGCTCACCACCATGCACCCGCCCCCCCCCCCCCCCCCTCCCTCCCGCGCATCCGCCGCCAACCGCGCCCGTCGCGGCTCCCTGACTGAAGCTCCGCCGGCGTGCTGCAGGTGCTGAGTGAAGCGCAGGCGGTGGAGAAGCAGATCGAGGATGTTGTCGCCCAGGCTCGCACCATCGTCCTCGACATCATCAAGCTGGCGCGAGGCCTGAAGGTGAGCCGCCAGCCGCCGGCTGACGTCACAGCCCCGCTGCTGCGCGTGGCCCGTGTAGAGGCCCCATAGTAACGGCGCAGGGCCTGAGGGTGAGCCTCCAGCCGCCGGCTGACGCTACAGCTCGGCTGCTGCGCGGGGCCTGTGCAGAGGCCCCCTGGTAACAAACAGAACAGGCCATGTGACGTCTGACCAGCTCAGCCATACAGCAAGGCAATTTATGTGTATGCATAAGTGGCATATACACATTATTTGTGTATTTGCCTACGTTGGAAAAACCTTAGATCTCATATGCAATACACATTTCGATACGTCGGTGAAGTATATGGCAAATGATCGTTTATTTTGCGCATGGTCCTTCTCATAGCTGGGTATTCTCTTGAGGCGTGCCCGTGCGTGCTGAAAACTGCCGCAGAAACAAACAAGGCACTCTGACCCCGCCGCTGTAGTGTCATATCGTTACCACCATTCATGTTTACCTTTCATGCAAATGGAGACACAAATCCCAAAGTATTTACGGATTGGTGTCAAGTTGTCAATGCACCCAGTTCTGGGTACCTCCCTGAATACAAAGCTAAAAAAGTCGATGCACGCCTGCCGTCCCGTGCAGGCCTACTCCAGTGTTTGACCTGCCTACCACGGCCCTGCGACCGCATGCTCACCCCAACCTCTGCCTGGTGTCGGGCGCAGGTGGGAGCAGGGCCCCAGATCGACCTGGCGCTCAGCGAGGCCGAGAGACTGCTGGCCCAGATCCGCGCGCGCGACTTCGGCCCGGCCGGGGATCAGTTCGAGGAGGAGCTGGAGGCCGCCATCAGTGCGTAACCGCCTGGCTCTGGATCTGTGGCACCGCGGTCCACCGGGTTGCCAGGCCACGGCGCGATGTCAGAATAACCCCGAACAGCGGTGATCTCGCACCGATTGGCCGTACAGTGAACGATGACGACACGCTGTAGCTCGTCCATGGACGTGGCCGTGACTCCTCTGGGGTTGTCCTCTGAGGTGAGCTCTCTGAGCTTTCCTAGTTAAACATTCCGAGGTATAAAAACGATCTGATAACGTCACTTCGTCGTTATTGGTGCTCTTCGTTCACTGTTCTCCACCATACGCTCCTCGCATTCCGCTGTTCCCCGCCTGTGACGTCACTCCGCCGCCGCCAGTGCTGCTGCAGCAGGTACGCGACTTCAGCGGCCTCATCTCGGACCGCTGGGAGGAGGTGACCGGCCTCCGCGCGCGACTCAGCGACCTGGAGGGCCGGCTGGCCGACCTGCGCGACCAGTCCTCCAGCGCCCGCAACCAGGCGCTTCAGACACTCGAGCTCGTCTCCAACAACCGGATCCAGATCATCAGCGAGCGCATCCAGGACGTGGCGGTGAGTGGCCATGGACGCGAGCTGCCGCGCGGCGACGATCCGCGGTGGAGTGGCGGCGAACCGTCCGCGGTTTTGGGTTGCGCGAGGAGCCTTTGAAGTGAACTGGCAACCGTGCACTGCAGGTGTGCTCATGCCTGGCGTTTGGACCGCTCTTGACCACCCGCCGTCACTGTGTGGCATCGACTCGATTGAGGACACCACCTCAAGCCGAGCAGTGTCCACGCCTCAGATGCCACCGTATCCGTGACCTAGGCGCCTTCTGTCATGACCTAGCCTTACGTATTGCCTGGCTTTCATTCAGAGTCTAGTGACAAGGTGGTGTCCTGTGCTGACTTCCATGACATAACATAACTGAACACCTAAGCTAACCTCGCCTAATCTAACCAAGTTACCTGCCCTAAGGCTGCCTGACTTAATCTGGTCTGACTTAATCCGACCCGATCTCACTTGACCTGAATTTGACTAACCTGACACAGCTGGACCTAACGTGACCTAGCCTGACCTAACTTGATCTAACATGACCTAATGCGACTTAACCTGACCTAGCGTGACTTAACCTGACTTAACATGACCTAACCTGACCTGATTAATACTGAAATCACCTGGCCTGACCCCTGACCTAGCTTGACATAATCCCACCTGACCCACGGTCTCCCGCCACCAGACGATCGGAGACGCGACTGAGGAGCGCCTGGACGCCACAGCCGAGTGGCTGAGCGAGGCGCGCCGGCTGCTGGCCGAGGCGCGTGCCGCCATCGCCACCCTGCAGCTGCAGGCCGAGCGCGTGCTCGCCTCCCAGCAGGCTGTCCAGATACGCATCGACGAGATGATGGACGCGCTGGACTCGGTCGCGCAGCTGGTGCAGCGGGCGCAGAACCACGCCACGGACCTCATGATGCAGGTAAGGGGTACTGATGGGACTGGGCGGGGCCTTCTGCTGCTTGCTTGGCTCTGGTGTCCGATTTGACTTTTGGCCGACTGAGGGAAGGCGAGGGATCCCATAGCTCTGCTGGCACGCAAACTTGAGATGCAGCAAGGCAATCTCGCAGGCTTTTGTTCCGTCAAATGACATAACATGTCTCTACCAGTTCGGAGAACTCCTTTTAATAACCAGCCTGAAAGAGCACCTTAAAACTGACGGCGCGACAGCGTGGGTGTCACTTTTCGTGCCTTGATCCGAAGCAGGAGGCTTGTTCGGTCAGTCTCCGGTGCCGGATGTGCAGTTTGTTCCGTGAGTCTCCGGTGCCGGATGTACGGTTTGTTCGGTCAGCCTCCGGTCCCGGATGTGCGGCTTGTTTGGTCAGCCTCCGGTCCCGGATGTGCGGTTTGTGCGGTCAGTCTTCTGTGCCGGATGTGCGGTTTGTTCGGTCAGTCTTCGGTGCCGGATGTGCGGCTTGTTCGGTGAGTCTCCGGTGCCGGATGTGCGGCCTGTTCGGTGAGTCTCCGGTGCCCGGCGTGTGGTTGTTCTGCCGTTCTCCGGCGCCGGGCGTGCGCTCGCCACGCGCGTCTAACACGCGGCGCCATCGCAGGCCCAAACACTGGACAGCATGCTGGCCGACACGCGCCTGGCTTCGGAGGGTGCCATTCGCGCCGCCAACTCCTACAAGGACATCGTCACGGCCATTAATGAGGCGATGGAGGCGGCGCAAGCGGCGCTAGAGGCGGCGCGGCGGGCCGCGGAGTAAGTGCGCGACGAGGGCGGCGCGGGCCGCCCCGCACGGCGCCGCCGGCAGCCGCGCTGGTGCGGCAGGCTCCTCATTGCGCCCGCTTAAGTGGCGGGGTTTAGTGACGGAATGTTCTCGCTATGGTCTGCAGACTGGTTGCGGTATACACTGCCCAGTCTCAGTGTGCCAATGGAGTATCCTATCGGGACTGCTGACTCTGCTGATGAAATACGCGGGCCGAGCTTGTTGGCTGTCGTGGTCGTGGAATAAGATATGTTTTGACCACGGCGACGAGGTACTCCATCGTGTCGGTTCACCGGCGGCAGGGCGCCCTGTTTGGCGTTGTGCACTGGCTCTGGCGCCTGGAGGCCCGGCCGGGAGCGCGTCTAACCCTGGATCCGTCCCGTCAGGATGTCCGAAGGCGTAGGCGAGCGGGCGCAGGAGGCCCGTGAAATCAGTGAGACGCTGCTGTCCCAGGCCAACACCCTGCTCACCCGCGTCGTGGAGCAGCTGAAGCCGCAGCTGGACGCGGCCAGGTAAGCTGTCATGCCTCCCACCTCTGCGCTCAGCCTCGGTCCGGAGTCCTTGAAGACGTTCTCACCCGGCTGCTGTGGCTATGCTGCGGCGGGTCGTTGTGAACTGCTGTGCATGCTGTGATGATAAGCATCATTTCGCCGCTGACGCGGGCGAGACCCGTGCATCCCGATTGCGTGTTGCTGAACGAATTCAAGACACAGCTCTCGCCTCTCACATGAGACCGGCTGGTGGTGCGGAGACTCGCTGTCTCCGTCGCAGAGTCGCGTGGGACAGACTCGGTCGCGCGTCTCCGCCGCGTGTGAGTGGGGAGCCCCAGCATGCGCGGCGTGGAGCCGCGGCCGCCGCTGACCGCCCCGCCCCGCCAGGTTCGGCGTGGACGACATCGCCAGAACAAACGAGCGCACGCAGATCGAGCTGTCGGCCATCAGCGAGTCTCTCACCTCGCTGGAGCGCTACCGGCTGGAGGAGGAGGCTCGCGAGGGCGCCCGCGTCGCCACCGACGCCAACGCCGCTGCCATGGACGCGCTCGACCGGGTGGCCGATATCTCGCAGAAGCTGCCGACCGACCTGGAGGCGGCGTACGGGCTCGCCCGCGACATGGACGACGCGCGCAAGGCGATCCAGCTGGCCACGGAGCAGGGTGAGTGGCGGTGCCGGGTCCGCGGCGCGGACTGGTCAGGCAGCCGACCGGACTGAGCTGGACAGCCGACTGGCCTGGGCTTGACAGCTGGCCGGACTGGTCAGGCAGCTGACCGGACTGAGCTGGACAGCTGACCGGCTTGGGCTGGACAGCCGACTGGCCTGGGCTGGACAGCTGGCCGGCCTGGGCTGAACAGCTGACCGGACTGAGCTGGACAGCTGACCGGAGTGGTCAGGCAGCCGACCGGACTGGGCTGGACAGCCGACCGGACTGGGCTGGACAGCCGACTGGACTGGACTGGACAGCTGACCGGCTTGGGCCGGACAGCCGACTGGCCTGCGCTGGACAGCCGACTGGACTGGGCTGGACAGCTGACCGGCTTGGGCTGGACAGCCGACTGGACTGGGGCTGGACAGCCGACTGGACTGGGCCTGGACAGCTGACCGGCTAGGGCCGAACAGCCGACTGGCCTGGGCTGGACAGCCGACCGGCTGGGCTGGACAGTTGACCGGCCTGGGCTGGACAGCCGACCGGCCTGAGCTGGACAGCTGACCGGCTTGGGCTGGACAGCTGACTGGCCTGGGCGGGACAGCTGACCGGCCTGGGTTGGACAGCCGACGGGCCTGAGCGGGACAACTGAGTGACCTCAGCTGGACAGGTATCTTTCGACCTCAAGTTTATCACGTTGAGACCTACTGTGCATTAGTATGGACGATTACGCTGCTGTTCGTATAAACGAAAATGTCTTAAATTGATGGGTTACACTGAACACGTGCGTAGAACTGTACAGCCTGGTATGCCGGGAACATCATGAGACCACGGTGTACGAAAATTGCAAACATTTGTTTCCACGGCATCCATTAATGCCAGTGCGGCCCGCGTCCGGCAGTGGAGCGCGTGGAGGGAATCATCCCCAGCATGAAGACGCTCATCACCTCCGTGGATGAGAAGCACACGGTCATCAACGTCCTTGGCAAGGATGTGGGCGACAAGATAGCCGAGCTTCGCCGCAAAGTAGCCTTGGCCCGGGAGAAGACCAACAGGTGGGTGCGGCTAGCTGGCGCTTGCCTCCACGCCTCTTCCACTGGCGCTTTACTCTGTGCATATCCCTATCGTCTTTCCGTCTCACAATCCTTATCGTCACTCCTCATCTCCACATGTCTTCTTTGTTTGTCTTTGTTCGTCCCTGCGTGGTGTATGTGGGTTGCCGTGTTTTAGTTTGTTAAGCTGCATATTTGGTCGCCATCGTGCGGTTTCCGTCCAGATGGCTCCGGTCCCAGCAGGGTGGAACCTATAGCGATAATCTAACCGAGCGGAACAGTCAGTCTAAAACAACCGTAATACCTCCGTGGACAACCAAGCTAACCGTCGCTAGCTGTGGCCATCACCGCCGTTCCGTCTAGTCATGACCTATCACCAGTCGGTAAGCGTTAGGAGCGTGCTGTCGTGTGACCGGCCGCCGCCATCGCCGGCAGTATTGGCGTCGGCGTGCAGTTGTCTCGAGACATGACTGTGCAGCTGAAGAACCCCGAGGGCCTGGATCGGTCGGCCACCTCCACCGAGGTCAGCTTCTTCTTCCGCACCGACCAGCCCAACGGCTTCCGCTCTACCTCGGCAACGAAGTGGGCACCAAGGACCAGCTGCACCGCACCACCTCGGTCAGTGGCGGCGGCCCGCCTCGGCCGCGGGGGCAGACACACCTGATAGCTGGCTCATGCTCGGTGGCCCGCCGGGGCCAAGCGAGTGTACGGATGGAGCGGTGTATTCGTTCGCTGCGTTACTGACCTGAAATGGTTTCTGTTGTGAGCAGTGACGTGGGTTGTGTGGACTGTCAAATGTGATGTGCCACGCGTTGAATGTCGCCGTGAATTCATGAGCTCTGGATGCTTCCCTACATTGTTGTGTGCTGACGTTAAAGTGCCAGGCGCCTCACCATGTCTGAGCCCGGCTGGTCTGTCTGGATCGGGTTGTACGCAATACAACCGCTGTCGATACGGCGATATCATCATGCTCTGTCGGCCGATCATCACCACGCGCACAGCACACAACGCCCCTCACTTGGCACAGCTGCCCGGGACGCTGCTCGGCTCTGGCCATACCTCGGCCATGCTTTAACCCTGCGTGCCCCACAGGACGACTTCAATCTCGGCTGAGGTGATCCAGGGCAACCTGAATGTGCTGGTCGACCTGGGCTCGGGCGCCCACCGGATCATCAACGACGCTGTCTACGTGTCGGACGGCGTCTGGAGGAAGGCCGTCATCACCAGGTGGGTTTGTGTCGGGCAGGGTCGGAACAGGAGAGGTCGTCGTCCCGTGAGCAGCCTCTGATCAGGCAATCCACTGGGCTTGCGTCGATCATGCTTACATCGTCGACGGGCGCCTTGCCTGTCTGGCAATGTGACTGTGCACATAATACTGCGATTAATACATAACACTGAGCTCTGACTGCGGGTCTCTGATCTCGGCTCTGCCCACAGGAAGGGTCGCCAGGTGAAGGTGAAGGTGATCTCTGAGGACTCTGACGGCCGCGAGAAGGTGGAGGAGGTGGAGTCGATCCTGCCGGGCAGCAAGTCCGTCCTGAACCTGGACCAGGCCAAGTCGGTCCTGCACGTGGGCGGCTTCCCCACCTCCGCCAAGGTCCAGGTGAGTGACTTCTCCTTCGGCCGGCGTTTCTCTAACTGGTCTCAGCCGGGGTAATTGAAGCTGGTTGTACCTAAAGCAGAGCGCGAGGCAGCGTGGGGCCCCGTGCAACCGCTGCCAGACTGTTCCGCGTGAGGGCGCCTTCTCAGCGTTTCTCCGACTGGTTCAATCTTGCGAGCATGATGTGACCAGCAGGCAGGCTGCCACCAGCGCATTGCCAGAGGACGGCCTGCACGGACATGACCGTAATAGATAGGATCTCCCAACCCGGAGAATCAAGTGTTTTAATGTGACGACTTCACTCATTTGTTGTCTAAATGATGATGATCTCTGTGTGACGCGGTGGAATACTGGCAGCGATGCTAGGGTTGTGCTTTATGTGGATTGTTCCGTGATGCGCAGGAGAATGTGCGCTACACCACGTTCGAGGGAGCCATCGAAGCCCTGAAGATCAACGACGTGCCAGTGGGCCTGTGGAACTTCGTTTCTCAGACCAACCTCAAGAACAGAGGCACCATGGTCCGGTACGTGACAAGCGGAGCGTGGGAGCCTGCACCCGGCGCATGTAGTTACTGGCGGGCTGTGTCTTTTGGTTATATTAGGAATATTTGTTTGGATTAGAACCATTGAAGACAGTAATGACCTTTGGGGTCCTTAGGATCAAGGTTAGTGGCAGGTAGCGGACCACCCTGCCGCTATCATGGCTGTCCT
>NW_023596225.1:1459970-1544181 GCF_011947565.3 Pollicipes pollicipes
TCACGGCAGAACTTCTTCCTCACAAAGCATGCTCGTCAGGGCTTCCTCTCTTTTATGAAGCTGCGTGGAGAAAGAAAGAGAGAAGAGAGAAAACACGCCAAAATCATCGAGGCTGCCCTTCAAATGACAGTAATTTGACGGACCAAATCAGACTATAGGTGGCCAGCCCATGGTCTTACAACATTGCATGTTGCAACATTACTTCTCCTGCAGCGACTTTTACGGCCGGCGTTTGTAACTTCTACATAGTTCTATATGGGATGCACAGTAAATCAAGGATACAGTGCAATTTAATGAATCACCAGCCGTTCGTGTCACCGCCGCGAACTATTCATTGCAGTGTTGCCCTGATGGCAGTCTGCTATTTCCCACCATGTCATATCGTCTTCAACGCTAGCTGGCCTTGCAGCTTGGTGATTGGGTCTGGAGGTGAAGTAGAAGAAATATAATTATTGATGAGGTATGATGGGAGTAGCATAGCGACCCAATATGGTGAAATGTCTACGACACTGCGCAAGTTCTTCCAAAGCCTGGGCTCCTGCGATGCTGTTTTTTTCTTTTTTAGTCGAGAATAAAAATAATTTATTTCATCTGACGCATGTATGGAAGAAAATGACAATGGAATAAGTTTCTCAGGCACTGATCAAGGTCAGATGGCTCAACACCTCTTCCAAACACATCCCAATGATGGAATAGCATCATACAGTTGTTTTTCCTGAATAATCCCCCGTTTCTTTACATGTAATAATCTCGTACAATTGTAAAGATCCCTGATATTTCTAAATTCTCAGGATTATCTACGACCACTGACTTCGATGTGATAATGGGCGTAATATTACAGTATCTCAATCGCTAGTAGATGTGAAGGCATGTATTTATTCGGGTATGCTATAGTCAGTATAATTCGACATGCTCTGCACTTACGTTGATCTATTCATTTGTTTCGTCATTCATCATTTGTCTGTTTTATCGTCGGTTTGCCGTTGTAACTTTGTGTTTCAAGTCCTTTGCTCTCAGGTAGAACTTGAAACAAATGTTTAAAGCTGCTCGTTTTGGACAAACATATCCTGCCCGTACCTCACCGTTCAGCTGTCGCCGTGTTGATGTTCGTGACCTAACGTGACCCGCAGGTATGCGACTACTGCGACCCCAGTGACCCGGAGCGGTCGCACCCGCCGGAGAACGCCATCGACGGCTCCGAGCGCTGGTGGCAGTCGCCCCCGCTGTCTCGCGGCAGCGCCTACAACGAGGTCAACGTCACACTCGACCTCGGACAGGTCAGTCGGCGCCGACTCCTTCCGCCCGGCCAGCTGACCAACCTCCCAGCACTGCGTTATGGTGCACGGTTTCTGTCACGCGCTGACAAGACAACCTACCAAATATAGAGCTGCCGGGGGACTCATCGAGACATTGCCTTGCCGGTGTATGCCGTTGCGTAACCCAAGGTAAGTTTGGGTTGAAGCTTTGCTTCGCTCCTTTCCGCGCTATGAGCATCACAAGTGCGTCTGTTTGTGATTACGTGCCTACGGTACTCGTCACCGTGCCAGATGACAGCAATCAGGACTGTGGTCATTCTGCTGTGTCGATGATCTAGTCGCGACAGACAAGACTGCGGCGGTGTTAGACCGCGCACGTCCGTCCAGCTGTCTGCGGCTGCCGCATCTATCTGACCGCTTCCTGTGTCCGCCCGCACCCCGTGCTCCCTCTGCAGCCTCCAGACGCGGCAGCTTGCGGGCCCTTCCTGTCGACTCCCGCACATGTGTGACCCCCCCCCCCCCTCCCCGTCGGCGGACATGTGGGGAGAGCAGGGTGGTCCGGCGCATCCGCGAGAGGGGAGTGGCTCGCGAGCCGAGCGCCCTATCGCCTTACGCCCGAGGGCGATGCCGCGACGACGGCTGTCGCCGCGGTCACGACGGCGGTGAGGTGATCGCTGGCGGATGCGGGCTCTTGCCCGATCTTCGTCGTGAATGTGTGATGCCCGGGAAGGAGCCGGGGCGCGCCTGGTGTAGGGATAGCCGCAGCACGGCGGCACGCGCCGCTTGTAGAAACCACAGTCCTTTTCGTCTGGGACAGAGCCCCCCCTCTCCTTATGTGCTGTTCCGAGCTGTGATTGTTGAACCATTGCTAGGAATGTTTCTCTTCATCCGGGGTCCAGAACATAGTTCGTGGGCAAAGGCAACTAGTTCATTATTTCGCAAACCACTCCCAACCATGTGAAATCAACTTTACTGTCATGTGCTTGCCCATTAACAAGGATTAAAATGCTAGTGTCGTGGTGCTAAACGCCATCACCACATGCTCATGATCAAGAAAAGCTGATGGTAAAAATAGCGAATGCTTTTTTGCTCCCTTTGGGGATGGGGACGGCTGGGTTGTCTAGTAAAAATTGTGAGTCCCATAGAGCGAATTGGAAGTTGCCTGGGGTGAAATCCGATTGCTTTTAAACATCCAGTAGATTCATTGCTATCTCCTCTGGCGTTTTTTTCATCTAAATTACTGGTAAAAATAATAAAAATCGCAGTTTATCATTCAGTACCAGTCTATGTCAAAATGGATGCCCAACACATCACCACATATCGTTCACCGTGCTGTCACAATCTAAGGTGAACAGGGCGGTGTAAGATAGACCTCTGCTGAATATATCCGGCCAATTTGGCAGTCAGATTAGAGGGCGAGACTTACCGCCCGGCCTCATAGATGCTGTTGTGGCGAGTATTTGAAGCAGAGGGACGTCTGTGGGGCGCCGGGCGGGTTCGGAGTCCAGGCGCGGCCGTCGCGGGCGAGCGGTTCCAGAGCGTCCCAGACCGGACGCTGGCGCGGCCCGTGCAGTCCTGTGCGCCAGAGGCGGCCCAGGCGGGGGACGGGAGGGGAAATACGGGGGAGGTTGGCTCAGGCGAGACACAGGGAGGTCCCAGCTCCTCGGACGGGTACGTGGTATCCTGGTGTGCGGGCAACGGCCAGCTTGGAACGTGGCGTCTTGACAGTAAAAATGCAAGCTAGGCGTGCATAATTGCGCGGATTACAAGCCGTACCAGAGCGCATTTCTAAGCTGTAACGGAGAAATCGTTTTCAATGGTTCTTCTGCGTTAGACCGGTCGGAGCCAGAATACTTTTTTCTGAATTGGTCACCGAGCTCAGTTATCAGCAAGCAAGCAAATTTCTGATTGCAGTCTTAAAAATTTAAATTGCACTGCTACACAATATCACCAGTGATCCATGCTCCCGACCACGTCCATAGAAAGCGATGTCCTGTCTTGTATACTTATATCAGTGGCCCTTGCACCTGAGCCTGCTATTGCCAGCTAGACGCTGACCATGATTGTGTTCATTGTCTGGTTAGCATACACCGCTCCGGTTCCGTAGTTTCTCCACTGTCCTGGCCGTCCTTCTGTGCCGTCCGCCGCCCTGGCCACGCATCTGTACCATCTGCCGTCATGAGCACGCTCCTGCGCCGTCGGATTTCCTGGCCGCGCTCCTGTGCCGTCCGTCACTCTGGCCGCGCTCCTGTGCTGTCCGTCGCTTTGGCCGCAGCTCCTGTGTCGTCGGCCTTCCTGGCCGCGCTCCTGTGCCGTTCGCCGTCCTGACCGCGCTCCTGTGCCGTCGGTCTTCCTGGCCGCGCTCCTCTTCCGTCCGCCACCCTGACCATGCTCCTGTGCCATCCGCCGTCCTGGCCGCGCTCCCGTGCCGTCCGTCGCTTTGGCCGCGCTCCTGTGTCGTCGGCCTTCCTGGCCGCGCTCCTGTGCCGTCCCGCCGTCCCGGCCGCGCTCCTGTGCCATCCGTCGTCCTGGCCGTAGGTCTGTGTCCGCCCCGGCTGGTCCGACCGTCTCTCCATAAACACAGGCCTCCTGGGCCGCTGGTGCCGCCGCCTGGAAGCCGTCAGAACGGGTCAACTGCTCGGGCCGGCACGTCTCACGCGTTCCTGTAAAGGGGGGGGGGGGAGTATTTCCGGGTCCTGGGTGCCACTGCCCAGCGGCTGTCGCTCATTCCCACTGGGGCACTTCTGAGGCGGGAGCGCGACACCAGTGGGGCAGATTTCAACTGCGATCCCAGCGGATGGAGTACACTGATGCTACAGCATACAGCAACAAGTTATCTACAGCAGGCAACTCAGTGGCAAAGGAACTTCAAGCGCATTTTCGCATGCGTATTTTTTGGCAGGTATTGCAGCATCAGATATTCTTAGATATGTTTACGTTTGTTTCCAAATTATTGGATTAGTGATACATTACGTATGACGGCAACGATCTGTTTAACGAATTCTGCAATTTTGGGCTGACCGTTCTGAGTTTCGTTCATTAACTGAAAACGTTTGCGTGAAATTTGCTCTCGGAAATGGAATCGGAATCGCTGACTCCGAATCACAGCGCATGGCGCTAAACCCAGCGTTGACTCAAAGCAGCACAGTACTACTCGTTTTCGGGCTCCGTTTCCGACTCCAGATAGGACATAATTCCAGAATCTATCCTGCTAGAAACGAATGCAGATAAAAATACAACTCATTTGCGTGGAGTCATATCACGTCCTCCCGGTCCCGCATAAGTGGCAAGATCAGGTCGGTTAACAACATCTGAATTGTCTCCCCTATGCGCACTTAGAGCGTCGCGTTAGTTGCAGTATGCAGCGATAAGTCCATTGCTAAGCGGTGTTGTCATCCACATTTTACAGCGCGGCGGTACGCATCCTTGCCACAATGGGACACATCAAATGCAGATATCCGAAGATCTATATCGACAACAAAAACCTTGGGCAGTTTGGAAAGTCTCCGCCCGTTTTGACAGGTCGCAATGAAGCTGAAGGATAGCATTGCATGCATCTGTATTGCATAGAACCTGGTGTAGTCAGCCGCAGCATGTAGCATGTTTGCATGTTTGCAGCATGTTTTGCCTCTGTGGATAAGTGAAGCAAGAGAAGTCTATTGAATTGCGCTTGGTTCGCGTGTTCATGTGGCCCCGGCTGTTTAGATTTATATCAATCCTTAAAAGCCTCCCAAAACGGGTGGACGCGTGCCTCGCGCCCGAGAGCGCTTGACCATTCCACACATCGCCCCATACGTTTGTCAGCACCGTCTCCCGTCTTCTTTCGCGCCAGGATCTGGGGATATCATTTTGTCGCGACGCTATGTGGTCGTGATCTGGACACGGTTCCATCCATCTGTTCTCAAGTTATTCGCGATTTTAACGTTTACGTTTTCGTACGCGCATCAGTTTGAGGGAGTGAAATCGTGGTGAAAGATGTGGCAGGAAAAGCCCGCCTGATCTAATAACTTTGATGACAGTGTCTAATAATACGCGCACGGCATCAGCTTAAAAGAATCCCGCTTCCTGTTGCTAATAACTGCCTGAGCCCGCGATCAGTGACCTCAAAACTACGGACTTTTAAAACGCGTGAGGCCCAGACGTGGCCGCCTAAGTTAAACATGTTCTCAGCGCTCAAACCGAACTCGCTCGGCCTGCGACCTCAACCGTAATGACTGCTCGCCATCCTGTGCGCGGCTATTAGAACCTGCCGTTACTAACATTAAGCCTATCAATACATGTCCGCTACGGGTCCTCTTGTAACCGCCTTCTACTCCCCCCCCCCCCCCTCCGATGATTTCGTGGGACTCTGTTGACTGAGCAACGATCCGACTCGAACTGAAAAGAATTGACTCCCTCCTGATCCAAGCAATCCAGACAGCTTGGGTCTCGAAGGCGTCGATTCTAACTCAACGCAGACTCATGCACAACCCACTCCTGTGCATGCGTCACGTTCCTCCCGCGCCACTTGTTCATTTGCCCGCGACCGATGTTTACACGCCATGCGAGCATCCCACACGGCCAGGCGCGTCACAATCATCCTTGCGGCGGCGCTCGGGTGACCGGCGCGGCGCCGTGACAATCAGGCGCTGGTGCCCGACCTCAGGGGTGACCATCACGCCCCGCGTGACGGGCCCGTGTGTGGCAGCGGTCCCGGCGTGGCTGAGAGCAGGGCCCCGGACGCTGCGAGACGACGCCAGCCTGGTTCCGGGTGGGGGGGGAGGGGAGGGGGGGGGGGGTGGCTGGCGACAGTCGGCACCCACGTGTCCGCGCGCTGGAGCGATGTTCGGCGGAAGGACGCGCCGCCGCCACCGCCGATAGCAGGGGCGCCGGCGGAGGCGCCGGGCGTGTCCGGCGGCGCGTGCCGGTCTTGGCAGCTGCCGGTCCGACCCGGCCCGACCCGGAGGGGATGGCAGGCGAGGCTGGGGCCGCCCCGGTCACAGCCGGCCTAGAGCTGGCCGCAGACCCAGACCAGGGGGGCAGTCCCAGGCCCAGGCCGGGCCCCAAGCCTGGCTCCAGACCCAGACCCAGCCCGGGACCCATAACCAGGCCCAACCCTAGCCCCAGACCCCGCCCTAGTCTCATTCTTATCTGAAGACGCGGCCGCAGCGTTAGGTGCTGCTGCTGCGTCCGTTCGTCGTCACCGGGTATGAAGGTGGCTACTGACTGCTCCGGCTCGGAGGGCCAGCGTCAGATCCCACACTCTGACTTCTGAAGGGCTGGCTTGTCCCCACGGGCGAGTAGGCAGTGACGATAGTGGCATGAAATGTTACGTTTCTCTGGGTGAGGAATCATAGGCCCGGGAAGCTCGAAAGCATGGCGTCAAGTATGGAGCCTATCGTCGCATGGTGTCATAACGCGGCGTGAAGTATGGACGATTCCACACAAATGCATATTGAATGAAATAACTACTAACACGTTGTTATGTCCAGCTTGCATATTCTGAATGCTCATCGCCTCATCTATGCTGCTATCAGATGGTTAGCATTGCCAGAAGATGCAGTACCAATAACTATGAGGACTTACACGTAGCTGACACCCTCGAACGGCGGCGGGGGCAGCGTGGCTGGTGTTATCACGGCGGTCGCGCTCGTGATGGGTCGAGGTGACCTATAACAATGTGCAGGCCTACGAGCTTGCCGATGTGTGATGGTGGTTGATGACAGCACATGCGCACGCGGACGTTTGTTCTTGTACCAGCTGCCAATACTGCCATACCAAAGCTGACGTGTTCACGTGAGCTGCAGTGCGTGCGGCGGTCTGTGTGTCCGTGTCACATCTATATACGGCCGTGCGGACGCCTCTGTGGCAGCTCGCGTGAGCTGCAGTGCGTGCGGCGGTGTGTGTCCGTGTCACGTCTATATACGGCCTTGCGGACGCCTCTGTGGCAGCTCACGTGAGCTGCAGTGCGTGCGGCGGTCTGTGTGTCCGTATCACGTCTATATACGGCTGTGCGGACGCCTCTGTGGCAGCTCACGTGAGCTGCAGTGCGTGCGGCGGTCTGTGTGTCCGTGTCACGTCTATATACGGCCGTGCGGACGCCTCTGTGGCAGCTCACGTGAGCTGCAGTGCGTGCGGCGGTCTGTGTGTCCGTATCACGTCTATATACGGCCGTGCGGACGCCTCTGTGGCAGCTCACGTGAGCTGCAGTGCGTGCGGCGGTCTGTGTGTCCGTGTCACGTCTATATACGGCCGTGCGGACGCCTCTGTGGCAGCTCACGTGAGCTGCAGTGCGTGCGGCGGTCTGTGTGTCCGTATCACGTCTATATACGGCTGTGCGGACGCCTCTGTGGCAGCTCACGTGAGCTGCAGTGCGTGCGGCAGTCTGTGTGTCCGTGTCACATCTATATACGGCCGTGCGGACGCCTCTGTGGCAGCTCGCGTGAGCTGCAGTGCGTGCGGCGTTCTGTGTGCCCGTGTTACGTCTGCATACGGCCGTGCGGGCGCCTCTGTGGCAGCTCGCGTGAGCTGCAGTGCGTGCGGCGGTCTGTGTGTCCGTATCACGTCTATCTACGGCCGTGCGGACGCCTCTGTGGCAGCTCGCTTGAGCTGCAGTGCGTGCGGCAGTCTGTGTGTCCGTGTCACGTCTATATACGGCCGTGCGGACGCCTCTGTGGCAGCTCACGTGAGCTGCAGTGCGTGCGGCGGTCTGTGTGTCCGTGTCACGTCTATATACGGCCGTGCGGACGCCTCCGTGGCAGCTCGCGTGAGCTTCTCACACTGGGGCCGCAGGAGTTCCATGTCGCGTACGTGTTCATCCGCATGGCCAACTCGCCGCGGCCCGGCGTCTGGGTGCTGGAGCGGTCACGTGACCACGGCAAGACCTACGAGCCCTGGAGCTATTTCGCCGACACCTCCAGGTCAGATGTGGGCTGTTTTTCTATATGCAGAGAGAGGTCCAGGCATGGTCACTCGGTGCGGGGTCGCAACAGCTGTTTGGCACCCACTTGAAAAGTTCGGTGGTGTAGTCTGTATCGAGCCAGCGCAAGGGGCACCTGAATCCTGGCATCGCCCATAATTAGGTACAACCTAGAATTTTCGTACCAAAACGAGCTTTGAGTGAAAAGTGTCAAAGGCTTGCGTGTACGCTCCAGATTCATACGGCGTTTTTCCTTTTGCCAGGAGTTTTGACGCTCTGATCATTCTGCTAAATCTTTTCTTCTAGTCACGTCCAGTGGGGGATGGAGACTAACGAGGAGCAGCGCTATTTTAGCCCACAGTATTATGACATAAGATGGAGGACGGAAATGGTAATAGTTTCAGTGCTGATGCATTCTAAGTGTTAGAGACTAGTTCTAAATTGTTTGTTTTGCTTGCATTAGGAAAACTAAAACTAGACGTCCTCCTTGTGGGTACAATCTCGCTATATGCTAATAATCGAGCAGAACATTAGGCACGCAATGTATTTTTCCAACCAGCTCCGCTTGCTTTGTGTTCCTGATCAACGGTGGCATTTGTGTTAGGTCGCAAATAGTGTGCATTCTGGGCAGCGCATGGCATATCCAGACTGATCAAATCTACGGCAATGATGTTCCAGTGACTGCGAAACCTACTTCGGGAGTGAGAGCCTCAAGCCGATCACGGCTGACGATGACGTCCGCTGCGAGACCCAGTACTCCAAGGTGGTGCCACTGGAAGGGGGAGAGGTAAGTACCACGTCATATGTCGCAATGACCTCGAGGACGAGCGCTCCATAGTGCTGCTGATCGGAGAGGCGCAGTAGGTGTGACGTCACTGGCGTCGGCCCTGTGAAACCCAGCACTCCAGGACAGTTACCTCGGCTCTGGTGGATGGAGCCGAGGAAAGTGTGACGTCACCGACTCCGTTCCTGGCAAGGCTCAGTGCTTCAGAAGTCTCCGGGGTCCAGCTACAGAGCTCTGCGATGCCGACAGATCCCGTACTCGCTGCTGAACGGCCGGCCGTCATTTGACCAGTTCTACAACTCGTCCGTGCTGCGCGAGTGGACGCGCGCCACCAACATCCGGCTGCGCCTGCTGCGCGCCAAGACACTGCTGGGTCACCTCATGTCAGTGGCGCAGCAAGTGCCCACCGTGACCAGGCGGGTACGTACCTGCGCCACCAGGCGGCGCAGCTGGCTGCGGTGGAGGCTCCGCGGCTCGGAAGGGGTGGGGTTTGATGCGACCTGGGCTGGCGGAGGGGAGTGAACAGCGGTGGTACGAAACGATGCATCATGCATTTAGATGAGACGTTACCATGGGCTCTTGACCTGTGTCCTGCAGAGGGTGAGGCTAAAAGAGATTATGAAATGCGAGCACTACGTGACGAGCTAGGACGTGCAAAACGCCCTGAGTGCGTTTCTTTCAGGAAAAACTGCCAACTGTCAACTGCCGTCTGAAGTTCTCGGCTTCAGTGACACATGGGACACAACTCAGGCGCCATTCACAGTGACTCTAACAGCGGTCGTTACCACCGTTGCCCACGGCCTGTGAGCGCACGTCCCTCTCTTCCAGTACTATTACTCCATCAAGGACATCAGCGTGGGCGGACGGTGCGTGTGTAACGGTCACGCCGACCTGTGCGACCCGTCGGCGGAGGACCAGTACCGGCTGCTCTGCCACTGCCAGCACAACACGTGCGGCGCCCAGTGCGACTCCTGCTGCCCGCCGTTCGTCCAGAAGAAGTGGCAGCCGGCCACCTACGCCCACTCCTTCGAGTGCGAGCGTGAGTGAAGGAGGGCTGCGTCGTCGCCAGGGCGCTACCGTCCGACCAGAGGCGACTCAACTTGGTGTCCTGAATGTAGGCGAGGTCAACATAGAGCGTGTTTTGCACGTCTGAAATGGAGACAGCGATGAGATGACAGAAGTGGAAGGTCATCGTTTTTGCCAGACGTGCCTGGCAGACGTGCCCGGTGTCTGGAAAAGTACTAGTAAACCCCTGGAAATCGGTATTTTCACTACGCTTGTTTCTCAAAGCAAAATTTTCTCAAAATAAAAACTTTATGTACTTGTGGTTAGATGTGAGTAGGAAGAAAGGCCTTCAGCCCGTTTTAGGGATGCTGAATAGTTGTGCGGAAAACAAGCGACCTTTAATTTAATCGTGGCAGTTAGCGTCCGTTGAAAACTTCGAGCATTTTCATCGGATATCCCAATTATTCGTTGTCATCTCCGTCTACCTGTGCCTTCTTGTATATTTGTTTTAAAAGCATGCCACCCTGGTCAAAAGCACCCCGGTCAAACCGTCCTCAGGCTGTGGGTTTGCCCTCCGATAACGTGTCCCCCTTGTCTTGCGGGCAGCCTGCAACTGCCACGGCCATTCCGACGAGTGCGAGTACAGCGAGGAGGTGGAAGGCGCAGGGCCTCTCCCTGGACATAACACGGCAACTACGAAGGGTGAGTCAGGCCGCCAGAACGGAGATGGGATCACCCGCTGACGGGTGATGTTGGGGATGTGCAGCGTCCGGGATCACCCCGCTGACGGGTGATGTCGGGGCTGTGCAGCGTCCGGTATCACCCACTGACGGGTGATGTCCGGGGCTGTGGCAGCGTCCGGGATCACCCGCTGACGGGTGATGTCGGGGCTGTGCAGCGTCTCAGTTTCCCCCTGGGTCAAACTCCTGGACTCGCGGCTACCCCACTCTGGTCAGCGGACATCACTGCGGCTAGGAGCGACGCCGGCTGTCGTCGATGACGTGTGTTACTAATGTGTGTGTGTGTGTGTGTGTACGTGTGTGTGCGTGTGCGTGTGCGTGTGCGTGTGCGTGTGCGCGTGCGCGTGTGCGTGTGCGTGTGCGCGCGCGCGCGCGCGCGTGTGTGTGTGTGTGTGTGTGTGGTGTGTGTGTGTGTGTGTGTGTGTGTGTGTGTGGTGTGTGTGTTGTGTGTGTGGTGTGTGTGTGTGTGTGTGTGTGTGTGTGGTGTGTGTGGTGTGTGTGTGTGTGTTGTGTGTTGTGTGTTGTGTGTTGGTTGTGCGTGCGTGCGTGCGTGCGCGCGCGCGCGGTGTTGGCCTGATGACAGGGAGTCTGACCGGATCGACTGAAGGTTCGGCAGCAGCGGGCCGTTGGCGGCGCCATGCGCCATGCCTTTTACCTTGTGACACAATGATCCTGTGAGCAGACCCTAGCCCCCCTGCGTCAAATGCACCATCACACTGCAGACACCCTAAAATAATTGGGGGGGGGGGGCAGTCCCCCAGAGTAATCTCACCACCGCCCGCCTATTGGCCGGCAGGTGGCGGCGTGTGCCAGAACTGCCGCCACCACACTGCCGGCATCAACTGCCACGAGTGCGAAGACGGCTTCTTCCGACCGTTCGGCAGGGCCCTGGACGCCCACGACGTCTGCGAGCGTGAGTGTATCGCAAGCCGGCGCGGACCCGCCGACCGAGGCGCCCTGCTGCCAGCGGGACGGTGACGCCGGCGTGGCCCACCTCTCCGGCTTGGTGGCGATGATCGGGGCTGATGGGGCACGCCGACGGCCGGGGTCTCTTGCGTTCAAACCACTTCCCGGCTCTGAGCGACGTTTGTGTTATCGACACGGTAGACGTTAGGGTTGGCCAGTGATGTGGAAGAGAGCGTATAATCTCTTCGACGTGTTAGGTAAGTGCATGTGAGAACGTATCGTTCGGTGGTCGGTGACCCGGCGTGCGGCTGCGTGCCGGTGGACCGCACCGCCGGCATCAGCCGCCGACGCGCAGACGGCCGTTCGCCGGCGGCGTGCGGGTCTGGGTCTCAGCTGCGCCCCGCCCGTGCCGACAGAGTGCGACTGCGGCGTGTACTACTCGACCGGCAACTGCGCCGAGGGCACGGGCCAGTGCGAATGCCGGCCCGAGTTCCAGGCGCCCGACTGTGACGACTGTAGCTACGGCTACTACGGCTACCCCGACTGTCGGCCCTGCGACTGCAACCTCGTGAGTCGGCTCGGGCTGCGCGGCAGGGGAAGGGCAGGGGGAAGTGGACGGCGTGGGGAGCAGACAGCCGGTGTTAAGGACGGCTTCACAGGAAGTCCCGGAAAGAAACTTTTGTTGTAAAGCCGACTGTTGCTGTGTTCTGCCGTGAAGCCAACTGAGCGGGAACCTGAAAGCGACAGGCGCTGCCAGATGATTTCACTAAGGCAGTAAGGCTCATGTAAGGGGTTTGCAAACAACGATGTATGGAAACATGTGGTCATTGTGAAGCCCTCACATTAGCATGTTTGGACCGCCGGGCACTCATATTTCATAAACGTGTTGTCGTTTCAGAACGGGACGCGTGCCAATGTGTGCGAAGTGGGTGGCGGCCAGTGCCCATGCAAGGCCAACTTCGAGGGTCAGAACTGCGACCGGTGCGCGCCCGGCTTCTTCAACTTCCCCGCTTGCGAGCGTGAGTAAATACAGTGAAAGAGTCTTGAGTCAAAATAGCATACGCTTCTCAGCATTTTTTCAGTTGTAGAGCACGGTAGGTAATCCAACACACCAAATAACAAAACGAGGTTATGCAAGTTATTATATTATTGCCCAGTTAGTATATTGATATTATATTATTATGTATACAAGTTCGCAAGTTAGTTGTTGACTCGCCTCTAGATGTTTCGCATTCCGCCATGAGCAGCGCACGGTAGCACTTAGCTGAGCCACAGCAGCCAGACACCCCTGAGCCTAGCCAGTCACGGCCGGGAGCGTCACTGCCTGTCACGTGACGCGCCACACCCGCAAGCGTCACTGCTCCGTCCGCCGCAGCGTGCGAGTGCAACGAGGTCGGCTCTGTGGCGGAGTTGTGCGCCGTCGACGAAGGCCAGTGCGACTGCCTCAACAACTTCGGCGGTCGCCAGTGCGACCGATGCCAGGACGGCTACTTCCGCTACCCCCGACTGCGAGTGTGAGTGGGCTGGCGGCGTGGTCTGCGACTGCGACTGCGACCCGACTGCGAGTGGTCGGGGGAGCTCTTCACGCGCAGTGTGACGCGTGTCCGAGGGCGCACCGGCACGCGATCGGACACACTGAGGCAGGGTGTAGCAGGTGCGCTCTTTGCGGTTTCTTTTCGCTTAAGACCGCGGAGTTTGTACTCGAGTCGCGCAGCAACTACCACTGCGAATCACTGGCCCGATGAAGGGCGTGCTTCGCATCATGGCGGGTCATTCCCAGCGGTTGGTGTTTTAACGCCGTGACTCCACCGTTAGCCTCACCGCATCCTCGTCGGCAGACTGCAACTGCGACAGCACGGGCACGGAGCCGGGCATCTGTGACAAGGAGCAGGGCGTGTGCCAGTGTCGCGAGGGCTACGGCGGCGAGCGGTGCGACCAGTGCTCGGCCGGCTTCTTCGGCTTCCCCAACTGCCGACCCTGCGACTGTGAGTTGACACTGCTGGCGGACAAGGGATGTCAGGGACGCCAGCCACCTGGAGGCTGTGAGTTGATACGGCTGGCGGACAGGGGACGCCAGGGACGCCAGCCACCTGGCGGCTGTGAGTTGACACTGCTGGTGGACAAGGGATGTCAGGGACGCCAGCCACCTGGCGGCTGTGAGTTGATACGGCTGGCGGACAAGGGATGTCAGGGACGCTAGCCGCCTGGTGGTTGTGAGTTAGCTGAGTCTAAGTGAGATAGTGAGTGAGTCAGTGAGTTAGTGTTTGTCTTAGCCAGACGGATCATCCCAACCGGCTGGCTTGTCACGGTGTGTTTACAGGCTGGTAGCCCGGGGAGTGTCAATTTCCCGGGCAGTTGACTCCGCGGCTGTGCGTTTCCGCCTTCGGCCCTATGACTACGGGTTCCCGACTGTCGCGAGCTTCACTGCGGGCGTTAGCTGCTGGCCTTCCATCAGCGAGACCCACCGAATTACAGGGTGTTTTAATGACAGTTTTAATTTTTCCGTACAAAAAAACTTACTTGTTGGCGCGTTACATTATCTTGCAGATATTTCAACATTGGCCATTTGCCTAGCAGAACTTGTGCACAACCCCTGAACAAGAACGCTTTCTTCTCCAAATTCTAAATTGTCATGTTGAAGCTTTGAAAAACGGCGATCCAGTCGTTGAGCGCGGGGACGAAGGCCCGCATACCCAGCTCCTAGACCACAATGGTTGTGTGAAAGACATAAATCTAAATGTCCGACAATTTTCAACCACACTTGGCAGACAGCGTGGCTAGCCTATTTCTAGTACCCTTTCTCGTACTTTAAGAATTAACATCCTGAATGGCACACCCTGTACAGTATGAGAACGGAATTTTCGTGTTTATTAGCTTACCAAGCACGAGGACTCTCAAAAATGTTTAAGTCATGAAAAGGCTTCTTCGCCAAGGCCAGCCTTTCTTTTCCATCATATTCGACGTCCATTGGCTTTCCGGATTTTATGTTGCTGAACTGATGACGCGCCGGCAAGCATTGACTTTCATCATCGCTGCGCTCACAACCGCACGCGAGAACCCCGAGACATGTGGCGCACCACTGGTACCTGGTTCCGACCTCGGCACCGTGCCTGACGCCTGTGCCTGCTGGACAGGTTACGTGGATGGCAGCACGTCGACCTCGTGCAGCGCATCGGGCAAGTGCTCCTGTCTCTCCAGCTTCTCGGGCCAGCGTTGCGAGCAGTGCAGCCCCGGGTACTACAGCTTCCCGGAGTGCCTGCGTAAGTCTCCCCGCTACAGCTCGCAATGGTGATGTCCGTTCTGTAATGTCGCGTAGGCGGCCTGATACGCATATGAACACGCTAGCACACTCGGATGCGTCCCAATTAAAGGGAGAAGACCCGGTGTCACTCCCGGGTATAGCGTATCTCGTGTGGGCTTATCTGACGCCATGACTGCTGGTGCTTCCTGGCAGACAGGAGGCCGGTTGTTACTCCCGGGTGAAGCCCTTTCCCGTGGGGGGGGGGGGGGGTATCTGGACGCTATGGCTGCTGGCGCTCCATGAAAGAAAGAGGCATTGGTTTTACTCCCGGGAGTAGCCGTATCCCATGGGGGGGGGGGGGGGGAGGGGGGTAACCCTGACGTCATGGCTGCTGGCGCTCCATGAAATATAGGAGGTCCGTTGTTCTCCCGGGTATAGCCGAGGCCCGGTGCGACTCACGGGAGTAGCCGTATCCCATGGGGGCTAATATGACCCCCATGGCTGCTAGCGCTCCATGAATATAGGAGGTCCGTTGTTACTTCCCGGGTATAGCCGAGGCCCGGTGCGACTCACGGGAGTAGCGTATCCCTGGGGGCTAATATGAACCCCATGGCGCTAGCGCTCCATGAAATATAGGAGGGGTCCGTGTTACTCCCGGGTATAGCCGAGGCCCGGTACGACTCACGGGAGTAGCCGTATCCCATGGGGGCTAATATGACCCCCATGGCTGCTAGCGCTCCATGAAATATAGGAGGTCCGTTGTTACTCCCGGGTATAGCCGAGGCCCGGTGCGACTCACGGGAGTAGCCGTATCCCATGGGGGCTAATATGACCCCCATGGCTGCTAGCGCTCCATGAAATATAGGAGGTCCGTTGTTACTCCCGGGTATAGCCGAGGCCCGGTGCGACTCACGGGAGTAGCCGTATCCCATGGGGGCTAATATGACCCCCATGGCTGCTAGCGCTCCATGAAATATAGGAGGTCCGTTGTTACTCCCGGGTATAGCCGAGGCCCGGTGCGACTCCCGGGAGTAGCCGTATCCCATGGGGGCTAATATGACCCCCATGGCTGCTGGCGCTCCATGAAATATAGGAGGTCCGTTGTTACTCCCGGGTATAGCCGAGGCCCGGTGCGACTCACGGGAGTAGCCGTATCCCATGGGGGCTAATATGACCCCCATGGCTGCTAGCGCTCCATGAAATATAGGAGGTCCGTTGTTACTCCCGGGTATAGCCGAGGCCCGGTGCGACTCACGGGAGTAGCCGTATCCCATGGGGGCTAATATGACCCCCATGGCTGCTACGGCTCATGAAATATAGGATGTGTTCCGTTTGTTACTACTCCAGGTATAGCCGAGGCCCGGTGCGACTCACGGGAGTGATGCCGTAATCCCAGGGGGGCTAATATTGAACCCCATGGCTGCTGGCTCTTAGAGGTCCTTGTTATCCGCTAGCCACCCGTGAAATATCGATCCATGGGGTCCCGCTGGCGCTGAATATAGGAGGTCCTTGTTACCCCGGGATAGGCGAGGCCCGGTGCGACTCACGGGAGTAGCCGTATCCCATGGGCTAATATGACCCCCATGCTGCTGGCGCTCCATGAAATATAGGTCCGTTGTTACCGGGTATGACCGAGGCCCGGGCGATCACGGAGGTAGCCGTATCCCATGGGGCTAAATGACCCCATGGTCTAGGCTCCATAAATATAGGAGGTCCGTTGTTACTCCCGGGTATAGCCGAGGCCCGGTGCGACTCACGGGAGTAGCCGTATCCCATGGGGGCTAATATGACCCCCATGGCTGCTGGCGCTCCATGAAATATAGGAGGTCCGTTGTTACTCCCGGGTATAGCCGAGGCCCGGTGCGACTCACGGGAGTAGCCGTATCCCATGGGGGCTAATATGACCCCCATGGCTGCTGGCGCTCCATGAAATATAGGAGGTCCGTTGTTACTCCCGGGTATAGCCGAGGCCCGGTACGACTCACGGGAGTAGCCGTATCCCATGGGGGCTAATATGACCCCCATGGCTGCTAGCGCTCCATGAAATATAGGAGGTCCGTTGTTACTCCCGGGTATAGCCGAGGCCCGGTGCGACTCACGGGAGTAGCCGTATCCCATGGGGGCTAATATGACCCCATGGCTGCTAGCGCTCCATGAAATATAGGAGGTCCGTTGTTACTCCCGGGTATAGCCGAGGCCCGGTGCGACTCACGGGAGTAGCCGTATCCCATGGGGGCTAATATGACCCCCATGGCTGCTAGCGCTCCATGAAATATAGGAGGTCCGTTGTTACTCCCGGGTATAGCCGAGGCCCGGTACGACTCACGGGAGTAGCCGTATCCCATGGGGGCTAATATGACCCCCATGGCTGCTGGCGCTCCATGAAATATAGGAGGTCCGTTGTTACTCCCGGGTATAGCCGAGGCCCGGTACGACTCACGGGAGTAGCCGTATCCCATGGGGGCTAATATGACCCCCATGGCTGCTGGCGCTCCATGAAATATAGGAGGTCCGTTGTTACTCCCGGGTATAGCCGAGGCCCGGTGCGACTCACGGGAGTAGCCGTATCCCATGGGGGCTAATATGACCCCCATGGCTGCTGGCGCTCCATGAAATATAGGAGGTCCGTTGTTACTCCCGGGTATAGCCGAGGCCCGGTGCGACTCACGGGAGTAGCCGTATCCCATGGGGGCTAATATGACCCCCATGGCTGCTAGCGCTCCATGAAATATAGGAGGGTCCGTTGTTACTCCCGGGTATAGCCGAGGCCCGGTGCGACTCACGGGAGTAGCCGTATCCCATGGGGGCTAATATGACCCCCATGGGCTGCTGGCGCTCCATGAAAATATAGGAGGTCCGTTGTTACTCTCGGGTATAGCCGAGGCCCGGTGCGACTCACGGGAGTAGCCGTATCCCATGGGGCTAATATGACCCCCATGGCTGCTAGCGCTCCATGAAATATAGGAGGTTCCGTTGTTACTTTACTCCCGGGTATAGCCGAGGCCCGGTGCGACTCACGGGAGTAGCCGTAATCCCTGGGGGCTAATATGACCCCCATGGCTGCTGGCGCTCCATGAAAGAGCCACGTGACGGCACGTGTCGCGCTCCTTTAAACTGGTTTGGTACGCTGCATCTTCGGTGGCTGTAACCTCGTTCATTTGTTCAGTCAGTCTTGTCTGGGCTGTAAGCCATGGAACATGAATTTGTGTGCCGGGTGATTACCCCGATTTTTCCCATATTTTTGTATTTCTCCGTGAGGTCCTGTCCTCCGCTTCTCATCGCCACGGGTGCTTAGTGTTCGCTCAGGTTAGTCTTGCACCGTACAGCGGATAAAGTGTTCGGCACAATACAGTATAGCTTGTACCGTTCAGTACAGTTCAGCACAGTTTTGCGCCGGTCAGCGCGGTCCAGTACAGTCTCAGGGCATTCAGTACGGTTGTATACGTCCTATTCGTCCTTCACTTAGCTTGGCTTACTTAGTTCGCCTCCCATTTCATCTGCCATTTTCGCCCGCGTGTGCGGTCATTTGACCATACCGCTCAGCCCATCCCTCCATTTTCATCACGCTCGCTCCGGGGGTCGATGGCGCCGCTCGGGTCGTGCGTCTGTCTTCTCTCGTGCCGTGTGTCGTGACCCGGCGACTCTCGTGACCTGCCTCTCACCTGCCTCTGCAGCCTGCTACTGCGACCCGTCGGGCGCGATCGGCCTCTCTTGCAACAGCGACGGCACCTGCCAGTGCAAGCCCAACTTTGACGGCGAGAAGTGCGACAAGTGCCGCGACAACTTCTACAACTTCCCGCTGTGTGAAGGTGGGCTGCCACGTCCTTTGTCAGATGGCGCAGTGGACTCTGAGCGATCGTGTCCTCGTAACATTTAGTTGGTGACACGGCTCACTTATTAAGTGTAACTACAGGCTGCTTTGGTCAGACACCGACCTGTGTCCCTGCTTTTTTGACCATATGCGACTTCCACGCGCCGCTAACACAATTGTGGAACCGCAGGTTAAACTTCACGACACTGCATGACCTGTGCGCCTCAAGGCTTCAGCTACGACCCGGCCATTGTGACCTCGATATCCACAGATCCCTATTGCTCCCTGGGCTGCAATATCCTTACCCAGTCGGCTCTCGCTGATAGCCTTCCGACCTCCCCCTCTATGCACCCTTTATCGCAAATAAGGGCCGTCGTGACCCTTATAACCCCATGTAAACCCAGGCTGCACTTACGGCAGGTCAGCTTTCTTCTGTGACCCCTGCAAGAAAGTGCGTCACCGCGAGTGTGACCTGGCTTGACCCATAGGCTGCCACTGTGACTCAGTGTGACCCACAGATTGCAGCTGTGACCCGACGTGACCCAAAGCCTGCAACTGTGACCCGGCGTGACCCATAGGCTGCAACTGTGACCCGGTGTAACCCTCAGGCTGCAGTTGTGACCTGGCGTGACCCACAGGCTGCAATTGTAACCCAGTGTGACCCACAGGCTGCAACTGTGACCCGGCGGGCGTGACGTCATCGTTCGCCGGCTGCGGCTCGCTGGAGCACCTGGGCGAGCTGTGCGAGTGCAAGCGCCACGTAGTGGGCCGCATCTGCGATACCTGCCGACCGCTCTTCTGGAACCTGCAGCTGCTCAACCGCGACGGCTGCGAAGGTGGGCCCCCCGGCCACGTGACCGCCCACGTGACCGCCCACGTGACCGCTCACGTGACCGCTCACGTGACCCCCCCCCCCCCACATGACCACCCACGTTACTGCGCCACCGTCGAGTAGTACGATCAGTGACGAAAATCAGAGCTAGGGTTGCATAGACTAGCAATATGTGTTGAATCTATATCACAGTTCAACTGCAGGGCGCGTTGTGATGAGCTGCTGTGATCGCATGCAGCCTTACACTGTTCTCTTTCCGGCGAGCGCAGCAGACCACTTTCAAATCATACCCCACGAAGGGCTGACAGCGTGTCTGAGCCTGTGCCGGACACGCACGCCACGACCGACCCATGCCTTCCGCACGCCGAGCGTTGCTCTTCCGTCCGGTAGATTGCGACTGCAACCCCAGCGGCACGGTGGGCGGCGTGCTCGTGTGTGACGCCACCACCGGCCAGTGTCCCTGCAAGCGTCACGTGACCTCCCGCCAGTGCCAGGAGTGCAGCCTGGGCTCCTACCGGCTCACAGCCGACAACCTGCTGGGCTGCGAGAGTGAGTACGGGGCGAGGTCTACTGCGGTGCAGCCTGGGCTCCTACCGGCTCACCGCCGACAGCCTGCTGGGCTGCGAGAGTAAGTACGGGGCGAGGTCTACTGCGGTGCGGGCTCGGCTCCTGTTAACAAACAGCTGACGAGCTGGTCGGCTGCGAGAGTAAGCGAGGTGTAAGATCTATAAGTGTCTTGCAGGGCAGGCATTACCATCCAGTGACCGGAGGCCGGCTGGCTGTTACCTGACTGACCTGGTAGGCTGCGAGAACTTGAGGACCCCGGAACACGAGTTCAGGGTCATCAGCGGATGGGGCATTCGCGTGGCTGGTGCTCGTGCCATCCGATTTCGTAGGGTTGCAGCGTTTCGACGTCACTCGTGCGCGGCAGTCTAAAGTTTTCTTTCCTCGCCGCGTCGTATTTTATGTAGCGCATGATAAGGAGCGTTGACGCGATCATCCCGTACTGCCGCGGCCTGCCGTGGCCCGCACCTGACCCAAGCTGCGGTGACTTCACACCGGTGTGTGCCGCTGTTGTGACGCCGCGGCGTGTCTGCAGCATGCAACTGCGATATCGGCGGCGCCATTAACGACTTCTGCGACAAGTACACGGGGCAGTGCGCCTGCCGGCCGCGCGTCACCGGCATCAGCTGCAAGGAGCCCCTCCAGCTGCATTACTTCCCCGACCTGTACCAGTACAAGGTACGGTGCCGGCTTCACTCAGCCTGGCCGACACGAGGCGTAGTACCGGCGTAGATCCAGTGCTCTCGTGTGCAGCGCACCGCGCTGTCGCCGCACTGAACCGTCCGGCCTCACTCGTTGTAGGATGGTGTAACACAGCTTGCACCATGTAGCAACACACAAACCAGTGCCGCTGCTCTGAGCACAGCACGCACCATCCTGTCCTCTATCACGCCTAAGCCTAGCTCTGCGCATGTCTGACCACGCCTCGTGTTGTGCTGTCGCCTTCTACCGGGAAAAGCGGCCCGGTGGCTGCCTGGGCCCCGGTCCCGCCCCAGCTCCCGCACATCTCCACCTGCCTGACGGCGCCTGCCTGGACCCCCGGTCCCGCCCCAGCTCCCGCACATCTCCACCTGCCTGACGGCGCCTGCCTGGACCCCCGGTCCCGCCCCAGCTCCCGCACATCTCCGCCTGCCTGACGACGCCTGCCTGAGCTCCCTGCCGGGTCAGCTGGGGTCTGGGGTACTTCCCCACGGCGTGGCCGCATTATTGTCAACGTCTTACTCGTGTAAGACGTTGATATGCTCAGAGCTTCATAGAGACCTATGGACCTCTGTCCAGAATGGAGCTTGGTCCTGGATGGAATCTGAACCGATTCTGATCTAGCGAAATGTTCGTTGAGTCGTTGTGGAATCGATTGTTCTGAACATCTGTTGTGAGTCAGTCAGGGCTGAGTCGCCCAAAATATATGTAAATAACAGCATACCTAGAAAATTCAACAAGCTCGGCCTGATGACCGACCGCAAATGTTCATCCGAAGTGGCTGCAGATAGGTATATTCTGTAATAATGACATTTCACGTGTGCTGTATATGGATGACAGGCTGTGAAAGCCACACTTGAATTACCGGTAGAGTTGGCAAAGTCTGTCGCCGCCAAAGTTAACATCTCATGTACGCGTTTCTGAAGCGCAACAGGCTGCTTATTGGCCCCTCTTTATGACGCATATGAGGCTCATTCGCTGTTGTAACCTGACTAACTTTCGTGGAATCCATTCTGAAATGAAGCCTCTCTCAAGTCTGAATCGGAGCCGGGTCAAAGTTGTGGGGTGCT
The DNA here is from genome assembly GCF_011947565.3 of Pollicipes pollicipes. Taxonomy (NCBI): domain Eukaryota; kingdom Metazoa; phylum Arthropoda; class Thecostraca; order Pollicipedomorpha; family Pollicipedidae; genus Pollicipes; species Pollicipes pollicipes. Next base: position 1,481,777 of record NW_023596225.1, read on the forward strand.
GCTCGGAGTCGAAATCGGAATACACAACGTTTGTTGAAAATCGTAATCCGAATTGATTCCACTCAGCGGAATTAAGAACAAGTTTGGCTTCATCTCAACAGAACGAAAAGTACCTGTGAAAACCTATTGACCCGTCACACCACCAATGTGAAGTTTTGTGTCTGTCAGATTTGCATGGCATGCAACCATTGTATCATGTAAGTTAAAGCTCGAGATGCACCGACCAGCTGATGTCATATATGCCTCACATCTGCTTGTCAGGTGGTGCTTTGTACTACGGCTGGACCGTTGCGGCCTACGTAATGGTGCGCCGGTGGTGTGTTTTCTGCCTCACTCCATAGTGGGGCGGCGATGTTTCCCCTACATCACCACTTTCGACCATCTGACTTGGCCACCTGTGCCCTACTCACCGCTCAGCACGAACTGAAGAGCTGTTGTGACTTGACCCGACCCGACCTGCCTTCACATGACCCGCTCCTCCGTGCCGCTTGGCCTGACCCCTGACCTGCTCTGACCTGCTCTGGGCAGTATGAGGCGGAGGACGGCCGGACGGCGGCCAACTCGGCCGTCCGATTCGGCTACGACCAGCGGGACTTCGCCGACTTCAGCTGGCGAGGCTATGCCGTCTTCTCGCCGCTCCAGGTCAGCGGCAGTCGCTCCGGACGTCGCTTCGGACGTCGCTCTGGCAGTCGCTCTGCGCGTCGCTCGTCCGAGGACTCCGGACAGCACGCTGCTGACGGCTGCCGGACGGTCGAAAAGTCCAAACGATACGGCAATTCAGAAGCATTCAGTAACATTCAAAAGCGTGACGTGTTCTGATGCCGCGCCGTCACAGGACGGCTGAGTCGGATGGTAACTCGATATTTCCCGCTCTGTTGGATGTTCCAAATGTTGCGAGTTAGCGGCGTATGCATGAAAATGCGTGGAGCATAATTCTGGACGACCCATTGAATCTGGCCGGCGGTACTCTGGTCGCCATCTCGCCGCCGTCCCGGTGTGCTAATCCCGTGGATAGTTGCCGTGGCCTCCTCACGACTCGCTGTGGTTGCAGCGTGAGATCATCCACGACATCTGGGTGGAGAAGCCGTCTCTGTACCGCATGGTGATGCACTACGTCAACCCCACCCTCTCCCCCATCATCGGAGACGTCCAGATGACGCCAGAAAACCCGCTAGACATCCCGCAAAACGTCAAGGTCAGACAAACGCCACTGAAGGAGCTGTCGGCGTGGTGTAGTACTATAAATTCGCTAATGATTTTACACCATCATTGTGAGTTCGTCTACCATACTGAAGGAGTCACCTGCTGAAGAAAAAAAAGTCACTCTTTCGTTTACAGTCTACTGTCCTTCCAGCTACATTCAATACGAGTTGTAAAATATTGTTAATAATATGGAAATAAAGTGCTGTGAATGAATGTTGTCTGGCTTTAAATGCTGCTTCTCCATACAACTAGCTCGGAGCAGCTGTTTGTATGCTCTTCTCGACTTGAATTGTGGATAGCAGCAGCGCAGAGTGGCATTCGGTGGGTTACGCCGTGATGCGAACAATGCACTTCCGTTGGCACGTAACGCTGAGCGATGTGCTTTCGGTTGCGTTTAGCGCTGTTGTGGAGTTGCCGCGTTACAATAATGTGCGCGACACTTTGCGCGAGAAATTTTCAATAATCAGGTTAAGTACGGAACTGGGTGGAGTCTTTTCGCGCCGTTTATAACGTGGAGCCGGTCGTGACATCTGTTGGCGGGCGCCGGCAGGTGCGGTTCGAGCCGAGCCGCGAGCCGACGCTGGTGACTGTGTCGGGGCCGGCTGGAGATCTGCCGTCGCCTCTGGTGCTGAACCCGGGACGCTGGACCGTCACCGTGCGCAACGAGATCGAGGGACTTCGACTGGTGAGCGACGTGCGGCCAGCTGGCTGACTCCCTTTTCCGGTGTGACATCCGTAGTGTGTAGCATGCCAAGCGTCACGGACCTTGCGCACCTGGAATATATCGACACCTAACTTGATTAGAGTGATACGGTCAGGCACAAATCCGTCGAAAACTTCGCCCTTTCTAGCTACGCATAACGCACCACAAAGACAAACGCCAGGAAGCGAAACCGACACCAGCAGGGATCAGACCGTCACTGCCAACCCCAGTTCAGTAGGGCCTTGTATACAGACCAGATGATCACCGAACTGTGCTGTGACGGGTGGTACTGATGTCATACCTGACCGGTATTCTGGTGCCCCACCACCCCACCCCATCCCGGATCTGAGCGTCGCCCGGTTGTCCTGCCCCCTGCTCAGCCACGCTCGTCCGCGCCCGCAGGACTACTTCGCCCTGCTGCCGGCGGCCTACTACGAGGGCACGATCCTGCAGGACCGCGCCACCGAACCCTGCTACCTGCAGCAGGAGCAGAAGCTGTGCCTGCACTACTCGTACCCGGACCTGGGCTGGGCGGCTGGCGCGCCGGCGTCGGACGGGCGCGGTCCTAGCGGCGACGCCACCCAGCTGTATCCCAACCAGGAGGTGCGCCATCTGCCAGCACGTGCCAGTAACGGCTTTACGAAAGTGGGAGGTAGCAGTTCCGTGAAGTCACCGAGAGACACTGGTCCCAGCTGTGTGACAGTGGGAGGTAGCAGTTCCGTGTAGTCACCGAGAGACACTGGTCCCGACTGTGTGGCAGCGGGAGGTAGCAGTTGCATGTAGCCATCGAGAGACACTGATCCCGACTGTGTGACAGCGGGAGGTAGCAGCTCCGTGTAGTCACCGAGACACTGGTCCCGACTGTGTGGCAGCGGGAGGTAGCAGTTGCGTGTAGCCATCGAGAGACACTGGTCCCGACTGTGTGACAGCGAAAGGTAGCAGTTCCGTGTAGTCACCGAAACACTGGTCCCGACTGTATGACGGTGGGAGGTAGCACCACCGTTTGTGTGACAGCGGGAGGTAGCAGTTCCGTGTAGCTACTGAGAAACTGGTCCCGACTTGTGACGGTGGGAGTTAGCAATTTCATGCAGCTGCTGAGAGACACTGGTCCCGACTGTGTGACAGCGGGAGGTAGCAGCTTCGTGTGGCTGCCGAGAAGTACTGGTGCTGACTGTTGGTGGGAGAGGCTGGTTCCGGGCTGCGGACGCTGAAGTAGCCCAGGCCGCAGGGCGGGAGTGTCCCGTACTTTCGGCGCCGCCTGACGTGCCGTCTGTGCCGCAGGCGCTGGCCGCGGTGGAGACGGAGGCGCTGGCCCACCTGGACGAGTCGCAGCCGGCGGTGACGGTGCCGCTTGCTGTGGACGCGCCCGGCCGATACGTGCTGGTGGTGAACTACCTGACGCCGGCCGGCGAGCCGGTGCCCCGCCAGGCCACCGTGCAGGTGGACACGGCCTCCGGTCAGTGGCGCCCTCTCCCTGTCAGGTCTCCCGCCAAACCTGGCATTGGATCTCCGTTGAAGCTATCATTGAGTCGTCTCCGTCTGAGTTTATGGGTGTCGTGTCGATGTGATGCTGGTTTGTCGTGGTCTGGATGTGGTGTCGGCCCGCGCCGCGGTTTTCAGCTTTCTTTTATTTTTTAGTTGGTACGTTTCGCACGCCAGTCGAGCGGTGAAGGCTTTGTTCGGACCAAGTTGCAAAGTTGCAAGATATACAGCCCTGCTGTAAAAACTTTTTAACAAATACGTACAAATTGCATAGCACATAATTTGGTGCATTGCACCTCCAGTGTTGCTTACGCTGGACGAGGCTGATATCCGTGGTTGTCAGTATATCAACTTCTATGGAGCGTGACGACTGGCTGGCGGGGTTGCCGAAGTTGATATATTTATTGGTTGAAACGGCACTTTCCGCAGCGCATCGCGCCGTTGTAACTTGAAAGGCCGGTGGCCTCGCTTGTGATGCAGTTTGAGATGATCTGATTAGACATCACGTCACGCCTTTATTATATCCATTTTTCGTTTTTGTACAGTTATCCCTGCCTGCTCCTGCCATCCCTGTTCAATTATTCATTCCATTCACAAATTTCGTTACTCACTGGTGGCATCTTGGTGCCCTTTGTAAAATGCACATGTATTTTTAAACTGATGCTACTGTAAATGTGTTCCTTGCCTAATCTTTTCAACATTTCTTCTCCAATATTGTAGGTCAGTTTTAATGACTGGCTGCTGACGAGTAGACAGTGACGTTTTGACGCATTTTCATGCCTTAGCGTTTTACGGCAAATTCATCAAGCATCAAATCATAGCGAGCATTTGAAAACCAAGCTTGTTGGGACCAAAGCCTCCAATGCTCTTGAGCGTGGCGTTCAGTACACAGCGGCATTCACGGCCCACTGTGCGTCGCAGGCACCGAACAGGGCGTCATGGTCATCAACCGCTGCGACCTGACCATGCTGTGCCGTCAAGTGGTGACCGACCAGCAAGGACGCATCTACCAGTTCAACTTTGATGGCACGGATGGTGACGTCACGATCTCGGTGAGAGCGTGAGAGCGGCAGGATCTTCGGTGAGAGCGTGAGAGCGGCAGGTGCCGCTGGCAGGTGCCGGACGTTCCAGTCATCTCGCCGATGTACCGCCCCCCCCCCCCCCCTCCTTCCATCCTTCTAAGCGCTGGTCACCTCTCAGTGCTGGGCAGGACTGTGGTGTAAATAGGAATTAATATGTGCTTGGGTTTTTGGGGTGTGTCAACTGCGATGGGTTTCCGCGCCATGTTGCGTGAGCAGAGGTGTTGTTGGTGGACCGACACAAATATGTGACCTGACCCGGGTTACCCGTTATTAAAGTTAAAATGCGGACCTCGGTAGGTGCGATCTGTTCAGAGCGGCGGTATTGACCTGTGATACCCCGTGGCTGGCTTGTGCTTCTCTGGATGTGCGGGTCCCATGCCGACGAAAACCGGCACCCAGTATGACCCTACTCACTCCTGACCGTTCAGCGTCACCCAGTGTGACCCTGCCCACTCCTGACCGTCTAGCGTCACCCAGTGTGACCCTGCCCACTCCTGACCGTTCGGCGTCACCCAGTGTGACCCTTCCCACTCCTGGCCGTTCTGCGTCACCCAGTGTGACCCTGCCCACTCCTGACCGTTCGGCGTCACCCAGTGTGACCCTGCCCACTCCTGACCGTTCTGCGTCACCCAGTGTGACCCTGCCCACTCCTGACCGTTCGGCGTCACCCAGTGTGACCCTTCCCACTCCTGACCGTTCGGCGTCACCCAGTGTGACCCTGCCCACTCCTGACCGTTCTGCGTCACCCAGTGTGACCTTGCCCACTCCTGACCGTTCGGCGTCACCAAGTGTGACCCTTCCCACTCCTGACCGACCGGCGGCACCTCGTGACCGAGCAGCGTCGCGCCCTGACTAACCGCGCGTCCCGTATCGCACCTCAGGTGGACGGCTCCGCACCGCTACTGGTGGACTCGGTGGTGGCGGTGCCGGCTCGCGACTGGCACATGGATTACGTGCAGCCGCAGGTGCGCTGCATCCGCCAGCAGGGCGCCTGCATCGACGTCAAGTACCCAGCGCCGCCCGAGTCGACCAAGGTGAGCGGCCGGTGCCTCCTGAACAGCGTGTCATCCTGCTCGCCCGCACTGACTGGAACTGAGGGTGAGACTGCGCGGGTGAGAGTCGGCCGCGTGCGACGGACTGGCCGGACGCCTGTGGTTCTCCGTGTGAGCTGGCCGTGTGACAGGTCACAGGCGTTATTCGCCCTGTGACAGCCCGCGTGCTCGGCCGCCAACCTTCCTGCTGACGTCAGAAGGCTTGTTTTGAAGTTTTGGTAACAACTTTTTGCTAGTGAAAATGTTCGTGAACAGTGTTTTATAGGGATTGCACTGAGTGCTGTGACTGAGGCGATGCGCACTACACTGTCCCCCATGCACTTCTGCTCTGCATCACATCAGCTCTGATGTTCCACTGCCGCACGGTAACGTCGGCAGCCGGCGGGTTCACGCCGACCTGCCGCCCGCCCCGAGTCTGATCCGAGTCTGATCCGCCGCCCGCCGCCGCCAGGTGGAGTTCGAGTCGGGCCTGGACACCCCGCCGACGGCCGCGCCCGGAGGCCTGGCCGCCGAGGACGTGGGCCTGGTCCGGCTGGACGCCAACACCTCGATGGTGGACGTGCGCGGTCTGGTGGCCGAGGCGGGGCCCTACGTGTTCGTCGTGCACTACTACCAGCCCGACCACCCCGGTCAGTGTGGTGACGTTGCGTGGCGTTGGTGATCCGGTGATGGCAGCCGGGCCACCACCGTACAGAGAGGGCCGTGGTCGGGATGGCTCTAGCGGGTTTTTCCATTACCTTGACATGTTTACGAAGACAAATGTAAATCTAAAGCTACACACCATCTTGTATCGTTTGTACAAAATGGCGTGTAGCTCTCTGACAGAGCTGGTAACTCGGCCGGTGTGGTGTCGTCGACCTGACGCTTGTACCCGCAGCAGCGCTGCCGTCGGTACAATACTACCGGCTGGGTTGCCCTGATCAACTCTGTCTTCGCAAAGCGGCCACCCCGACTCGTGCTCTTCTAGCAGACTAGCTCTTCTAGCTCTTCATGAGGCTTGTCTGAATGAGACTCGTCTGAATGAAACTCGTCTTATCCTGCCGGCCGGCGCAGTATCGTCATGACTTTTGTCATCATAACAGTGGCGGCTGTCACCGAGTCGGCTCAGCTGGCGCTCCTGTGTGGCCCGTTCATCTGACCTGCCCCCTCCCTCTCGGCGCAGAGCTGGAGCTGCCCGTGCTCCTGCAGAACGGTCAGTTCTACGAGGCGAAGCTGCACGCGCCGCACTGCGCCTCCACCTCTGGCTGCCGCGCCGTGGTGGAGCAGGCCGACGGCAACAAGGTCTTCAACATACTGGAGAGCTTCATGTTTACACTCAAGGTAGGTCCACATTCGGAGGACAACGTCATCAAGGCTTCAGTGTTCAATGCGAACATTCATTCGCCACAATGCGAATCACGCACCATGAGCGCTGGCGGCCCGCTGGATAAGGCGCCAGACTTCGGACCGAACGATTTCTTCCGGCTGTGCATCGGCCGGATTTCCCCGCGGGCGCTGTCACTGGTCCCGGCTTCCATCAGGAGCGGTGACGCCAGAAACCCCATGGGCTTTATGCGTCTAGAAATAACCCAGCAATGTCTGAATCATCCGTGGCAGCGGCAGTCGCTGCGTGCGGCTTTACCGTGTCCGCCTCCCATCGAGCAGCGCGCAGCATCCGCTTAACGCGCTGATCTCGCTGGCGCAGGACCCGAGCGGCAAGGGCTTGTTCGTCGACTACCTGTACGCCGTGCCCGAGCGCGTCTACAACTGGGAGATGCTGGAGCCGCTGCAGACGGACAGGTCGGCCCAGTTCCTGGAACAGTGCGGCCAGAACCACTTCCTGGTGGACACGGCCGACGAGGGTGAGAGCCTGTCCGTCTGGCGCTCGTCAGCCGCCGCACCGAGTCCAGTGGCGGCGGGGGTGCCGCCATGTCGCACCAGCCGTCTCTCTGGCGATGCAGCTCTAAGAGAGTCTACAACAGGGTCTGTTTTAACACGTTAACTGGGGATGAGGAGGGAGAGTCCCATCAGTGATCGCCAATTCCTCCAGATGCACAAACTCGTGATGGCGTGCGATCACGCACTCTCTGCAGTGACGCGGGCTGCCTGCTCCGCTGACCGAGCAGTGTGGCGAGCTGCCTCCGCCGCTGACCGAGCAGTGTGACGAGCTGCCTCCGCTGCTGACCGAGCAGTGTGGCGAGCTGCCTCCGCCGCCGACCGAGCAGTGTGGCGAGCCGCCTCCGCCTCTGACCGAGCAGCGTGGCGAGCTGCCTCCGCCGCTGACCGAGCCCACCTGCCGCAGGCTTCTGCCGTGACGCGGTGTTCTCGCTGACGACCGACTACAACAACGGCGCGCTGCAGTGCCAGTGCGACAGCGAGGGCTCCGAGACATTCCAGTGCGCGCCGTTCGGCGGCCAGTGCCAATGCAGGCCGAATGTGGTGGGCCGCCGCTGCAGCCGCTGCCGGACCGGCCACTTCGGCTTCCCCGACTGCAAGCCGTGCGACTGCCCGAGCACAGCCCTCTGCGACGACAACACCGGTGAGAAAGCCGAGATGGAGGACAGAGGAGGAGAGAGAAGAGATGGAGGCAGGTCTGGGGAAGGACGGGCCGTTTCTGCTTCCGCGGCTTTGCTGATAATACACACATATAAATATTACAACTATTAGCTTGGCATACTGGTGCTAGACAACAAGTATGAGTAAAGCTACCTTACCTCATATAGTCGTTCAAGCGTAGCACAGATCTAGGGGTGCGTAAGGTGGACGCTTGAAGAACGTGGGACAGCTTGGCTGGGACGAACACCTTAAGATTGTCGTTTGTCTAATAGTCTGCTGATGGTGTGTCGTTTGATGGCCCAGTGCTCGCTTCACACGGCGGTGTAGGGACCTGTGCCGGTGATGTTGCGCTGGCTTGCCTCAGTGACAGTGGGTCTGCTGTAAGGGGCGGTGGGTGGAGGATTTGTCCTAACGGCGGTCGCTCGTGCCAGGCGAGTGCATCTGCCCGCCGCGCGTGGCCGGAGAGCGGTGCGACCAGTGCGTGCCGCTCACGTACGGCTTCGACCCGCTGATCGGCTGCGAGGAGTGCAACTGTGAGCAGCTGGGCGTGGAGGGCGGCGACCTGCAGTGTGACCTGGAGACCGGCCAGTGCCCGTGAGTGACCGTTGTCGCTGCTGGTGCCCGCGCGCTGTCCGTTTCATGAGCTGTGATTGGCGGCTGGACGTCGCAAGCTATGATAGGTGATCTGACGTCATCAGTTGTTTGAGGACACACACAAAACCAGCCGAAATAGCGCTATAAGCTGCATGAACGACGCGGCTTATTTGCTCGTACGAACGCGTGAAAAACCATGCGTCTGCCTGCGACCGCCCCTGACGGAGGGCGCCCCCATTGCATTGCTCCTGTGGTGCTGCAGGTGCAAACCCAACATCGTGTCTCGCACGTGTGACCGCTGCCAAGCGGGCAGCTGGGCGTTCCCCTACTGCCAGCTGTGCAACTGTGACGTGCGCGGCACGACCGAGGAGATCTGCAGTCAGGTGAGACCCGGCCCCGGCCGGCGGACCGGCTGGAGCACAGGCTGGCCGCACCGCTCCGTGGCATGTCACGTCATGTCGTGTCATGACATGGCATGTAATGACTCCACGACCAGCGGCGTGTCATGTGTGGCGTTGCAGCGAGCTTGTACTTGGCGCTGGGTTGTAGATTAGACGGCTTGGAGCCGGAATTGGTGTGATATAATTGAAGTGATAGTATAATTGCGTCATGCCCCACGGATACACAACACCCCAAATCTTTAGCCAAAAGCGCTGAACTGTGGTGTTTTTTTTTTTTTTGGCGTGGTTCGGTGCTCCATTGGCTGCTAGTTGTCATCACACTGGCCTGGCATGACGTCGGGCCTGTTCCGGCCGCCCACCGCCAGGAGACAGCCCAGTGCTTCTGCAAGGACAATGTGGACGGCCAGATGTGTGATCAGTGCCGCCCGGGCACGTACAACATGGCCGAGACCAACCCCGACGGCTGCACGCGCTGCTTCTGCTTCGGCAAGACGGAGAGCTGCACCAGCAGCTTCCTCTTCTGGACCGAGGTGAGGTACCACTCTGGGAGGTGTCACTCAGCTCATGCAGCCTCTGCTGTCGAGCTTCGGTGCGTTCTCCGTAATCGTGTCATTTAACTGTTTAGTTAGATTTAAGCTCATGGTTTTTGACATTGCTTTGTGACCAATCAATAACTAACGCAATGTGCACTTAAGATAGCAAGCTAAGATGTAGGAGAGTAAAAGCGACCTGTACACTGAGAGGAGCTCACCCACGTTTTGTTTTCTTGCATCTTCGCCGTGCCGTCCTCCTCTCTCCCGCGCTGTAGTCTGCTGCGGTCAGCCAGTTGTGAGAGGCAGCGCCCTGGCAGCCGTCCCCCCCCCCCTCCCCTACCCCGCCGGGCACGTGACCCACACGCCCCCGGCCACAGGTCCCGGCCCTGCGCGAGATGGAGTGGAGCGTCGCGAGCGTGGCGCAGAGCTCGGCCGGCCTCAGCGTCGGCGAGAGCAAGGTGGCGCTGGAGGTGCGCCAGGACCGCGTGCGCGTGACCGGCGGCAGCGTCGACGACGTGGCCTACTTCATGCCAAGCGGCACCAGCGCCAACATGCTGGGCTCGTACGGCGGCCAGCTGCGGTACAGCCTGGTGGTGGCGCCGACCGCGGACGCCGAGGAGGGTGGCGAGGCTGACGGAGGTGAGGTCCTGCCGGGGCCGCCGACGAGGCTGCTGACACACGCCGAGCGGGGATTCACGCGGATGTCTGGCTGCTCGCTTGCGGGGCGTGGGGTGACGCGTGGCTTGTACATAGGTGTCCATAGCAGTTGGTTTGTAGAGTATCCATCAACGTCCAATGAAACTTTGCAATATTTGAACACCGTGTGGTGTTCAAATGCCTCTGTCTGTGTGCGGTGCTTTGCATACGCAGAGAAATTTCCATGAATTTCTCGGGCATAATTTCACTAGTGCGAAATCGCTTTATGGTACATATTCCCATATGCTACTTGAGATAGTACGGAGATCGAATGATCTGCTGTCAAAACAGAGATCGCATGATCTGCTATCAGAAAGAACATAACTACTGTGAGGCGCTGTGTTGGAAATTGAACAATGTCTAGCAGATGAGTAATGATGCGGCTGTGCCAGGCTAAGTCCAGCTCACGGTACTTCCTGCGTGCACCGGCAGAGAGCCGCACGTCAGGTGCTGACGTCATTCTGACGGGGGCCAACATCACTCTGTTGTACTACGCCTACGCCCAAATCGAGCCCAACGTCGAAAACGACATCAGCGTGCCGCTGGAGGAGCGCTTCTTCCGCCTGCCATCTGGTGAGCGCTGCGTGAACCTTGAGCGTGAACGTCCGTGCGTGAACTGCGAACTGTGGACGTCCTAGCCCCGCGTGAACACGCAGGGTCAGGGACACGAGTTGGCTACCCTTCCCGGGGAAATGCGAAGCCCGCCTATAGGGGAATAACACGGGTGGGAGCTTCCGGAGGGAGCACAGCGCCATTTCATAGCGCTGTGCACCAAAACGTGACGTCCGGGGTCGTCAAGAAAAGGCAGGGAGGACATAACGGGGTTTTAAGAGCTGTCGTTGCTCAGACTGAACTGGTTGAGTTCGGTCTCCATGGAGCGCGCCCTTGCGTACCGTTCCGCCCCTGAGCCCTGCGTCTGCCCGGGTCCGGCATCCGCCCCTGAGCTCTGCGTCCGCCCCGGTCCGGCATCCGCCCCTGAGCCCTGCGTCCGCCCCGGTCCGGCATCCGCCCCTGGGCCCTGCGTCCGCCCGGTCCGACATCTGCCCCTGAGCCCTGCGTCCGCCCGGTCCGACATCTGCCCCTGAGCCCTGCGTCCGCCCGGTCCGACATCCGCCCCTGAACCCTGCGTCCGCCCCGGTCCGACATCCGCCCCTGAGCCCTGCGTCCGCCCGGTTCGACATCTGCCCCTGAGCCCTGCGTCCGCCCGGTCCGACATCCGGTACTAACGGCCGGCGCCGCGACAGGCCCGGACGCCACCAGGGAGCAGCTGATGCAGGTGCTGCAGAAGCTGGACGGCCTCTACATCAAGGCCACCTACCTGGACGGTCGCCAGGAGAGCAGCATCTACAACGTCACGCTGAGCGTAGCAGTCCGCCGCGGCGACCCCAACATCGACCGCGTGGCCAGCTCGGTGGAGGAGTGCGCCTGCCCCAGCAGCTACACCGGTCAGTCGCCTCCGGGGAAGCTACCGGCGGCGGCGGCGGACGACGGGGCAGCGCCGCCGCCGGCCGACGGCGGTGTCCGGCGCCGCTGAGTGACTTCGCGGCACGCCGTTCGCACGCGATATTTTTGTATACGGTCGACTGCAACTGGAATTGTTCTTACGCATAGCTGCAGTGTGCTAACTGCAATGTTCAGCCAGGTGAGAGCAGGATTCCCATGTGAAAAGGTTATCGTGTCACACTCATTCGCCTCTGAAATATTACATCCCTGTCGCGTAAAAGACATCTTTCGGTGAGAGTTTTTTTTTCTAAATCGGATCCATAAAAAGCATGTGTAATCAGGGGGGGCTGACAACGTTTTGGCAGGTGCCACAGCTGCCACACCGACTCACACGCAATTTGCCTGATTTCAACATTACGCCGTTGAAACATTCTCGTTCGGGCAGTTCGCCGCGCCAACGTTTCGCGTCAGCGCTGCGCCGCTGAAGATCGCGTGGCGTGCTGGCGGGGTCGTCCGACAGGGTCTGTCCCTCCTCTCTTCCCTCAGCCGCGCTGGCTGGCCGATGGTGCCCACATCTGCGGAGGTCCTAACTGGCGTCTGTCCATGCCGGCAGGCCTGTCCTGCGAGGAGTGCGCTGCTGGCCATTACCGTGCCCAGACGGGGCCCTACGGCGGCTACTGCGTGCCCTGCAACTGCAACGGACACTCAAGCGAGTGTGACCCGCTCACCGGCAAATGCTACGTGAGTTGGGACCCTGGCAAGGGCGGTGCCTCCTCCCCTCCCCGTGGATGAACCTCGTGCCTGGCGAGCTAAACGTCTTGCTGTGGTGGTGGGATAATCCAAAGTGAAGATGTCCTCGAAAGGAAACCAAGTCATGCCGATGGTTCGTCGTGCTTGTCAAATTTTGTCGCAACTATATGCTGTTATATGACACTGACATAACAGATGTTGTCATTGGCCGTTGTTGGTTTTCTGTAGGACTGCGAGCACAGCACCACGGGCGACCAATGCGAGAGGTGCATCCCCGGTTACCATGGCGACGCCACCGGCGGCACGCCGTACGACTGTCTGATATGCGCCTGCCCGCTGCCCATCGCGTCGAACAAGTCAGTCCAAAGCGCCGCTCGGCGGAGGCGCACCGCTGGCACTGGGTGGCGCGGGCTGGAGTTCAGAGATGGGAGCATGAGCGGCGAGAGGAGCGGGGTGTACAGAACGACGCGCGCGGACCTGCCAACAGTGAGGGCAGCCGTCTGTCAGGGTCGGGTGCTCAGATGCGTCGTGGCCTGCTGCTGTTTCTAGGACATAGTTCAAAGCTGGTGTTTTTTCCGGCATTTAGAGGCACGTTGCATCGAGGTGTCACGTTGATGGCAAGTGAGCCGTGACCCCAAGGCGCTGTGCTCTTCGTGACGCTGCGCCCTTCCTTCCTGTCCTCGCTGACGCAATGCCCTTCTTGTCACTGTACCCCTCCACAACACCATTCCCCCTCGTGACACTGTACCCCTTGGTGACATGTACCGCTCCGGAACGCCGTCCTCCCTCGTGAACACCGGCGCCTGGTGTCCTCCAGTTTCGCGGAGAGCTGTGAGGTGACGCCGGACGGGCTCAACATTCGCTGCGAGTGCCAGAAAGGCTACTATGGGTCGCGCTGCCAGGCGTGCGCCGCCGGCTTCTTCGGCCAGCCGGAGGTGCAGGGCCAGAGCTGCCAACCGTGTCAGTGCTCGGGCAACATCGACGCCGACGACCCGGGCTCGTGCGACTCCGTCACCGGCGACTGCCTGCGCTGCCTCAACAACACCGACGGACCCGCCTGCAACCTCTGCGCCAACGGCTTCTTCGGCGACGCCGTCGTCATCAAGGACTGCCAAGGTGAGACGTCACGAGAGAAGAGCGGAGGTGATGTTCGCCACGCCACAAGCTGGGTTTCTTGTTACGAGCTCGATATGGCAAGTTTGTTGTTGCGAGTTTGTTGTTGCGAGTTTGTTGTGACAAGTTTGTTGTTACGAGTTTGCTGTTACGAGTGTGTTGTCGATCGCGCTGGAACCAAACGCAACGAGACAGATGTTGGGAAGACGTCGATTTGACGGGGGGCTAGGTGGGAGAGGTGCTGGCCTGGCGAATTCGGAGGGCCCACAAGCTTGTGCGGGACCGGCACGGTCACGAGATCATCTCGAAGTGGCGTGGGAAGCGAGATATAGCGCATGCGGATGGTACGTTGGTCACTACCGGAGTTTTGGGCGGGAACAATGAAAAACATCGTTCTTCGCCGGACTCAAACTGCGCTGTTTAGGCGTCAATCCTCGCGCCTCCCATCAACCGACGGACTTGCTATTCGCAGAGCAAGACATTTAGCTGCTGTGAGAGTGGAAGGTGGCTCACCCGTGTGCCTGGTATCTATGCGTGCCCGCTCCGTATCCTGCTGTATTGACACGCACCCCAACGACACGAATTCGCGCGCATTTCATGCGTCCTAACGAACAAAGGAATTGTTAGGAGTTTTGGAAGGTAAGTAGGATAGACAGTAAGGGGTAGCTGGAGCATCACCGGTGGTGATTATAGAGGATATGGAACATCAGCAACCACTTAAAACGACATGGAACCCCAAAGTTGGAATAAGTTAGCTGCCAGGTATCCAGCTCGATTCACATTATACTTGGCTTCATCCGCATGACAAACGGTACACGCAACACATGCGGTCATGAGAGGTACAGCGTCTGACATGACCTATGCAGGGGTGGGGGGGGAGAGGACGACGAAACGCCACGTCGCAGAAGGCGTAGGCTATATTGTTTATTAAAGACTTTGACCTTACTCCGAATGAGCGAAAGAGACCCGCAGTATTTCCATTCGAACTATAACTATTTTTAGCACAACCCTTTTAATCAATGGAGTTGATTCATATCAGTTTGCTTAGTAGCTGTATTTAAGCACAAGTGAAATTGCGTACGGACTAGTTATCACATCGCGGCCGCAGCAATTTGGGATTCTGTCTCAAAGCACGTGAGATAGCTCAAAACAAAATCATGCTTGTAAAACGCATTGTGGCTTTCAGGATAGTGACGTAATGTCAAGGATACCTTAGCATCGTATATGCTTGTCAAACTTTCAAACTACATCTTTTTCACACCATACACACACGTTCACACAAGAAACAAACACACACACACGCACGCGCGCGCAACGGACGGGCAGTTTGTCAGGCTGTCGTTTTGGTTGGGCCCGTCGGCCGTTGCCGTGCGCACGCGCCGTCGGCGCCAGCGGCGCCCCGGCCGGACCGGGCCGGACCGGCCCCAGTTACCACCATGGCGCGGCCGAGCGGGCACCGGCTGCTGGCCCTGTGCCTGGGCCTGCTGCTGTTCGGCCTGACCTGGGGTCAGTGGAGGCCCGAGACGCGCCGCTATCGGCCCGCCCACCGCGTGCCCCACACCAGCCTGCGCGGCCGCGACCGCAACATCTTCTACCCGTACGGCAACACCGGCTTCGGCCAGAAGTACTGGGAGGAATCCGAGACACGTGAGCGGGTGGTGTGGCGTGGCCTTGTGTGCGGTTTGTGGGTCGCTGCACGACCTGGCCCTAAGGCATCACGTGGACTGCTGGCGGAAACGCGAACACAGCATCTCCTCTTCTACACGTGTCAGGTTGACAGTTTGTTCTAAGTCAGCCACGCAGAAAATAACAACAATTGGCATGCTTACGCGGTTGTTTGTGCTCACAATACGTTTTCCAACAGGCTTCCACACTCATAACACGAAACGACCTTGATGATCACTGTATTGACGGGACCAGAGTAGTGATCATCTGGCTGCATGGAAGCCAAATTTGACTAACACTCCGGAATCAAGTGTTTGGTGATGATGTTTCCGTTGTGCCCCTGTGGCACGTAGTACGGATAGATCGGTGTACGTTCCCGTGCGCATGCTGCTGTCCATTCATGAAAAGCATTTAGTGCACGTTGTGTTATTCAACTGGGCTTGCTTTTAGCCATCATTGAAACCAATTATTTTGTTCCTTACAAAATGCCTAAATATAACAGTGCGAACACAAAAAATGGCACCACACCAGTTACCCTTGGGTGGTTTACGTGAATGGGCTGTTGCTGTTTGTCGCACTAATGCCTGCCTGCGATTGAGCGCGGGGCTGCCGTGGCGCTTATATCACTGAGCAGGGTCCACACATCCCCTCCACAAAATGTGGCGGGCCTCTTGGCTGCGCTGGCTTATCGGAGACGACGCGACCCGAGACGGTGGCCAGGAGTGTGGCTGGGCTGGTATATAGTCGGACGTCACCATGCTTAACTCGCGCCCTACATCGGAACTTCCGTGTGGATGGCACCGGCACTGGTGCGGGGCGGGAAACGCCCGTCTCTGTCCTGCCGCGCTGGCCTGGTCCTCTGACCGGACCTGACCTGGTCAAACCTGACCTGGTCTGCCTTGTCCTGACTTGGCATGACCTGGTCTGCCCTGACACAACATGACCTGGCCTGACCTGACATGGCATGACCTGGTCTGACCTGGTCTGACACAGCTTGACCTGAACTGACCTGACCTGACCTGACATGGTCTGCCCTGACCAGGCCTGACTTGCCCTGATCAGGCCTGATCTGGCTGGGCTTAACATTCCAGCCTGCAACTGCGACCAGTGCGGCACGGCCCAGTGTAACAGCTACACCGGCTTCTGCACCTGCAAGCCGAACGTGGAGGGCGACAAGTGTGACCGATGCGCGCCCAACTGCTGGGACTTCCAGAGCTGCCAGGTGAGGCCCTTCCCCTCCCCTTCCCGAGCGCTGCCGTGGTGACGCAGCTGCATGCATCTTCCGCTTTGACTGCGGTTATTGTGAGGAGGGAGCCCCAGTGCGAGGTATGTGGTATCGGCCACTTTGTCGGCGCTCCGGGGGCTTTGTTTTATCGATGAAGGCTGTTTTCGTCCGCTCAGTTTTACCTGTTGTCTCCGATTTGAGTTCTGCTCTGGTGTAAGTGCGCAGCCGATGTTCCCTGAAAGCGAAGCAAAAGCGTAACAAAAAATCCTTAAGCTCCATGAATTCTACGCTCATGTGATGTCGATCATGCAATTGCCATCCTTTTTTATGTGCTATTTTGGTGTGCAAGCCTATCACTAGGCGCTTTTCTCACGGGCTCCGTGTTAGGAACCTATCCTTTGCTTTACCGAAGAGATATGGCACGTGACAGGTCAGAGTGTCTTAGACGACAAAGCTGCAGTGGTGGCGGAGCAGGGAGAAGGGAGGGAGGGGTGAAAGGGGCAAGAGTGTGTTTTGCCTGCAAATATTTTGGGAGGCCTTTTTTCCAAACCAATAACATTGCAGCTACCCATAGGGTACCAAAGCTCAGATCACGAAGGCTCCCATAACTGCGCTAGAGAATAATAAATCGAGCTCAGCGGACCCTTCGCTACATCATTAGATCGGTCTTCAGTGTGATGTCACTTTTATGAACGAGATAGATAATTACCTAGGCTACGAGGCCCAACGTTATGTCGAGGAGCCTCTTCGCTAGCCCGGGAGGCCCCGTTACGAAATAGGGGGCCCCTCCTCTGGGCCAGGAAGCATCCAGTATATTCCGGAGGCCGATTTCAGGAACAGGAGACCCCTTGCACGCATCAGATGGCTGCGGTGCCGGCTCGGGACGCCACGATTTGGGACAGCTTGACCCCTTTGCTCGATTTGGAGACCCTCTTCATGAATTGTAAGCAATGCTTATGATTCATGATTCATTCATTGCTTGCTAAGCATCCTCTTTTGTTTTAGGGGACCCCTGCACGGGGAAGTCATTTTCTGGAACAGGAAGCCCAGTCTTATGTTGCAGAGACCGTTGGCTAGAAGATCCGAGTGTCCCCATTCTGACTTTGACTGCCGACATTTAT
The DNA here is from genome assembly GCF_011947565.3 of Pollicipes pollicipes. Taxonomy (NCBI): domain Eukaryota; kingdom Metazoa; phylum Arthropoda; class Thecostraca; order Pollicipedomorpha; family Pollicipedidae; genus Pollicipes; species Pollicipes pollicipes. Next base: position 1,499,375 of record NW_023596225.1, read on the forward strand.
TTGCTTGGGCATGTTGATCGTGACAGTTTAATAACGAGGCATGCGCCCTCGCTGCGGTTCCCGCTCGAACACGATACTGCGAAGGAGGCCCCTTGGAAATCCTGCTCCCATCCCAAAACCCGTGGCGCCTCCCCTGCTAGGCCGCAGCGGCGATGACTCAGCAGCACCAGTGCGCCGCGTTCATCTCGCGGTGCCGCTACCGAGCGATGAGACCGCTTCGCAGCTGCGACGGCCGGGGCCGGCGCTATTTTTACCGGCGGATCGGCGCGGCCAGTTTGGCCCGGGGCCAGGGCTAACATGGAGCTGGAAATACCGATGGGTCTGTCTGGCTGCTCATCTCATTGGCGTTCTCCGAACCCCCAGCCGCCCGTCGGTCCCGCCGCCCTTGTCTGAACCCGCACTGGCCCGTCGGATCCCCTGCGCTGGTCTGAACCCGCACTGGCCCGTCGGATCCCCGCGCTGGTCTGAACCCGCACTGGCCCGTCGGATCCCCGCGCTGGTCTGAACCCGCACCTGTTCGTCGGGTCCGCCGCCCTTGTCTGAACCCGCACCCGCCCGTCGGGCCCGCCGCGCCGGTCTAAGGTCCGCAAGTGTCTTTGATCCGGAACTTTTTCGTAAGGCTTGGTGTCGCAGCAGAGAGGCGTCGCTGTGCAAGAAAGTGACAGACTGGTGTCCAATGCGCGTTGTGGTAGACCTGTAGCGTTTAGTGCTAGTTTTTCATCGTGTATTGAAAAAGGCTAGCGTAAAATACCATGTCCGATCGGATGACATGTTACCGGTTCAGCCTGCTCGCATGATTGCTAGCTTAATCAACAGACAGCACTTATGGCAATGGAAACTTCCTTTACGATTTTGACAGAAAGTCTTCGGCAGGGACTTGCCGGCTAGAGCCTGCGTTGATTTTAGAACAGAGCATGCAAAAAAGTGGGCACGGGAATCAGTTGTTTGCAAAAAAAAAACACGCGCATCGTCTTTTGAGACGTATGTCACCACTTTTCAGTTATCAAAGTTTTGGGGTCTAAATATTTTTCATTTTCGTATATTTTGTTCGGTAACGAGTTGAATCGGAGCTTCTTATATAACGCAGCTTAAAATGTGTACATATACATCTTTAACGACTCCTTGGTGGCATGCCCTGTCAGACCTATCATTACACCAGCGCATCGTGTTGCACAGCTTGTTGCGGGGTTTGTTTAGTCTACTTGCCTGCCGGCTTCATTGTCGTGCCGCTGTCGCCTGCCGTGACCCGTGACAGGTGACTGTGACCCCTGACTCGTGGCCGTGACCCTTGACCCGTGGCCGTGGCCCCTGACCCGTGGCCGTGACCCCTGACCGGTAACCGTGACCCCTGACCGGCGGCCGCAGGGATGTCGGGAGTGCGAGTGTGCAGAGGCGTCTGAGTCGACGTCGTGCGACTACGAGACGGGCCAGTGCCGGTGCCGACCAGGCGCCGCCGGACGCCGGTGCGACCAGTGCGCCCCCGGCTTCTGGAACTACGGACCCACCGGCTGCCAGTGTGAGCTCCGGGCCGCGCCCCTCGCCATCCGGTCCGTCGCGCGGCCGCGGCTGCTGCTGCGTGTACACACGGCCGCGCGGCGCGCACAGGGCGCCGGCTCCGCTTACCGCCCTGGCGCTGATTCGTCAGCGCTTAAGCCACGCGATGTTTGAAATAATTGTAATACGCCGTTAACTTCGAATGGTAGTCAACGGTTCGCAGTGTGGCCTCCTTTTGGCAATATGTTTCACTGTGTCTAATCAGTTTGCCGTTATGTTCTGAGCACCTCAGGCAGGATCAGTCTCTCTCAAAATGGGCGGTGCACCACTGGACGAGGGCGTCCCTGTCCCGTCGCGGATCCTCGCTGACCGTGGCTGGGTCGACTCTGACGCAGACCGCCCCCCGTCCGCCCACAGCCTGCAACTGCAATGAGGAGTACGCGTACGGCGTGGGCTGCAACCCACAGACGGGCCAGTGCGAGTGCCTGCGGGGTGTGGAGGGGCCGCGCTGCGAGCGCTGCCCGTACCGCTGGATCCTCATCCCAGGTGGGCAGCCGGCTCGGGTCGGTGGGCCGGCGGCGGCCCGGCGCGCTGGCCGAGCCGCTGCCGGCCACGCGACGGTCCGGGTGCCGGTGCCGGTGTCGGCGGGGCGTTATTGACCGCGAGAGGCCATCGTGTGGCATGTTTGGGTTGATGTGTTCGTGCGAGGGGGCGCTGTTCAACTCTGTTAAACTGTTTTAGTCATGGCTTAGAAATGGGTGGATAATTGTTATGCTAGTACCCGCGCATCAACGCCGCCGTGATCAGCCAATGCTATATCGACCATTGCACTTTAAAACATTTCTTTCCAGATACAAACGGCTTACAGGTATAAACGGTAAACAGCATAAATGGCATTAACGACATAAACGACATAACCTGCATAACCGGCACAAACGGCATAAACGGCATAGATCTTCACCCTCCGCAATAACGTTGTCGCACGGCTTGTATTTCTTGCAAGCCAATAGGTGAGGCATCGTCTCTGTCAATATTCGGTCACGACACCTTTGCACATCCTGGGCGTCGAATGCTGACCCTGGCGTGACACTGTTGACCCCAGGTCAAGGCTGCGAGGAGTGCGACAGCTGCGTACATGACCTGTTGGACACCACAGACAACCTGGAGGCCATCGTTCGACCCATCATGAGCGAATTCGAGGTGAGCAGGCTCGACAGAACCGGTCTAGACTGCCTCTTGATGTGGGACGACCGTTGGATGTGCTGCTTGATGTGGGACGGCCGTTGAATGTGCTGCTTGATGTGGGACGACCGTTGGATGTGCTGCTTGTGGCCTTCGGTGCTCAGAGCACAAACGTGCAGCTGTTGGATGTTGGTACTGTTTAGGTGGTGGCGATGTCGATGTTTCATATGATCCGTTATGGAATAGTCAAAACGACGAACCTCGATAGTTATGGAGGCTGCACTGCAGCGGCCTTCTATGCTCGCCTGAGCATATTTTCAGCTTTTGCCGGCCAAAATGCAGCTGCTTTTCGAAATGAAGATACTAACATGTGTTCCAGTGTTTTAGCCTTGCTTTTCTGTAAACTGATGTGCTAATGTCATGCAGACATGTCGCCGCTGCAGCTGACTCAACTCCCGGTATTTTCTAGTCGTACGCGGGAAGTTACTTCCTGAACCAGAAGTTGTCCATCATGAATCAAACTCAAAATGAGCTGAGGCCCCTGGTAAGTGCAACATAAATGCGTGACATGGTATTTTGGCTGTCCAACTTCAGAAAGACACTTTTTTGAATAAGTGCAATGCTAATTTCGTGAGAACATCTAAACCTCATGGATTGTACCTGATTTGCTATAATTCAGAGATAACTCTGCAGCAGTATGCTATGGGGTTAGTAAGTTAGCCTAAAACGTTAGCTGTTTTAGCTCAATAATGCCCGCGGGCTTACATGATCTACAGCCCTGCGATCTTTCCTTCTGGTGAGGGGAGACATTTCCGTTTCACCTTTGCTCTGCCACTTGACCAACAGTGTGACCGCCCCGTGTCTCCGGTGTGACCGCCCCGTGTCTCCAGCGTGACCGCCCCGTGTCTCCAGTGTAACCACCCCGCGTCTCCGGTGTGACCGCCCCGTGTCTCTAGTGTGACCGCCCCGTGTCTCCGGTGTGACTGCCCCGTGTCTCCAGTGTGACCGCCCCGTGTCTCCAGTGTGACCGCCCCGTGTCTCCGGTGTGACCGCCTTATGTCTCCAGTGTGTCCGATCCCGTGTGCTCTCCGTCACCAGGTGGACGCCATCTCGGGTGGCGGGGTGGACGTCGGCCCGTTGGAGCTCCAAGTCAGCTCCCTGGAGCGCCAGGCTAAGGCTGATCAGATCCAGGCCCAGGCTATCACTGGCCGGGCGCAGGATACCCAGAGCAAGGCGGCCAAGGTCAGTTGACGCGCCGGTCAAGGCCACGCCGTGCACCGGCCATGGTCAGGTCACGCGCCGTTTCCAGGTCAAGGTCAAAGCCAGGTCATGCGGCGGACATGCCGCGGAATGCTCTGGTCTAAGGATGGAAGGATCACAGATGTCTTTGTCGTTGTGTTTTATCCCGATGGAGGTTGATATTAAGAATGATGTGTGCTGTCGTAACAACCTGGAATACCTTAAGGATTATGGTATTCCCAGGACTGTACTGATCTGGTGTGCCCTGTTATTGTTCCATGATGTATTTTTGTGATTTAATAGAACCTGGTCGGGGCTCGAGAGAACGAACAGTTCGCTAGAACAGTTCAGTGCCGTGGGCCGCTTGGCCTATGGCGTCGGTCTGTAGTCTGCAGCGCTCACCACCATGCACCCGCCCCCCCCCCCCCCCCTCCCTCCCGCGCATCCGCCGCCAACCGCGCCCGTCGCGGCTCCCTGACTGAAGCTCCGCCGGCGTGCTGCAGGTGCTGAGTGAAGCGCAGGCGGTGGAGAAGCAGATCGAGGATGTTGTCGCCCAGGCTCGCACCATCGTCCTCGACATCATCAAGCTGGCGCGAGGCCTGAAGGTGAGCCGCCAGCCGCCGGCTGACGTCACAGCCCCGCTGCTGCGCGTGGCCCGTGTAGAGGCCCCATAGTAACGGCGCAGGGCCTGAGGGTGAGCCTCCAGCCGCCGGCTGACGCTACAGCTCGGCTGCCGCGCGGGGCCTGTGCAGAGGCCCCCTGGTAACAAACAGAACAGGCCATGTGACGTCTGACCAGTTCAGCCATACAGCAAGGCAATTTATGTGTATGCATAAGTGGCATATACACATTATTTGTGTATTTGCCTACGTTGGAAAAACCTTAGATCTCATATGCAATACACATTTCGATACGTCAGTGAAGTATATGGCAAATGATCGTTTATTTTGCACATGGTCCTTCTCACAGCTGGGTATTCTCTTGAGGCGTGCCCGTGCGTGCTGAAAACTGCCGCAGAAACAAACAAGGCACTCTGACCCCGCCGCTGTAGTGTCATATCGTTACCACCATTCATGTTTACCTTTCATGCAAATGGAGACACAAATCCCAAAGTATTTACGGATTGGTGTCAAGTTGTCAATGCACCCAGTTCTGGGTACCCCCCTGAATACAAAGCTAAAAAAGTCGATGCACGCCTGCCGTCCCGTGCAGGCCTACTCCAGTGTTTGACCTGCCTACCACGGCCCTGCGACCGCATGCTCACCCCAACCTCTGCCTGGTGTCGGGCGCAGGTGGGAGCAGGGCCCCAGATCGACCTGGCGCTCAGCGAGGCCGAGAGACTGCTGGCCCAGATCCGCGCGCGCGACTTCGGCCCGGCCGGGGATCAGTTCGAGGAGGAGCTGGAGGCCGCCATCAGTGCGTAACCGCCTGGCTCTGGATCTGTGGCACCGCGGTCCACCGGGTTGCCAGGCCACGGCGCGATGTCAGAATAACCCCGAACAGCGGTGATCTCACACCGATTGGCCGTACAGTGAACGATGACGACACGCTGTAGCTCGCCCATGGACGTGGCCGTGACTCCTCTGAGGTTGTCCTCTGAGGTGAGCTCTCTGAGCTTTCGGAGTTAAACATTCCGAGGTATAAAAACGATCTGATAACGTCACTTCGTCGTTATTGGTGCTCTTCCTTCACTGTTCTCCCCCATACGCTCCTCGCATTCCGCTGTTCCCCGCCTGTGACGTCACTCCGCCGCCGCCAGTGCTGCTGCAGCAGGTACGCGACTTCAGCGGCCTCATCTCGGACCGCTGGGAGGAGGTGACCGGCCTCCGCGCGCGACTCAGCGACCTGGAGGGCCGGCTGGCCGACCTGCGCGACCAGTCCTCCAGCGCCCGCAACCAGGCGCTTCAGACACTCGAGCTCGTCTCCAACAACCGGATCCAGATCATCAGCGAGCGCATCCAGGACGTGGCGGTGAGTGGCCATGGACGCGAGCTGCCGCGCGGCGACGATCCGCGGTGGAGTGGCGGCGAACCGTCCGCGGTTTTGGGTTGCGCGAGGAGCCTTTGAAGTGAACTGGCAACCGTGCACTGCAGGTGTGCTCATGCCTGGCGTTTGGACCGCTCCTGACCACCCGCCGTCACTGTGTGACATCGACTCGATTGAGGACACCACCTCAAGCCGAGCAGTGTTCACGCCTCAGATGCCACCGTATCCGTGACCCAGGCGCCTTCTGTCATGACCTAGCCTTACGTATTGCCCGGCTTTCATTCAGAGTCTAGTGACAAGGTGGTGTCCTGTGCTGACTTCCCTGACATAACATAACTGAACACCTAAACTAACCTCGCCTAATCTAACCAAGTTACCTGCCCTAAGTTACCTGCCCTGACTTAATCTAGTCTGACTTAATCCGACCCGATCTCACTTGACCTAAATTTGACTAACCTGACACATCTGGACCTAACGTGACCTAGCCTGACCTAACTTGATCTAACATGACCTAATGTGACTTAACCTGACCTAGCGTGACTTAACCTGACTTAACATGACCTAACCTGACCTTATTAACACTGAAATCACCTGGCCTGACCCCTGACCTGGCTTGACATACTCCCACCTGACCCACGGTCTCCCGCCACCAGACGATCGGAGACGCGACTGAGGAGCGCCTGGACGCCACAGCCGAGTGGCTGAGCGAGGCGCGCCGGCTGCTGGCCGAGGCGCGTGCCGCCATCGCCACCCTGCAGCTGCAGGCCGAGCGCGTGCTCGCCTCCCAGCAGGCTGTCCAGATCCGCATCGACGAGATGATGGACGCGCTGGACTCGGTCGCGCAGCTGGTGCAGCGGGCGCAGAACCACGCCACCGACCTCATGATGCAGGTAAGGGGTACGGGTGAGACTGGGCGGGGGCCTTCTGCTGCTTGCTTGGCTCTGGTGTCCGATTTGACTTTTGGCAGACTGAGGGGAGGCGAGGGATCCCATAGCTCTGCTGGCACGCAAACTTGGGATGCAGCAAGGCAATCTCGCAAGCTTTTGTTCCGTCAAATGACATAACATGTCTCTGCCAGTTCGGAGAACTCCTTTTAATAACCAGCCTGAAAGAGCACCTTAAAACTGACGGCGCGACAGCGTGGGCGTCACTTTTCGTGCCTTGATCCGAAGCAGGAGGCTTGTTCGGTCAGTCTCCGGTGCCGGATGTGCGGCTTGTTCGGTCAGTCTCCGGTGCCGGATGTGCGGTTTGTTTGGTCAGTCTCCGGTGCCGGGCGTGTGGCTTGTTCGATTAGTTTCCGGTGCCGGATGTGCGGCTTGTTCGGTCAGTCTCCGGTCCCGGATGTGCGGCTTGTTTGGTCAGCCTCCGGTCCCGGATGTGCGGTTTGTGCGGTCAGTGTTCTGTGCCGGATGTGCGGTTTGTTCGGTCAGGCTTCGGTGCCGGATGTGCGCTTGTTCGGCGAGTCTCCGGTGCCGGATGTGCGGCCTGTTCGGTGAGTCTCCGGTGCCCGGCGTGTGGTTGTTCTGCCGTTCTCCGGCGCCGGGCGTGCGCTCGCCACGCGCGTCTAACACGCGGCGCCATCGCAGGCCCAAACACTGGACAGCATGCTGGCCGACACGCGCCTGGCTTCGGAGGGTGCCATTCGCGCCGCCAACTCCTACAAGGACATCGTCACGGCCATTAATGAGGCGATGGAGGCGGCGCAAGCGGCGCTAGAGGCGGCGCGGCGGGCCGCGGAGTAAGTGCGCGACGAGGGCGGCGCGGGCCGCCCCGCACGGCGCCGCCGGCAGCCGCGCTGGTGCGGCAGGCTCCTCATTGCGCCCGCTTGAGTGGCGGGGTTTAGTGACGGAATGTTCTCGCTATGGTCTGCAGACTGGTTGCGGGATACACTGTCCAGTCTCAGTGTGCCAATGGAGTATCCTATCGGGACTGCTGACTCTGCTGATGAAATACGCGGGCCGGGCTTGTTGGCTGTCGTGGTCGTGGAATAAGATATGTTTTGACCACGGCGACGAGGTACTCCATCGTGTCGGTTCACTGGCGGCAGGGCGCCCTGTTTGGCGTTGTGCACTGGCTCTGGCGCCTGGAGGCCCGGCCGGGAGCGCGTCTAACCCTGGATCCGTCCCGTCAGGATGTCCGAAGGCGTAGGCGAGCGGGCGCAGGAGGCCCGTGAAATCAGTGAGACGCTGCTGTCCCAGGCCAACACCCTGCTCACCCGCGTCGTGGAGCAGCTGAAGCCGCAGCTGGACGCGGCCAGGTAAGCTGTCATGCCTCCCACCTCTGCGCTCAGCCTCGGTCCGGAGTCCTTGAAGACGTTCTCACCCGGCTGCTGTGGCTATGCTGCGGCGGTCGTTGTGAACTGCTGTGCATGCTGTGATGATAAGCATCATTTCGCCGCTGACGCGGGCGAGACCCGTGCATCCCGATTGCGTGTTGCTGAACGAATTCAAGACACAGCTCTCGCCTCTCACATGAGACCGGCTGGTGGTGCGGAGACTCGCTGTCTCCGTCGCAGAGTCGCGTGGGACAGACTCGGTCGCGCGTCTCCGCCGCGTGTGAGTGGGGAGCCCCAGCATGCGCGGCGTGGAGCCGCGGCCGCCGCTGACCGCGCCGCCCCGCCAGGTTCGGCGTGGACGACATCGCCAGAACAAACGAGCGCACGCAGATCGAGCTGTCGGCCATCAGCGAGTCTCTCGCCTCGCTGGAGCGCTACCGGCTGGAGGAGGAGGCTCGCGAGGGCGCCCGCGTCGCCACCGACGCCAACGCCGCTGCCATGGACGCGCTCGACCGGGTGGCCGATATCTCGCAGAAGCTGCCGACCGACCTGGAGGCGGCGTACGGGCTCGCCCGCGACATGGACGACGCGCGCAAGGCGATCCAGCTGGCCACGGAGCAGGGTGAGTGGCGGTGCCGGGTCCGCGGCGCAGACTGGTCAGGCAGCCGACCGGACTGCGCTGGACAGCCGACTGGCCTGGGCTTGACAGCTGGCCGGACTGGTCAGGCAGCTGACCGGACTGAGCTGGACAGCTGACCGGCTTGAGCTGGACAGCCGACTGGCCTGGGCTGGACAGCTGAGCGGCCTGGGCTGAACAGCTGACCGGACTGAGCTGGACAGCTGACCGGACTGGTCAGGCAGCCGACCGGACTGGGCTGGACAGCCGACTGGACTGGACTGGACAGCTGACCGGCTTGGGCTGGACAGCCGACTGGCCTGCGCTGGACAGCCGACTGGACTGGGCTGGACAGCTGACCGGCTTGGGCTGGACAGCCGACTGGACTGGGCTGGACAGCCGACTGGACTGGCCTGGACAGCTGACCGGCTAGGGCCGAACAGCCGACTGGCCTGGGCTGGACAGCCGACCGGCCTGGGCTGGACAGTTGACCGGCCTGGGCTGGACAGCCGACCGGCCTGAGCTGGACAGCTGACCGGCTTGGGCTGGACAGCTGACTGGCCTGGGCGGGACAGCTGACCGGCCTGGGTTGGACAGCCGACGGGCCTGAGCGGGACAACTGAGTGACCTCAGCTGGACAGGTATCTTTTCGACCTCAAGTTTATCACGTTGAGACCTACTGTGCATTAGTATGGACGATTACGCTGCTGTTCGTATAAACGAAAATGTCTTAAATTGATGGGTTACACTGAACACGTGCGTAGAACTGTACAGCCTGGTATGCCGGGAACATCATGAGACCACGGTGTACGAAAATTGCCAACATTTGTTTCCACGGCATCCATTAATGCCAGTGCGGCCCGCGTCCGGCAGTGGAGCGCGTGGAGGGAATCATCCCCAGCATGAAGACGCTCATCACCTCCGTGGATGAGAAGCACACGGTCATCAACGTCCTTGGCAAGGATGTGGGCGACAAGATAGCCGAGCTTCGCCGCAAAGTGGCCTTGGCCCGGGAGAAGACCAACAGGTGGGTGCGGCTAGCCGGCGCTTGCCTCCACGCCTCTTCCACTGGCGCTTTACTCTGTGCATATCCCTATCGTCTTTCCGTCTTGCAATCCTTATCGTCACTCCTCATCTCCACATGTCTTCTTTGTTTGTCTCTGTTCGTCCCTGCGGGGTGTATGTGGGTTGCCGTGTTTTAGTTTGTTAAGCTGCATATTTGGTTGCCATCGTGCGGTTTCCGTCCAGATGGCTCCGGTCCCAGCAGGGTGGAACCCATAGCGATAATCTAACCGAGCGGAACAGTCAGTCTAAAACAACCGTAATACCTCCGTGGACAACCAAGCTAACCGTCGCTAGCTGTGGCCATCACCGCCGTTCCGTCTAGTCATGACCTATCACCAGTCGGTAAGCGTTAGGAGCGTGCTGTCGTCTGACCCGCCGCCGCCATCGCCGGCAGTATTGGCGTCGGCGTGCAGTTCTCTCGAGACATGACTGTGCAGCTGAAGAACCCCGAGGGCCTGGATCGGTCGGCCACCTCCACCGAGGTCAGCTTCTTCTTCCGCACCGACCAGCCCAACGGCTTCCTGCTCTACCTCGGCAACGAAGTGGGCACCAAGGACCAGCTGCACCGCACCACCTCGGTCAGTGGCGGCGGCCGCCTCGGCGCGGGGCAGACACACCTGATAGCTGGCTCATGCTCGGTGGCCCGCCGGGGCCAAGCGAGTGTACGGATGGAGGTGTATTCGTTCGCTGCGTTACTGACCTGAAATGGTTCTGTTGTGAGCAGTGACGTGGGTTGTGTGGACTGTCAAATGTGATGTGCCACGCGTTGAATGTCGTCGTGAATTCATGAGCTCTGGCTGCTTCCCTACATTGTTGTGTGCTGACGTTAAAGTGCCAGGCGCCTCACCATGTCTGAGCTCGGCTGGTCTGTCTGGATCGGGTTGTACGCATCCAACCGCTGTCGATACGGCGAATCATCATGCTGCTGTCGGCCGATCATCACCACGCGCACAGCACACACGCCCCTCACTTGGCACAGCTGCCCGGGACGCTGCTCGGCTCTGGCCATACCTCGGCCATGCTTGTAACCCTGCGTGCCCCACAGGACGACTTCATCTCGGCTGAGGTGATCCAGGGCAACCTGAATGTGCTGGTCGACCTGGGCTCGGGCGCCCACCGGATCATCAACGACGCTGTCTACGTGTCGGACGGCGTCTGGAGGAAGGCCGTCATCACCAGGTGGGTTGTGTCGGGCAGGGTCGGAACAGGAGAGGTCGTCGTCCCGTGAGCAGCCTCTGATCAGGCATCCACTGGGCTTGCGTCGATCATGCTTACATCGTCGACGGCGCCTTGCCTGTCTGGCATGTGACTGTGCACATAATACTGCGATAATACATAATACTGAGCTCTGACTGCGGGTCTCTGATCTCGGCTCTGCCCACAGGAAGGGTCGCCAGGTGAAGGTGAAGGTGATCTCTGAGGACTCTGACGGCCGCGAGAAGGTGGAGGAGGTGGAGTCGATCCTGCCGGGCAGCAAGTCCGTCCTGAACCTGGACCAGGCCAAGTCGGTCCTGCACGTGGGCGGCTTCCCCACCTCCGCCAAGGTCCAGGTGAGTGACTTCTCCTTCGGCGGGCGTTTCTCTAACTGGTCTCAGCCGGGGTAATTGAAGCTGGTTGTACCTAAAGCAGAGCGCGAGGCAGCGTGGGGCCCCGTGCAACCGCCGCCAGACTGTTCCGCGTGAGGGTGCCTTCTCAGCGTTTCTCCGACTGATTCAATCTTGCGAGCATGATGTGACCAGCAGGCAGGCTGCCACCAGCGCATTGCCAGAGGACGGCCTGCACGGACGTGACCGTACTAGATAGGATCTCCCAACCCGGAGAGTCAAGTATTTTAATGTGGCGACTTCACTCATTTGTTGTCTAAATGATGATGATCTCTGTGTGACGCGGTGGAATACTGGCAGCGATGCTAGGGTTGTGCTTTATGTGGATTGTTCCGTGATGCGCAGGAGAATGTGCGCTACACCACGTTCGAGGGAGCCATCGAAGCCCTGAAGATCAACGACGTGCCAGTGGGCCTGTGGAACTTCGTTTCTCAGACCAACCTCAAGAACAGAGGCACCATGGTCCGGTACGTGGCAAGCGGAGCGTGGGAGCTTGCACCCGGCGCATGTAGTTACTGGCGGGCTGTGTCTTTTGGTTATATTAGGAATATTTGTTTGGATTAGAACCATTGAAGACAGTAATGACCTTCGGGGTCCTTAGGATCAAGGTTAGTGGCAGGTAGCGGACCACCCTGCCGCTATCATGGCTGTCCTCCAGCGAGCCTCACACCGCCCGGGGACCCTTCTGTGGGGTCTGTGCGAGCGCCCGGGCGGGCTCCCACCAGCGCGGCCGTGAGGTCGGCTCATGGCTGAAGGCCGCAGCATGCTCCCTCGAGACGGGGTGCTGCCGGCGCGTAGGATGCAGATAGTAAGACTGAATCGGCCCAATGCCGGCCTGCACTTCCTTATTAGCAAGTCAGTGAGGGTGTATTCGGACTTCGTTCTGTTTTGATGCAGAAGACTACCATGTGATGGGAATTCGTTTCGACCATTGTGATGCGAGTTGAAAAAAGTAGTAGGAACATTCTTGACCATAATGTTATGCATTAAATGAAGATGGGAAGGGCATACATCACTCCTCGTTTGTTTCTCCAACGGGCTAAACCAACGTGCAACTTTCTGCCGCCTAGTGACAAGCTGGTGAAGCTGCAGCCTGCGACGGGTCTGCGCTTCAACGGCGACGGCTACGCGGCGTTCCAGACGGTGAAGTACACGTTCAGAGAGCGCTTTTCTCTGGGCCTGCGCTTCAAGACATTCTCCGAAGATGGCTTGCTGTTCCTCGCCGGCAAGGGCATGAAGGACTTCCTTAGTCTCGAGATGATTGGTGGAGACATCCTGTTCCAGGTACCGGATATAGGTCGGAATGCTCATATTTACGCGCCATGATGACCCATCAACGTCTAGGTCATTGCAAATTGTTTTAGCTATCAATAAGAAGAGGCTGCCATTACCCTCATGCTTTACTGTAATTCCGCTAGACTATTACATTTTACCCTTAAGTGTGAAGTGCCGATTAGTTTCAAGGTAGTCTTGCCGTTTCAGCGCATCATCTATCTGTTGTGTTTTGGAGGAAAAGTCACCACAGTTTTTCATCATTTTGATTTTTCTCTGAAGCGTGCATCATCAGTGGGTGATTTATCTTCCTGTATGATACCGGTGCGCCTTCGCCTTGCGAACACCTTATACGCTAGCGGAATACACGACCATCTGGCCGCCGTTGTCCGCCGCCCGTCCGGTCGGCATGAAGCGCCCAGCGCTCAGCACTCCCCAGCTGTGGCGCGTGCTGAGTGTGCCCCTGGCTCTGGCAGTTCTCGCTGGGTGACGGGCCCGCTACGCTGCGCGCCTCCGGTCCCTACAACGACGGCCAGTGGCACGAGGTGGAGGCATCGCGCCAGATGCAGGACGGAGTGCTCAAGATCGACTCGCGGATCGTCGACCAGGTGCGGGTCGGGGCCGGGCTGACAGGCGCGGTCCGGCCACGCCTGAGCCGGCTTACTAGCCAGGCGACTGGTCTGGTGGCGAGTGGACCGGCTGGTGTAGCCGCGCCTGGACCGGCTTGCTAGCCAGGCTGCCGCTCTAGCCGCGCCTTCACTTTCACTAGCCGGCGTGGGACAGCGGCTGTGTGACTGTGTCGTACTGACTCTGCGCCTGGACCGGTTCACTAGCCAGGCACGGGACAGCGGCTGTGTGACTGTGTCGTACTGACTGGCCTTACGTTCACTGCAGGCCGGACGCGCTGTGTGACTGGTCGGCTTCACAGCAGGCACGGGACAGCGGCTGTGTGACTGTGTCGTACTGATTATGCGCCTGGACCGGTTCACTAGCCAGGCACGGCACAGCGGCTGTGAGACTGTGTCGTACTGACTCTGCGCCTGTACCGGTTCACTAGCCAGGTGCGGGACAGCGGCTGTGTGGCTGTGTCGTACTGACTCTGCGCTGCCTCTCGCCAGGGCTCCTCGCCCGGCAACAGCCGGGACCTGAGCGTCTCCGAGATGATGTACTTCGGCGGCTACCCGGGCAACGTGCCGTACGAGCAGGTGACCAACAGGTGAGACAGAGATTACGCCCTGCAGACGAGGGCAGTGACATGCCCTCCCCGCCGGGCCGCGGAGGCAGCCGGCGTGCCACCTGTTTAGTGATGTCGGGTGTCAGGCGCTTGTTTGTGCGCGATTTCTGTGCTTCCCTGATCGAGGCTGTCGCCACAGTTCTTGTCAGAGTGAACTGGCTGGGGAGTTCAGCGAGGCTGACTGGTTGACACTAGGCTCCTTTTCTGGATTGTCTCGGTTCTCGACGGTTTGTGCACTTCCACACTCGTCCACACTCAATCCGCCGTGTATTCATGAAGCAGGCCGCAGCACATCCCGTCGGGTGTGTTCCAGTTTACTCTGACCTGAACGTCTCTTACAACATTCGCATTCTAGTTTCTTAAGGGTTCGTTTTTTCAGGAATATGTCTGACGCATCACAGTTATATCATGCCATTAAAAAGTACGTAATCGGCCGGTAATGTTGGTTTCCATCGTAGCGCGATGCCTTGGAGGGCAACTCAAGGTCTGTTTCTGTGCATTTACAGTGACTTCGAGGGCTGCCTGGACGAAGTGTACGTGACTGCGTTCCCAGTCAAGCTCGGCCAGAGCCAGGAGGCCCTGGGCGTCACGCCGGGATGCCCAGCTCGGGTAGGTGGCAGCACTGGCGGCCTATGGCTGGGGAGGGCTGTGGGGTTGGCCGGCCTAGGGCAGCATAGGTGGCAGCACCGCCTCATTGGGTCTAACGTCCTCGGACGCGTACGGAGTCAGAACTGTGGCATGACGGCTTGAATCTGCGCTTTCCAGTGACAGTTTCCTTTGGCGAATTCTTGTGGATTGCATCCTCTGCGACAAACATTGGTCCTGGCGTCATCGTCTGCGCTCACAGCGCCATTGTCAGCCGGCGCTACCGTACGTCATCGCAAGGAAGAGCACGTGGTCCAGGCTCTGAGACGGCAATGTCCGCAAAGCGCTCATCAGCAATGTCCTGGCCAGCATCCGTGACCGCCGCGGGCTGCAGTCCGTCACAGCCGCGTGCAGAGGTGCTGCGGCGATCGGCGGGCGTCGCCGGCGGACCGTGCGGTCCCGCGGACCGGACGGCCGTCTGACAGGAGTGGGACGGTGCTGCAGGTGGCCACGGACGTGTCGTTCGAGGCCGGCGCGCCGGGATACGTGGCGGTGCCCGTGGAGCCGGTGACGTTCGAGCAGCTGACGCTCAAGTTCAAGACGGTCAGCTCGGACGGCCTGCTGTTCTACTCCACCAACAGGGAGCGGGTGAGCGCGGGGTGGTGGTGTGGTGTGGTGCGGAGCGGTGCTGGACGGGACGCAGAGGTGCACCGGTTTCTCGCACTGCGCAGGAAGACAGCTGCAGGCAGTTTACATGCTTCAGTGGTCGGCTAAAACCTAATTCGCCCCACTGTCACGTTCTTGGATCTTTGGGTAAGTTTATAATGCGTTGAATACTCGTGATATTATTGGCGCTGCAAACTTTCACTAATTGTCTGAAAAGCCATGCAGCAACAGCATACTGTGGTGTTACAAAGCGCAGGAATTGACAGGTCATAGATTATGTTCCTGCGGCCTTAAATAAAGTATCATGTTTCAGCCTTAACCCATCGAGCCTGGACCTTGGGATCAAACGTGGCCTTTTGCTGCCGCTCTGGGGCCCGGTTGCACTGCGACGAGCCCGTGCCACCCACACGCGGGTACGTGCCGCGCTCTCCCTGCTGCCAAGGTCTGATTCCACCATGACCAGCCCTATTGTGCTCCACAGAGCCAGAGTCTGTCGCTGTCGCTCCGCGGCGGCGGCCTGGTGCTGCGCAGCTCCCGTGGTGGCGAGGTGTCCACGGCCAACTTCTCCAGATACGTAGACGACAGGTGGCACGTGGTGACAGCCTCACTAGCGCCCGGCAACGACAACATTCGGCTGGAGATCGACGACTACGAGACCTTCCAGTGAGTGAGCGGCGCCCTGCCGAGCGTGCCACGCCGCCCGCCCCCTCGCCGGGCCGCGCTCACCGTCCGGAGAGTGAGGAGGATCCTCCGGGCGCCGGTGCGGCGCGAGCGGTCACATCGCACCGCGGGGTATGATGGGATGACGGTGGCAGCTGTGACTTGCGCTCGTGCAGGTTGTGCGGTCTGCAGTGGTTGCTACCGCCGCGCCGCCACTGTCTATGGGGACGCGGCCGCGGTGCTGTCACCCATCACCCGCCCTGGGCCAGCCAGCTGACGTGCTGACGTGGTCGCAGGCTGCCGAACTCAGTGCCCGGCCTGGCGCTGGAGCTGTACTCGCCGCTGTACTTCGGTGGCGTGCCGGCCTCGCTGTCCAGCGCCCAGGGCTGGGGCGATCTGCCGTCCAGCTTCGCCGGCTGCCTCGGCGACGCCACCATCAACAACGTGTTCGTCAATTTCGCCGACGCGTCGGCGCGGCCTGGCGCGCACCTGGAGAAGTGTCCGCTCTCGCGCGCGCGCGCTGCCGACGGCGTCGACGAAGGTCAGTCTCCCGGCCGGCAGGGAAGGAGTGGGTCAGGGCCGAGTCCGGGGCTGGGAGGGGATGCCAGTCAGTGAGGTTAGTCAGGTTAGGTCATATTCAGGCTGGGAGGGGACGGGCCAGTCGGGTTAGGTCAGTCTTGTGGACCGGAGGGGATGAGGTCAGGTCGGGTCAGGTCAGTACCCGGGCTGGGAAGGGACTGTTTCCACTGTCTGCGGAGAGGGACTTGTTTGATTGGCCCTGGTGGTGTTGAGAGATTGCGACCATTACGGCTAGACGCACGCGATGTCTTTGTTAGTTGTCATTAAAGTGTACGCCTAATGTATTAAGGGAACAGTTACATGTCGTAACAGAGATGCAGACAAACACGTTGAAGTTATACGGTGCACTTCAAGGCGCATTGCTTATGTGTTCAGTTCAAATGGATAATTCGTGAAAGCCAGTTTAGGACGACTAATGGCTCCAAGCATGGCGATAAACGTGTACCTTCACGGCTGCCTTGCATAAATACAGACCATTTGCAGGCAGAAACAAGGCTTTATTTCTGATTGAAGCGATGCGCTCAGTTAGAGCCTTTCATATATTGAATTTCTTCACGCGCGTTAATGACGCCATTGGTGCTCGCCCTTTTTTCAGGAGACTTCGAGTACTATTACTATTACGAGTATCCGGACCAAGCCGGCCGGGGGCCCCCAATCTCTTACTAGTCCCAAGCGAGAGGTCCGGGATCGTTGCGTAGGGACTGAGCCATTGGCCAGGAGGAATTCAACAGTCTCAGATTCCCCATCTCCCTCCACGATAACGAAGTAGCACGATGTCTGTTTTTTCTGGCCACAAGGCACAGTGCTCTCCTGCGTTAACGGCCGTCTCGACCATGTTTTGGATTGTTTTTAATTCGGTTTTCTCTCGGAATAAAGTCTTAAGTATTTCGGTTGGTTAAGCGAAAGTTTGCGCGCACTCGTGCGAATGTTTGAGCGTACCCGCGGGCGGAGGAAACGGTTCTGCGTCGGCCTCGGTGAGAGAGTCTCCCGCGTGACCGTGTGCTCTCTGCTCTGTCGAACAGCTGCATGCAAACTCCCTGAGACGGATGACTTACACCCTTAACCCACGCTAATAGCAATACCTTGCGTGGAATCCCCATTGCCTTTATTCGACGTAACTACTTTGCGTTTCGTGCTGCGTGTGCTGTTGTTTGTGTTGTACAGGCCGTGCATTTTTAACCGTCGCTTCGTGCTTCTTCTACCAAACATTAATATCATGAGCTACCACTAACGGTACACACAACTAAACAAATAAGAAAACACTTTTCTATAACTGGATCACCTGTCTGCAGCCCCGCTGGGCTCCCTAACGATCATTGATGTCAATGTAGACTCATTCCCCGGGTGAAGCAGCTTGATACTATCCCAACCCAGTGTCGCGTGAAGTGGAAGATAGTGATGTCCCCGACCCTGTTGTACCCGATCAGTCTGCCACTATCCTGACACTGCGTTAAGGGGTGGGGGGGGGGGGGGCGGGGGCGTCGACCCAGCATGCCGGCACGGTATTACAGATCTGGGCTGCCACCAGAGGGGAGGCATTTGGTCATCAGAGGGAAGGTCATCAGAGGGGAGGCACTGGGAGCCAACCGTCCCTGAGCGGCTCCTCGTCAGACCTAGCCGTCCACAAGCAGTTCCTCGTCAGGCTTAGCCGTTTCTTAGCAGCGCATTGTCACACCCACCCGTCCCTGGGCAGTTCCTCATCACACCCACCCGTCCCTGGGCAGTTCCTCGTCACACCCATCCGTCCCTGGGCAGCTCCTCGTCACACCCAGCCGTCCCTGAGCAGCTCCTCGTCAGACCCAGCCGTCCCTGAGCAGCTCCTCTTTAGACCCAGCCGTCCCTGAGCAGCTCCTCGTCACACCCAGCCGTCCTTGAGCAGCTCCTCGTCGCACCCAGCCGTCCCCGAACAACTCCTCTTTAGACCCAGCCGTCCCTGAGCAGCTTCTCGTCAGACCGAGCCATCCCTGAGCAGCTTCTCATTAGACCCAGTCATCCCTGAGCAGCTTCTCGTCAGACCTAGTCATCCCCGAGCAGCTCCTCGTCGGCACACGCCCCGGCTATGTAGGTGGCTGCCCGCTGCCTTCGGGACAGCAGTGCGCGGTGCGAGCCGGCAGAGCGCGTGGCCGTGCCCCTCGGGTCGGAGAGCGCCGGGGTGATGCCGCGGTCTTGGGGCTGAGCCCGGCGCGCCGCCACAGCCGCCAGTGAGCAAGGCGTCTGACACTGGTGCCCGGGCCCGGCAGGCGGCGTCTCGGAGCCTACGCTGATCGACCTGACCGAGGACGCCAAGGAGGAGGCGACGCCGTCCTACCCTGTCGACGAGGAGGTCACCAAGGGGCCCGAGACGACCGAGCAGCCCATCACTCAGCCGCCCGCCACAGGTCCGGTGCAAGTCATGGCTGCATGTTTGTCAGTGTTATGAACCGTTGGTGGTAGCGGCTTTTATTATTCCGGCTATTCTTTTCGTGTATATCTACGAGCCTGTTCCCTTTTCGTCCTCTCTCTGCACCCGTCAGATATGGCCAACTAGCTATGTATCTTCCTCCACATAACCCCTTGTCCGAGCCTTTACCCGTTTTTTCTTCCTTCCTTGTGGTGTTTCCATTTCCTTTTCCTGAGCGTTGATAGCTACTGCGATCAGTCGTGATTATCCTGTGTGAGTACGAAAAACGCTCGAGCTAGGACAATATTCACCCCGCCCAGCATCGTAATATAGCATACACAAGCCGGCCGATGTATGCTCTGTGTCCACGTCCCATTTCACGCGCTGTACTTAACAAACTATGCACACCGCCCTGCAACCAGCCAGGGCTGATAATGAGACAAGGCTTGTAAACCTGTGGTGTGCGGAGCGTTCTGATCAGCGTTGATGCTGTCACAATCGCACGAGCTGGGGTTTCCCACCGCAAGTGAAGCGTGACTTCCAGCCACAGCCCGTGATCCTCTCGTGTAGTCTCAGGCCCAGCCCGTGACCTCTCGCGTAGTCTCGGGCCCAGGCCGTGACCTCTCGCGTAGTCTCGGGCCCAGGCCGTGACCTCTCGCGTAGTCTCAGGCCCAGGCCGTGACCTCTCGCGTAGTTTCAGGCCCAGCCCGTGACCTCTTTTTTCCCACCGTCGTTCAGGCCCAGCCCGTGACCTCTTGCGTAGTTTCAGGCCCAGCCCGTGACCTCTCGCGTAGTCCCAGGCCCAGGCCGTGATCTCTCGTGTAGTCTCAGGCCCAGGCCGTGACCTCTCGCGTAGTTTCAGGCCCAGCCCGTGACCTCTCGCGTAGTTTCAGGCCCAGCCCGTGACCTCTCGCGTAGTCTCAGGCCCAGGCCGTGACCTCTCGCGTAGTCTCGGGCTCAGGCCGTGACCTCTCGCGTAGTCTCAGGCCCAGGCCGTGATCTCTCGCGTAGTCTCAGGTCCAGCCCGTGATCACGCCATCGTCCCCCATCGACCGTTCCTAACCCAACCGACAGCCGCCCCGGAGCCGGAGACGGAGCCGCCGGCCACGATGGCGCCGACCACCGAGGAGCCGACTCCGCCCCCCACGCGCCTGCCGCCGCCGGAGGAGAAGCCGCAGTGTGCCCTGCCGCTGCGACCCAACAAGGACGACGACATCACCCTCTACAGCGGACAGCGCTTTGGTACGCGCCGCTGAGTGGCGCTGTGCCGCGCCAGGCCGAGCTGGAGACCGGCTGAACGGCGGGTGGTGACTTAAGTTTACGTAGCGCGTGGAGAGACTATTTCGTTATGTGCATAAGTAGTGTGGGTATGGATAGTATTTGTCATTATGTGCATGCACCTTCACGCAAAACAGGCCCTGTACCTGTAAATAGGCTGGGACTGTCGCAAAGGCCCCGCATGGAGGCGCCTCCCTCTCTCTCATGCGTAACGCAGCTCCTGACAACCGATCGCGGCAGTGTGCCAGAAGCGTAACCCTCGCTGCTATGCGGTGGTCGCGAGGCTGTGAAACATAGCGCCTGCACAGAGTGGGCCATGCGGTACACTTCCCAGTAGCCGTTCTCATACAATGCATGTTGAAAAATGCGAGGGTGTCAACGATGAGGAGACATACTTGTTCTCAGCGCCCGCCTGCAGTCCGAGCGGCAGCCCGCACCAAACCTGCCTGTCTGCTGTCACCAACGCCCGCCCCCACCCCGCGCCCTCAGGCAACAAGCCCGACACGCGCTGGGAGTTCACCAAGCTGCCGGCTAAAATCTACATCGAGTCGTCCATCTCGGTCGAGTTCAAGACCACCGCGCGCCAGGGCATCATCTTCTACGCTGGCGCCGAGAATCAGATCGACTTCATGGCCCTCTACCTGAAGGACGGCAACGTAAGCGCCTGGCGGCCGGTCGGCGAATACCATGTCACGGCATTGCATGTGTTACAGATTAGCTGCCATCGCGTGTGTCTAGTATAGGTCATTTGCAGACTCCCGCAGGCTAGCGTATAAGTTATGGGTAGTGCAAGGGGTTGCGGCAATCTGGTTGTGTCGCACACCAAAATGACATTTTTTCCCAGTCTGGCCTCCTTAACTCCCGCTCCCCCCCCCAAAATGACTCAAATACTTTGCGCGTTATCGCGGGTCGCCCGCGCGTGTGACGCCGTCCCCGCATGTTTTCCCCAGGTGGTGTATGCCTTCGACTGCGGCAGCGGCACTGGGGTCATCTCGTCCGACAAGCCGTACAACGACGACGTCTGGCACACGGCGCGCTTCGACCGCAAGGAAATCAAGGTGCTGGGGTCTGGGAGCAAGGAATCAAGGAATGCAAGGAATCCCAGGTCTGGGGTCTGGCCGGATCTGCCCGTCACCAGCGCCCCCTGGCCTCCCGTGACAAAAGTCTGCCACAAAATCCCGCCGTTAAACTGAAATTCCTAAGCGGATGATGATGTCAGGGCTTTCATCACAAGCGCTGTCAACACCGATCTTAAAAAATCCATCTTAAAATTTTCCACCAGACTGATAAAAAGGATCGTCATTTTCTGATGTCACGTCATACAATGCCATGGAACTACGCTGCGCCTGCGGATCACTGCCATGTAGGCTGTGGGGTGCCGCCCCCTCGCCGGCCCACTATATGGTGCTGACCCCTCTCTTGTCCCTCACTTTGCCCCTCACTTACCCTTCAGTTGCCCCTCACTTGTCCCTCACTTGCCCCTCACTTGCCCGTCACCCGCCCCTCACTTGCCCTTCACTTGCCCTTCACTTGCCCCTCACTTGCCCCTCACTTGCCCCTCACTTGCCTCTCACTTGCCCCTCGCTTGCTTGCCCTTCACTTGCCCCTCACTTGCCCGTCTGCTCTTCGCCGGTCCGCAGTGAAGTGCCGCCGCCTCGCCAAACTTCTGTGGGGTGCGGCCCCGTCTGCGTCCCGCTGTGGGGTGCTGCCCGCTCGTCGGCCCGCCACGGGGTGCCGCCCCTCACCAGCCAGCTGTAGGGTGCCGCCCCCTCACCAGCCAGCTGTAGGGTGCCGCCCCCTCGCCAGCCAGCTGTGGGGTGCCGCCCCCTCACCAGCCAGCTGTAGGGTGCCGCCCCCTCGCCAGCCAGCTGTAGGGTGCCGCCCCCTCACCAGCCAGCTGTAGGGTGCCGCCCCCTCACCAGCCAGCTGTAGGGTGCCGCCCCCTCGCCAGCCAGCTGTGGGGTGCCGCCCCCCTCGCCAGCCCGCTGCGCCGCCTCCAGCGCTGACACCTGTCCGCTCCGCAGGGCGAGCTGTACATTGACGGCGAGCTGGTGGCCACTGGCCAGTCGATCGGTAACTCGCGCAACATCCAGGTCGATCCGCCCTACTTCCTCGGCGGCTTCTCCGAGGAGATCAAAGAGAACGAGCGGGTCCAGGGTAATGTCGAGGTCAGTAGGGGCTTTGGTGTCCAGACGCCACGCTACTCCCGCCATACGCGCGGATACCAGCATCGAGGGCAGTGGCAAACGACGTGGGCTGGCTTGCTGCAGCCGGGATGGCTCTGAATAATTTGTGGTTGTCATGCTTTTCTCATGCCAGCTTTTGTCATGCGTTTTTCACGTTTTTTCCGATGAGGCAAACTGAGATAATGTGTATGAATGACGGCGGCTCTCGTCAGCGTGCGAAGCTCTGACGGCGGCTCTCGTCAGCGTGCGAAGCTCTGACGGCGGCTCTCGTCAGCGTGCGGCTCTCGTCAGCGTGCGAAGCTCTGACGGCGGCTCTCGTCAGCGTGCGGCTCTCGTCAGCGTGCGAAGTCGTCAAATTTGCACGTACCGGCGGTGCCATATGTTGGATGTTTCGAAGTGATAGCTGATGATGCCAGTGTAGGAAGCAATGAATGGCAGTGCGTTGAATGCTGAGAACGCTGCCCTCCCCCCTCCCCCGCCTTCCACAGCACCAATGAACCAGCAATAAAACAGCGTACCCACTCGCTTCAGATGCATTGCTTTTCAATGGGTTATTGTACTTGAGGGCACAACCTATGCATCGCTTTATGATGGCTTCAAAAACGCACCTGACCGTATGTCCCAGCGTGCAGCCCCTTTACGACGGTGTGCCGCTGAGCCCGTGCTCCGTGGGTGACCGGCGGGTGGCGCACCCGCAGAAAATCGACGCCAGCTTCAACGGCTGCCTGCGCAACCTGATGATGAACGACCGGCCGTTCGGTAACCCGGCTAGGTCGATAGAGGTCACCACGTGCTCCACCAAGGTGGAGCAGGGCGCCTTCTTCTCCGTGGAGGGCGGCTACATGATCGCAGGTGGGTTACTCCGTTCGGTGTCCCGCGGTGGGCCTTATCTCAAACCGTTTGGTTGGAGTTGGTTGGGATTGGAGCCCTTTCGACCATCAGCGACCACTTGTGAGCTATGAAGTGAAGACGAGTGGATAGTGGTGGGGCAAGACCACGTGCACCTGCGAGTTCCCCACCGAGACCTTGCTCACGCAGGGTCCCCTCTTCGGGGTATGCGCCGGCCTTTGGACAGGGCTGCCGCCAGGGGACACTTGAGCCTGGCTGGTACACGTGTCATTGGCAGTACCGCCGATGACGACCGCTGCGATCAAGGGCATCCGCCGTCCCCCTCCCCCCTCCCCCCCGCCCGTCGGCCCGGTGGTAATCATCACGCGCTACGGCCGCTACACCGAGGATGGCGCCCCGCTGTGGTCGGGCGGCAGCCCTGACGCCCAGCCCCCTCCGGCAGAGGACCGGTTCCGGGTCGGCATGGAGGTGGACATCACGCTGGACATCCGACCTCGCCAGCTGGGCGGCGTCCTGCTGGCCGTGCACGGCAAGAAGGACTTCCTGTTGCTGCAGATGCTGGAGGACGGCTCACTCAGGTCGGTGCTCAGGCCTGGTCTGGTGTGGTCTGGCCTGGCCTGGTCTGGTCTGGTCTGGTCTGGTCTGGTCTGGTCTGGTCTGGTCTGGTCTGGTCTAGGCTGGTCTGGTCTGGTCGTCTTATACTGCGGACGAAAGGTCGAGGCGGACGGTGACGAACTCAAGCGGCGTGAAGTCGACATTTGTCTGTCACGGCATTTTTAGCATTTATCGCCAGCGTGTGTGTTCAGCCAAGACCTTTCCCACAATTCAGTTGAAATTTGAGCACGCCTGACATTGAACTTCTGACATGCTTCCTCATGAACAGATGGCTGTGCTTACCACTGATTTCCAGGGCTTACCACTGATTTTCAGTGCTTTCCACCGCTGCGCCCGCGGTCAGTGTCGTGATGCGGGGTTCCCACGGTCCGCCCCCCCCCCGCAGTGGCGGGAGCTACAAACACCTGAGGGTGAATCAGGCGCAAGTGGCGGTACTCTGGAAACCGTCGCTAGGTGTCAGCCGTCCGATCCTGGCGTCGGCCCCTGGGCCGGGTTCCACCGCACCCGGGCCAGGTCCCACTGGACCCTGGGGTCGGGTCCCACCGGACCCGGTGCTGGGTCCCACCGGACCTGGGACCAGGTCCCACCGGACCCCGGGGCCAGGTCCCACCGGACCCCGGAGCCGGGTCCCACCGGACCCCGGGACCAGGTCCCACCGGACCCCGGGGCCAGGTCCCGCCGGACCCCGGGGCCAGGTCCTACCGGACCCCGGAGCCGGGTCCCACCGGACCTGGGGCTGGGTCCCACCGGACCCCGGAGCCGGGTCCCACCGGACCCGGGGCTGGGTCCCACCGGACCCCGGAGCCGGGTCCCACCGGATCCATCCGTCTGGGCGCCTCGGGCGTGACGCGCTGGACTGACGGGCGCCCCGGGCGCCGCGTGTCCGCAGGCTGACGGTGGAGAACGGGCGCGGCGAGATGATGTCCAACTACACGCCCCCGGCGCAGCACGCCCTCTGCGACGGCCAGTGGCACAGCATCAGAGGTACGCCCCGGACCGACTCGGTCGCTCACGGACGACGCTCGGTCTCGGCAACGAGACTAGCTACCCGGGGGCCGTTGATAGCACCATAGGAGTATCCGTCCCGTAAGCGACTTAGTTCCAGTGGTGCATTTGAATGGTAATTGACATGATAATCGAACTCTGGTGTAAAAGGTATGTGTCTTTGGTCTGTATCACTGAGCGGCGTGATTCAGAGAGGCGTGGTTTCGTGTCTCTGCGCTGCGTGGCTGTAGGCCTAGGTCACAGACCGTAAGGATGCGGAGCCAGACGGCGTCTCTATGGCTGACTGTCAGGTACTGCTTCGTGATTACTGCCCGAAGATAGCTTTTCCAGCAGTATCGCTGCCGGCATGCTATAGGACGGTGAACGGAACATGAATAATGATTTCAAGCATTTCACGTGGCTGCGGGAACTGAGCGTGTGTTAGATTGTCGACCCGTTAAACAGTGATGAACATGCACACACATAAAATAATTTTTTGTCACGCTAATCAGTGAAACGGTTGCTATGTTAATCGGTGAAAACGAGTCGGAGAAGCTATGCATTCCAAGAGCTTGACCGCTCCTCAGACTTGACCCTCTCTCGAATGCCTGTGCCAGACCAGCGGGCTCGTACCGCGAGCGACCGCCCCGACCTGGCGTAGCGTGTATCAGCTCGTCTGCTGACCACGTCCGTTGTCCGTCGCAGTGGTGAAGGTACAGAACGTGGCCACCATGTCGGTGGACAGCGTGACGGTGCAGCCGGTGTTCGGCGTGGCCGGCGTCTCCTCCACCGACACCAACAGCCCGCTGTACGTGGGCGGCGTGCCCAACCGCAACGTGCGCGGCCTCATCACGCAGAAGCAGTACGTCGGCTGCATCCGCAATCTGGTCATCGAGAACCGCCGCGACATCGGCCTCGGATTCGCCAAGGTCGTCGGCGCCGTCACGGCCAACACGTGCCCTCTGCTGTAGGCCTCGCCGGGCAGCGGCCAGTTTCCGCCCAGTTTCCGCCTATATCTGGGCGGATGCGGGAGGTTTGCGTGAGGTCCTGGCCACGTCGTGAGCGGGTCCACGAGTGAGTGACGTCATTAAGCTTGTGTGTTTGTTGCGGTCGTGTGGATTCGTCGGACGCGCTCCGGTTGCATTGGTGGATGCTGTTCACTGCTTTCACTGCCAAGTGTGTGTTTTACTCATTGAACAGCATTCCCCTGCTTGCTTCTGCTCTTGTGCTTCGTTGTTTCTTCTGTACCCGCTGGAAGGAATGATCTGAGAATGGTTTCTGATATGGCTGCCCCGGATTCTGCTTTGCATTCCAGTTTTGTGTCATTTTCATTTTGGCAACGTCTTTCGCGCTTAAAATTGAGACACAAATACACTGATCTAGGCTCTCCTTGTGTTTGGATAGTGACTCTGTTGACCACCGCTAACAACTGAATTCGTTCCCAGCTTTCTTAAGAGGTTCATCTGAACCGGTACAGCTATCCTTTTGAGCCGGAAAGCCTCTGTTCTTGGGATGAATCTGGCTTGGGGAGTATGATTCGCAATAAGCATGGACACTACAGCTCTCCGGGTCTCCAGCCGCTGGTGAAGGTGCGGCCGAATACTCCCATTACCGGTTAAAAAGGCATTCGGTTTTTAGTGCTGCACACGTCAACTAAAAGATCCTCATCATGAATACATAGTATTTGAAATGATGCGGTTTTTGTTTGGACTGGCGATTTTTACGCTCTAGTAGCATCGATCGCTCCGCGGCACAGAACGTAAGAAGCCTGCACTCGAATGTGTTTCCTTTTTTGGGGGGAATGTGTTTCCCTCGAATGCGTTTCCCTGGAAGAACCCTTTTGCGTTCAAGTTGGTTGGCATCTTCGACACCACGCAAACACATCACGGCATTACGGCATAGCTGACAAGCAGCAAACAAGGGACGTTCAAAGGAAGTGTAGCCTTGTCCATCTTTCATCTGCCGTTGGTGAAGCTAAGCCCTCTTACACACCTCATAAGTACCGAACCTTCCTAATCCTATCAGATTACCGTGCGTCACATAAACGTGCAGATGCCAGTTTCCATGCACGCGCACGTCGTTGTCGGCCCTATGGTGTCAATCGACTCAGTACTGAGTACTTGCGTCGCGGTCTTCATTGTTTGGCAGAAATTTCGTACGGAATAGTAGAAACACTGTTCCTGTATTATGTTCCCAAGAGATCATGGCACATCAGGTATATTCTAGTAATTATCAATATGCCAGCCATGTGTACAACTTTTACACCAACAGACAACAGATGCTGCGTAGAAGTTCTGGTTGAAAATGCACGACCTCCTCAGCAGTTTCAGATACCTTCACTACGTCGTAGCTCTTCGTGAGAAAACCATCACGTCATCATATTCCTTGCTTTTGCGTCAAGTTAAGATCCAGATTAAAGCATCACCTGACGTTACACATTGTGTGTACTGATACTCACGCCAACATGTCTATCACATCGGCAGTAAGAATGGACACTGCCCTCTCTCCCTGTATCTCTCTCTAGGCTCCAGGAGGCGCACCGCGGGGCAAACACGACGCGCCGGAACCAGCGTCGCTGCTGCGACAGGCGGATGCACGTCGCCGCTAAACAGTCACTCCGCCCATTTGGAAAGGTCTAGGCTGGGTATGGCCGTCGGGTCGGCGCAGGCCGTCCGAGGATTCCTGAAACGAATGCAGATCAGGCTCAGCTGGGTACGATTCCCCGCTGCACAATAGGCAATCCATTCGTCCGATTTAGTCATCCACCAGCTGAACACCAGCCAGAGACGCTGCAATGCAGCCTGCGGTGTTGTCAGCCCCACAAGCGCACGTGACTTGATCCCAGCCCCGTTGGGTGGTGCAAAGCCGCTCGTCATGCCCCCACTACACCGCAGCAGCCTCAGGACGCTCAGAAGCACTCCAAACGGAATATCCGGCTTAAAATCCTGCCAGAAGTTTCTCTCCAACTTTTCTAGGGAGATACACAGCGTCCATGGCTTGCACCCATTGCCACCGCACAGTACAGGGGCTGCAAGTTGACTCACTTCACCGGGTCCGGGTTGAGCATGGCATTCGGCTGCACCCAGCCGATTTCCTCGTTGTCGCAGATGATGCGTGAGAGTCGCGTCTTCCTCAGCTCGGCCAGCTGGTCTGTGGGGGTCATCAGCGGGGTCAGAGGGTCAGTGAGATCCGTCAGGAATCACGAGTCTTCCTCAGCTCGGCCAGCTGGTCTGTGGGGGTCACCAGCGGGGTCAGAGGGTCAGTGAGATCCGTCAGGAATCACGCGCCTTCCTCAGCTCGGCCAGCTGCTCTGTGGGGGTCATCAGCGGGGCTAGAGGGTCAGCGAGATCCGTCATGAATCACGCGCCTTCCTCAGCTCGGCCAGCTGCTCCGTGGGGGTCATCAGCGGGCCTAGAGGGTCAGTGGGACCCGTCAGGAATCACACGCCTTCCTCAGCTCGGCCAGCTGCTCTGTGGGGGTCATCAGCGGGGCTAGAGGGTCAGTGGGACCCGTCAGGAATCACGCGCCTTCCTCAGCTCGGCCAACTGCTCTGTGGGGGTCATCAGCGGGGTCAGAGGGTCAGTGGGACCCGTCAGGAATCACACGCCTTCCTCAGCTCGGCCAGCTGCTCTGTGGGGGTCATCAGCGGGGCTAGAGGGTCAGTGGGACCCGTCAGGAATCTCGCGCCTTCCTCAGCTCGGTCAGCTGGTCTGTGGGGGTCATCAGCGGGGTCAGAGGGTCAGTGAGATCCGTCAGGAATCACACGCCTTCCTCAGCTCGGCCAGCTGGTCTGTGGGGGTCATCAGCGGGGTCAGAGGGTCAGTGGGACCCGTCAGGAATCACACGCCTTCCTCAGCTCGGCCAGCTGGTCTGTGGGGGTCATCAGCAGGGCTAGAGGGTCAGTGGGACCCGTCAGGAATCACACGCCTTCCTCAGCTCGGCCAGCTGGTCTGTGGGGGTCATCAGCGGGGTCAGAGGGTCAGTGGGACCCGTCAGGCATCAGTGGGACCGCCACCGTGGGATATAAGGACACGACTGTACCAACGAAGCGATGAAGGTTCCACCTCAGCTGGCGTTCAACGGGCAGTGACTACAACGGAGACCGACTCTTTGACAAAAGTGGCTAGGTAATGCTTAAACGCTTACCTGAAGCCGTAGGAAGTGAGCGCGTGCAGAATACACAGCCGCATAGTGGAACTTTGTCGAAGCGAACAGGTTGATATGCAGTTTTTAATTCGCATTAATGCAACAGCGATTTGAGCCGGCTTCAAACGCAAACTGGTCTTGTTCTGAGCACCAACTTAAAAGCTGTTCACAAATTACGTCACTCAGTTTTGGCCATTTTAGCCCTCACTTCCCTATGGTTACGCACTGGTTGGGCTGGTCACCACTCCCCCTCCCTCCCACCTGGTGCGCTGTTTTTAGCTCACTGTCTCAAGAGAGCAACCTCCGGATGGCCCCTGCTTGGGCTGAAGATGTGAAACGGACAAGGAACGTCCACGTCATGACAAGAAGCCAATCGCATCCGATCTAACGGTGTTATTTTAGAGATTTTAGCATGTTTGCAACCACATTTGAGCGTAGCGTTACACTACATCAGGCTTTCCCTCCCTTTGTTGTTACGCATCCATTACGCCCTACCGAATGCGTTCTCTCCTCCTTACGTAACTTAATTTATGGAGGGCCGCTCATCGCGCATGATTACACTATCAGTTATTGAGAGTTTCAGGACGCTTTAACTATTCCAGTCATTCGACATGCTTGCATAGAACTGGGCTGGGCACATTGACCGGTGCGGTGGTAGTGGCTGACTTTGGGAGAAGACGGCTTTAATTCTCCACTCGCTCAGGGGATACAACAGCGCATGCACTAACAAACAAACGCGTACAAACACAGATATCCATGCTTAATGTGCATACACCCAACTTATGTATATATATATATATATATATATATATATATATATATATATCTCTCTCTCTCTCTCTCTCTCTCTCTCTCTCTCTCTCTCTCCTCTCTCTCTCTCTCTCTCTCTCTCTCTCTTCTCTCTCTCTCTCTCTCTCTCTCTCTCTCTCTCTCTCTCTCTCTCTCTCTCTCTCTCTCTCTCTCTCTCTCTCTCTCTGCACTATGCAGCAACCCACGCACTCACACAAGGACACCGACCCAGTGAAGGTCGCCGCAGTGAGACACTGACCGAGAGTGAATGAGCCGGTCTGTCCGCCCTCCTCGTAGAAGTATCTGTCGCCGGCCTTCTGGCGAGCGAACTGGTCGGTGATGATGCAGCGGAAAGTGGGGCCTACCAGCGCGTCATCCACCGGGCGCTCGGACACACCGCCGATGAACAGGTCCACGTCGTCCACCGACTTGTACAGCAACGCGAACTTGCTTAGGGTCTGCGACAACGGAACCGGTGGGGTCAGGGAACACTGCGAGCCTGTTCAGGTTCTGAGACAGTGGGACCTGTGGGGTCAGGGGATCACCGCGAACTTGCTCAGGGTTTGCGGCGACAGTGCCCTCAGGGTCAGGGGATCACCGCGAACTTGCTCAGGGTTTGCGGCGACGGTGCCTTCAGGGTCAGGGGATCACCGCGAACTTGCTCAGGGTTTGCGGCGACAGTGCCTTCGGGGTTAGGGGATCACCGCGAACTTGCTCAGGGTTTGCGGCGACAGTGCCTTCAGGGTCAGGGATCACCGAAAACTTGCTCAGAATTTACGGCGACGGTGCCTTCAGGGTCAGGGGATCACCGCGAACTTGCTCAGGGTTTGCGGCGACGGTGCCTTCAGGGTCAGGGGATCACCGCGAACTTGCTCAGGGTTTGCGGCGACAGTGCCTTCGGGGTCAGGGGGTCACCGCCCGAACGCAGCGCCGGAAGACGGTCAGTCGCGTGCCGCTGTGGCTGTGGTATACTAGAGTCAACCATATGGCCAGTCAGTGACATGGTGACGAGCGCGTATTGCCAGAGTGACCGTTAAGATGCGTGATGATCAGGAGGTACGGCAGCGCGTGACACGAGTGTCGCGTCAGGGCAGGAGCATCCCATCCACTCACTGCCACCACACTGCTCGCTGCATCGAACCCTTTCAGCTTGTGACCCCCATCTCGCCAATCCTGAAAACTTGCATGTCTCGCACGGCATGCAAGGTATCAGGACAGAGAAGCCTCTCGGTCAGCAGGTTTGTTAAGGAGCGGAGTCACACCACGAAACCGTTTCGACACTGACCGCATGTCGTGGACATCCCACCGGTGCTGTGTCCGATTGCGTCACGTCACGCCCGTGCCGGTGACCTCTGTGACCCCCACGAGACCTCGAGGCTCGTGCCAGGCGAGTCGTACAGCACGCCGAGTCACCGAGCCGAGTCGCCGAGTCACACCTGTGAGTCGATTTCGCTGGCGAAGTCGCTCCAGGTGGTGGCTTTCTTCAGGCCGCAGATCTCGCGCAGTTTGTTGTAGGGTGGGATGCCGTGGTCTCGACCCCGCTGGATGTTGAGCGCTATCAGGTCCATCCCGAACAGGCCCTCAAACTGAAACAGGTGGCCCAGCAGCTGCCGGCCCCAGCACGGATCAGCGGCGTCAGAGTTAGAGTCAGCTACCGTCATCTACGCCGATCTTTAACGCGATGCGCATCGACGTCTGGTCAGGGGCCAATAATTCCACTCAGCGAGTCCTGTGATGTTGACCTCTAGCAAAGCATTCCACCCGCTCCAAACTGTGA
This sequence comes from Pollicipes pollicipes, assembly GCF_011947565.3. NCBI lineage: Eukaryota > Metazoa > Arthropoda > Thecostraca > Pollicipedomorpha > Pollicipedidae > Pollicipes > Pollicipes pollicipes. The sequence continues at coordinate 1,530,836 of NW_023596225.1, forward strand.
GCGGTGACAAAGACTTGACCAGTTTCATTATTCGGGAAAGTAACGCAAACGAACGTCATGGGCTGACTCTCTGGCCCCCTTGTGTAGAGAAGACAACGCCGGACATGTGCAGACCAGCAGCGCTATAGACCATCAGTCGGCCGGGAATCGGGACTGACTGGGGCGACAGTCGCGCAGCACCTCCTGCTTAAGGTTGACTCAATGCATCCCCGTAGCTCACCTCCTTGCTGAAGGCGTTATCGAACTTCATGCTGGGCATCTCGAGCAGGCCGCGCAGGAGGCCACTGAAGGCGTCGCGGCGGTACAGGTCGAAGGGGGTGAACTGGGTTCGGTGCAGCGGAGTCACCTTCTCCTTGCTGCCGAACTGGGTCATCGAACTGGCGAACGCACAACAGCCGGTCAGTGGTTGGGTGGTGAAAGGTGTTCATTAGCTCATTAGAAAGAGCATATAGAAAGGTGCTCATAAGCAAAATATTTGTGTTCAAGTTCTGTCTCGCGGTTTTCCCTGGCCCGGACTTCGGTCACATGTTAAGTGGCCAGTGACGTCAGCGGCTGTCAATATAGACATTAACACGTCAAATATAATTCAACAGATATGGGAGCGACAGAGAACACGCGGAGGTGGTTGCTGGGGCCCCGGCTCCTGGTAAGCCACCCGTGCCGGCGGACTAGTGCGGGGCCCCTGTCGGACCAGACGGGCCATCCCGCATATCAGTCGGCCACCGTCCAAAGCCAACAACACCAGTCACGAAGGTACCGAGGCGTTTTACTGCACTTGGACAGGGCACCACATTGTTTCCCGTGCCTGCTGCCCGCTGCGTCCCTGTTGCTACTGCCCACTACGTCCCTGCGTCTGCTGCCCGCTGCGTCCCTGTGTCTGCTGCCCGCTGCTTCCCTGTGTTTGCTGCCCGCTGTGTTCCGGTATCAGCCGCCCGCTGCGTCCCTGTGTCTGCTGCCCGTTGCGTCCCTGTGTCTGCTGCCCGCTGCGTCCCTGTGTCTGCTGCCCGCTGCGCCCGTTTGCATCTTGCGCCCGCTCTATTTCACTGCTGTGAAATCTGCGTTCGGTCAGCTAGCAAGCTAGCTAACGCGGCGTCCTGGGTCGACTGATGCTTTGGCCCAACGCATTCAACGCATCCACCGATCCGTTCGTTTGGAGCCGATAGCAAGAGCGCTGCAGACTTGAGAACTGACACGGACGTAGAGCGTGCTCACATGATGTTGTCTGGGATCAGGGTGTGGCCCATCCTGAACGCGGCCGTCGAAAACTCGTTCGTGATCCCGGCACTGATTTCGGGATCGTAGTTGTTGGTGAAGCCGCTCTTCAGTGGCGACAGCAGCTTCGTCTTCTGCATGTGACGGCGTCCTGCCGGTGACACAGTGAGTTCAGTGGACCTGCCCCGGACTACTGCTAGAGCTAGCCACAGCCTAGATGTCGGGAGATGATGACAGGACCTGTACGCCATCCTGATTCAGCTAATTATCAAGTCAACAAAAGGGAAAGATGACCTAGACTGGCTTTGGAAAATATGCTGGATTTACTTTAGAAAGTTACTTTGAAAAAAAATGTGCTGAATACTTTGCTTTGGTCTTATCATATACAGAAGGCCCGCAGAGATAAACTGGCCCGGCACGTGACCGCCGATCTGCAGTCCCTCACTGGCAGCTCGGGTCGATGTCGGCCCGCCCATCCCGTCGCCTACCAACCACTACGGAACTCGACCTCTGTCTACCAATCGCAATGGTGCTCGCCCTCTGTCCACCAATCCCTATGATGCGCCACCCACTACCCACCAATCACGATGGGCAGGAACTCATTGTACGTGATGTGCTGCATCTCGGCGGCCACGATCCGGCGCGCCTCCTGGAAGAGCCGCTCGTCGTCCCAGCGCGGGTTCACCGCGTGCAAAGCTCGCGCCAGCCGGTTGTGCTCGCGCATCCACAGCGTGTGCATCACCACCAGGTCCACCTGCTCGTTGACTCGCTCATCGCCTGCGGGCGCGATCGGGGTTCAGCGTCGGGGTAGCGCGGACTCGGCGGTCAGGTAGCCAGAGACGGGGCCGGGGCGGGCGGAGCGGGGGGGGGGGGGGGTCACGCAGGTCGCAGTGCGACACTGGCAGCTGTCAGCTCATGACCGGATGGGTCGCGTGCTCCGTTCGGTCTGCAGAACCCGTGCTACCTGATCCTGTAATTCCCGGCGAGCGGATAGTATTTTCCAGCCAATCTGAAGATGAATCGCAGAGGCGACCATGGCTCAGACGGGTCTGCAGACCTTCCTCAGCTGGACTTTTACGAATCCGTCGTGCTTTGAACTTTACAGCTTAGAGGTTGTGACGACATCATCTGAATTTAGCCTCTAATATCCCTGGGGTAACGTCACTGTGTAGGTTAGTTTAGGTTAGGTTAGGTGCTGTATTAGCAATCATATACCTCTTGACATGATTTCACCATCGCGCGCCTTTGTTGAGGAAAGCCTCGAAAAAGTGTGCTGATGGTTACAACTAACACCTAGCACTTCAGTATCCCATGACCACATCAAGTGTGCGTCACACCTCTACGTGCATTGTGAACCCACCCAAAACGTATCGCAAAACGAAGTACCAATGTATGCCCCTTGACGCTGACGAGCGCTGCCATGAGGGAAGCGCACTTGCGGCTCTCGGTGCTTGACCTCTCACCTGCCTTGAAGCAGGTCCACTCCGGCATCTTGACGTCCTTGCAGGTGAAGGAGTCGGCCGGCAGGTACGGATGGCCGTGGACTGGCCGCGACTTGAGCAGGCCGCCGCTGTGTTCGCGCAGCTCCTCGGCCTCGTGCTCCGAGGAGCCGTATACGTTGCTGGCGTCCACGTAGGCCGTGATCTGGTTCATCTGGGGGAGCGCAGGTGTGGGGTTGAGCTGGTGTGATGCAGGACAAGCGGCACTGGCGCAGACAAGGCTCGGCCATTCTGGAAAGTGGGTGTGACCGCACAAAGAAGGGGTGGGCATCAGCCTGATGACTAGATATACAAGATTTAAACGTCATTTCTTGTTCCACACAACTAACCACAATCGAATTACATCCGTTAGCAACGCGCTGCCCAGTGGCTAGTAGTGGATGCGATTTCCCATATCTGCATCATATCGCGGTATGCACCGATTTGTTTGCATCTTGTTTGTTTGCATTTCAAAGAGTTCCTGGATGTAAGCTTGCTTAAGCTTGCTTAGGTGCGCCGTGGAGCATATGGGGATTCAGCAGGTCGTTTCCATACACCAGCAGTGTACGTGGCAAGTCGCCTGCGTTCATTTAAAGTGAGTGTTTCACATTTGAAGATATTGAAGCAAGCATCAGATATGCTAACTTATAACTATTTGTAGAACTTTAATTAAAAAAGACTGCTCTAAGTAACATAATTTCTTTGTTCGGTAAATGAGCTCCTCGATACGTTATTGTATGATTGCGTCAGTGTGATTGTCAAGGTGACCTTGCCCACATTGATTGAGAGCCAATTGACGGCCGTTATCGAGACAACGTACTCAAGAACGCCAGATGTGAATGACTCGACCATAACATTTTTATTGGCCTTGATTGGCGCAATTTGTATGGAATGGCAGCATTTGAATGGCGTTCTTGTGACGGTATGAACGCCAAGGTGACATTGAAATACTCTCCCCGAAGAAGTTTTCCCGTCTTCGCGGGCGTATAGCTCAGGAACTAGATTTAGGTCTAAGAACCGCGGTGCTGTGAGCTGCACCGAATGATCTTCAGGATGCCTATTTCAGTTCAAGCCCTCTAGAAATGCGGACCACTCCCCTTAAACTAGCCGACAGAACAGGATGCATGATTCATCCTATGCGACGCAGTGCTCGGTGACAATTGATGATAAAATGCAGCAGCTGGCACAAAACTTCCAAAAAGGTGAGAGCGTCCTTCGCGGGGACTGTGGATGCGGAGACGGGGACCAATCTGATAGCTCGGGAACGCTGGACAGTGCGCTCTTCATGGGCCGCGGACGCGGTCGAGCGCGATGATGAAGTGCGAACCCGATAGCCCCCCCCCCCCCCCCGGATCCCCTCTCCCCTCCCCCCCGGGAACCACGCACGACAGTGCCAAGGAGAAGGCTGTAACTCATGGGCTGAAAATGCGTGCGATTACCCAAGGCTGCTCTGATGAAAAGTCAGGATACAGCAGTCCTGGGTGCATGGGGCCGTTTATAAGGTTCATTGCGCAACTATCAATCGAATCATCTTGTTCGTTGACACGTCTCAAACACACATTTTCATGCTTGTTTACTTCTTGGAGGGCTAAAGAGATTACATTAAGGCCACATCGCCAACAAATGGTTAGTTATCTGCCTGCATTGGCTGCATCAACAGCACGGAAAACTATAGACCTCACGGGAGATTCCATTCGCTAGATGATCCGCTAACTAGAGATTCTCTCTACTTGAGAATCATTCGGTCCTGGGGTTTATCTATCGCATTCCCCGCCTTAACAGAGGAGGGCCTGTCCTCACGTAACCTCCACGAGGGAGGACCTGTCCCCACGCGGCCTCCTCTTCGAGGAAGGGCCTGTCCTCTCGTGGTCTGCTCTATAAGAGAAACGCTGAATAGATGGTCCGACGTTGGTTCACAATGAGGGTGGCCGTGCATCAGAGAGCCCATCACCAACAGGAGGGTGGCCGTGTACCAGAGGGCCCACCGCCGACAGGAAGGTTGCCTTGCATTAGAGGGCCCACCACCAACAGGAAGGTGGCCGTGCATCAGAGGACCCACCGCCGACAGGAAGGTGGCCGTGCATCAGAGGACCCACCGCCCACAGGAAGGTGGCCGTGCATCAGAGGACCCACCGCCCACAGGAAGGTGGCCGTGCACAATAGGGCCGACAGGAGAGTGACCGTGCACCAGAGGGCAGCCCCCAGCGCTGAGTCACGGGCCAGACGGTCCGGACGGATGACGTCAGCTCGCGCCGGGCAGACGGCGGCCAGGGTGAAGCACACGGCTTCCCCGGATCAGCGGCGCCACCCCAGCTGCCTGCGGCCGCGTCTCACACTGCCTGACGCCGCCGATGCGTAGGGCATCATATCCCATTGTGTGTGGTGACAAAGGCGTCTGCGGTCCCATCTGGGGAATTATGGTTGGAATGCTGGACATCACTCCACGTCACAAATCACTCGAGAATTCGATTGAAAAGGCCACATATTTCCTGTTACCACCAAAGCCTGGACAGGGACGATGCTTTGTGCGAAATTCCATAGTCGGACCGGACATTGCCGTTCTATGGTGTGTTCTTACGAAAACAACCGACTGGCCTCTGCAGATATCCAGCCTCGCCTCTGCAATCTAAACGACTATGAGAAGAATTGGTTTGCTTCTCCTTGAGGTGTACTTCTGGATACTTTTCAGTGACGTTGGCAGTGGTACACAGGGCTCGGTCAATTCTCATAACAGAATATAATCCGCCAGCACCTTGTGTGCCAACGTTGACGCCTACAGTAATCTGCCCATCCTTCGCGAAACGTGAAAAGAAAACTATACGCGATTTGCTCAAGAGCTCAAGAAAGCTCTAAATCAACCGAGCCGCGTCTTCGGTCCACCTAAGCTGCGTGAAGTTCCAACCAGCGCTCGTCCTCCAAGCAGGTCAACGGTGAGCGAGTGGGGCGACCTGTGGACCGCAGCGACCAGGGATTACCACCGGACTGCGGCCGGCCGTCGGGGGAGGCGCCTTTGTCTGCCTGGCCGTGTGCCGCAGCGGGGCGCCGTTCAGTGACACCAGCCGCCTGTCTAACCGTGACTTCCGCGGTCCGGCGACGGCCGCCGCGCGGAGCCCCCCCAGTGCTGAAGGTCGAGTCGCTTCCGGAGGGGGGCGGCGCCTCCTCGCACCGCCTGGTGCCCGGCACAGGGCGACGGGGCGGGGGAGGGCAGCAGCGCCGGCTGACTCAGCAGGCAGGCTTTCGTGACGACTGAAGGCGGAATCCTCGGCAGTCGTTCATGAGGTCTGGGTTCGTGGAAGTGCCTGGCTTTCTTCCAGCCCTGTCCTTCACATCGTTTTTTACCGGTTGAATCAAGCAACGTATGTGGGAGATGAGAGTGTTAAACATTGTAGTGGGATCATGTCCAAACGTTGACCGCATCCTTAAAGGTAAGAGTTCATCTGGAACCAGTACAGAAATAGACCGTCTGTCAGAAAGCCCCTGTGAGGCATCTCCAACGGAGGCTTGGCACTGCAGATCGCTCCCTAATTCGATGGCGGATTTCATTCACAAAGCCAATTGGAAGTTTCAGGAAGTCTTAGCTCGAACTTTAAGCAGTGATGTTGTTTTTTAAATGTAATGCCCGTAGATTCTCTTTTTCAGTCATCTGTTCACATGATTTTGTTGTACTTAAGATGTAGTTGGCTTTTCTCGTTGCGTTGTGCATTCGCATATACGATACACCAATGCACGGAACGTGACACACGAGGACCGTTTATCATCGTTTCTCCGAAATACGTGAGCTTATGCACTTATTCTTGGAGACAGGGATTTTCCTGAGGAAGAGTGGAAGGTGAAACTCAGCGAGAATACATTATAATGATCTTAGCTCTCTGTCAGGTGTCATCTATGGTGAAAAATGAAAGTATTTGTGTCTAAACACACACACACACACACACACACACACACACACACACACACACCACACACACACACACACACACACACACACACACACACCACAACACACACCACCACACACACACACACACACACACACCACACACACACACACGCGCGCGCGCCCGCGCACCTCTTGGCTGTATTTGTGTTTGGCGATCCATTGCATGCTAGACTACGAACGATCTTCAGATAATCTCGAAAGATCACGCTCGTCGTGCTTTTTTCAGTTAAATATTTAGACGACGGAATCATCTCCTCCATATCATGCCGGATTTCTCTTATTGTCGACTGTACTCTTCACGATGTGACATTTCTGCAGACTTCCGACCTAATCACGGGCCGTATGAGAAGCTACTAACAGGCCAAATCAAAACGTGAGTGTAAGTGCAACCAAAGTGGCGTACCTCTGTCATTCTGTACATGTTCAACAAGCACCCCAAAGTGGGCGGTACCTCTGTCAATTCTGGACTGTTCAACTAGTGCACCAAAGTGGCAGTACCTATGTCATTCTGTACATGTTCAACAATCGCGCCAAAATGGTAGTGCTTCTGTCCTTCTATACATGTTGTATGTACCTTGTGCACTTCTGTATATGCTAAATACATGCTTCTTGGAATCCCAATTTCACCCCAGCCCACAGCGAAGCCTTGAAACTCTGACAATGAAAAAAAACACGTAAATCGGCCCGCACCAGGCTCATCGCGTTTGGGCTGCGCGCCCGCCGCCCCCTTCACTCCCCCCCCCCCCCTCAGCGGCGGTCGGTGTCACGATGGGTGATCTGTTCGCAGGGGCCCGTGTAGCAGCTGAACCGGGACGCCTACACGGAGCGCATCAGCTACACACAGCGCTCTCCGCCCCTCGGTGTCACGAGGGCTCACCTGTTCGCGGGGGCCCATGTAGCAGCTGGGCCGGGGCGCGTACACGGAGCGCACCAGCTCCATGCAGCGCTCTCCGAACGGCGCGTAGAACGGGTCGTTGGGCGGCATCTCGATGGGGTAGCACTCGGAATGGATCTCGCCCTCGCGCACCTTCACGCCGTATCGGCAGCAGCTGATCTTCACGCCGTCGTCAGCTGGCGGCCGCCAGAGGTCAGATGTCAGGCCGGGGTGCACGGGTGCATGGATGTCCCTGCCCGCTCGGACAGCATACGAACTGTTCGCTGCGCAGGAATGACGGGTTGTTGACCCCGGGGACGCATATGGCACGCTGGTATCGGTGCTATCAGCCCGTGAAACCTGTTCTTGTTCTTTAAGTTTCCACCACTTCTCACATCTGACAAAATGCACCGATCCGGGGTCGCCGACACCGGCAACGAAACCTGCTTCGATCGGTTACTACGCCCGTTAATTGTAAAGGAGCGGTGAAACCAGAACTGATTATTTACGCGTCATGATTCCGCTAGACTCACGCCATGCACTTGAAATGAGTTAGCTGCCCAACTCTCGCTAATGCGTGGGACACTGAACACTCAGACCGGCCAGGGCGTCGCCGGACGGGGCCAGTCGCAGCTCATGTCTGGGGCCGGGTGTGCGCGCCGCCTTACTCTCGATCATGGGCGTGTGAGTGACGTCATGGTCCAGGAACTGGCCGAACTGCATGAGCAGCATGCTGTGCTGGGCGTTCTCGGCGTGGTGGGTAGGGATGACGATCATGCTGACGACGCGGGCCGACGGCAGCTCGCTGCCGTCCTGCGCTCGCCGCGGCTCGAACAGACCTGCAGCAGGTCCAGGCGCTAGGCTCGAGCCACAGCAGCGACACTGCGCACAGCAAGACGCAGAGCAAGAAACACAGCAAGAAGCAGAACGTAGCATAGCGCTCGATCGGTACTCAGTACAGCACACGGTCAGGACCAATACAGAGCACCACTCGGACGATAGCGCATTTGGAGTAGCGTTAATAATCACACCAAATGCGAACATACGAACATAGTGGAGTCATGGGAATAATTACAGACAAGGCAGGGATGCAAACATTTCATGTGGAAGCTTGTGCCATTACATTTTGGGCTGAATTTCGTGACCCGGATCGGAAAGTGCTCGCGGATGCTGGGCGTCCTCCACCTAAGAGTATCACGAGGACGGGAATACCCAAGGCAACCATGACCTCAACCAAGATTGTTCGTCATCCCGCCTGACTGGCGAAGTCCCAGCTCAGCTCGCTGCCCACACTGTCACGATGAGCTCCGAGCTTTTCCCGGACCCGCGAACCCCAGAGCTCTGCCCCGTACCAGCCGACCATAGAGCCCCACCCCGTACCACCCGACACCGCAGCCCCGCCCCCGCACCAGCCGACGTCAGAGTACCACCCCGTACCAGCCGACACTACAGCTCCACCCCGTACCAGCCGACCCTAAAGCCCCACCCCGTACCACCCGACACTGCAGCCCCACCCCGTACCAGCCGACACTGCAGCCCCACCCCGTACCAGCCGACACTACAAGCCCCGCCCCGTACCAGCCGACACTGCAGCCCCACTCCGTACCAGCCGACGTCAGAGTCCCACCCCGTACCAGCCGACGTCGGAGTCCCACCCCGTACCAGCCGACACCAGAACCCCATCCCGTACCAGCCCACACTACAGCCCCACCCGGGACCAGCCGACACCAGAGCCCCACCCGGGACCAGCCGACACCAGAGCCCCGCCCGGGATCAGCCGACACCAGAGCCCCACCCCGTACCACCCGACACTGCAGCCCCACCCCGTACCAGCCCACACTCCAGCCCCACCCCGGACCAGCCGACACTACAGCCCCGCCCCGTACCAGCCGACACTCCAGCCCCACTCCGTACCAGCCGACGTCAGAGTCCCACCCCGTACCAGCCGACGTCAGAGTCCCACCCAGTACCAGCCGACACCAGAACCCCATCCCGTACCAGCCGACACTACAGCCCCACCCGGGACCAGCCGACACCAGAGTCCCGCCCGGGACCAGCCGACACCAGAACCCCGCCCGGCCCCACGGACACCAGAGCCCCGCCCGGGACCAGGGACACCAGAGCCCCGCCTGTGACCAGCCGACACCAGAGCCCCGCCCGGGACCAGGGACACCAGAGCCCCGCCCGGGACCAGCCGACACCAGAGCCCCGCCCGGGACCAGCCGACACCAGAGCCCCGCCCGGGACCAGCCGACACCAGAGCCCCGCCCGGGACCAGGGACACCAGAGCCCCGCCCGGGACCAGCCGACACCAGAGCCCCGCCCGGGACCAGGGACACCAGAGCCCCGCCCGGGACCAGGGACACCAGAGCTCCGCCCGGGACCAGCCGACACCAGAGCCCCGCCCGGGACCAGGGACACCAGAGCCCCGCCCGGACCAGGGACACCAGAGCCCCGCCCGGGACCAGCCGACACCAGAGCCCCGCCCGGGACCAGCCGACACCAGAACCCCGCCCGGGACCAGCCGACACCAGAACCCCGCCCGGGACCTGCCGACACCAGAGACCCGCCTGGGACCCACCGTCGGCGTAGGCGGCATGCCGATGCGCTGCAGCGCGGTCTCGGCGCTGCCCCAGAGGCCGTGGCGCAGGTTGTTGCATCTGCCGTCGAGTGCGGTAGCGCGAGTCGCGGCAGCGCGGCGCCCGCTGGCACGTCTCCTCCAGGCTGCTGTTGAGCAGGCTGACTCGCACCAGGCCGGCCACGGACTGCAACGGCGACAGGTGCTGGCTGCGGGCACACCGCGACACGCTCACAGGGCGCTCACAGAGACCGGGAGGCGTCACAGACGGTGTGGCCGAAGGATCAGACGAATCCAGTCAGTGTCAACGCGCTTACAGGGTGCTGACGGGGGCCGCGAGGCGTCACACGCGGCGTGGCCGGAGGGTCGGACGGGTCCAGTCAGAGTGTCGACACGCCCAACTCCAGAGGAGGCCGGCTGTTAACTGTACATTATGTGCACGACTATGGCAGTGGTTGTGACTATATCTGGCTGTGACGAGTCTGCCGTGACAGGAAGGTGGGAAGGTATTTCTTCTGTGTATGGCTGGCTTAACCGATATGTCATTTACTTTCTCTTAGAAATAGCTCAATGATAAGTTAAACATTGTGTATAAAATAAGCTTCCAAGCAACTAGTTCACTTACCACATTGCCCTTTAGTTAAACGTCCACTCTAGCCGTGCTGGCACTGTCCCATGTCCCATTGGGAAACGCCCCGTGCTTCACGCATAGCTTTCTCAGCACTGTCTACGTCTCCATGCACCCGCATGACGCACACATCACGGCTGGCCGCACGCCGTTGATATTTTTACACCCAGCAAAAGCCGCCTGCAGGTGCTAGCAAATAACGGCGGTTCACACCGGATGCGCACCGGGTTTGGCATCAACCGCAGAAGCATTTCGTGAGCGGTGATGCATGCGATAGGTTTCCGCAACAATATGACTATCCCAAGGCAACCCCCATTCCACTGAAGTAAACGCACGTTAGAGCAGGTGATCAAGCAATTTGAAGTGCAATGACTGTACCGATTCTTACGTTTTCAACAAGTTCATCTCTATCCGGTCCTCGTTAATGCACTCCGTCAACATTTCAATTGTCGTTTTTTACGACAATGTGACCGAAAGTTTTCCACCGCTGGCTTTGCGATCCGTCACCGTTAACCACAGCTTATTGCAGAGACCCTGACCCACCAGGGGTAAGCCAGGCTCAGCGGGCACAATTTTCACCGAAGCCGTCACGCCGTGCCAAGCCGTGGCTCGCACTCTTCTGCTCCAGCCTGGCGTTCTCGTTCACTTGCCAACTGACCGCACCAATGACGAGTCCCACCCGATTTGAGTGAGTTCCAGGATCCGCGTGAGCTTCCGGACCCGTACGTACGTAAGCGCTACACGTTAACTAGGGTACCCGGCTCTTTACCCACGGAGCTGAAGGAATGGCAGGCCTTGATCCTGTCGGGTTACATGCAGCCTTCAATGCTGTGAGCGTTTAAATCATTCACTCCGTTAGCAGTGTCTTGAAAATCAAAGATGCGATGAAATATCGGAAAGCGAACATCGATCTCTAAATCATCCCATGCTAACACCCGGCACGCATGGTTTGCGCGTACCACAGCGTCTGGCCTCAGTGGAGTGTTATTTGGATGGGGTCACCGGAAAACAACGTCCGATGACGAAAGCAAGATAATTCGTCTGAAACTGATGAGAACTCTTTAAAGCTTCGGGGAGCGCACTTGTGGCTGCCGTGGAAAGACGGGGACACCGGGGACAATTCTAGGTGTGGTATGACGTCGTTTGGGATAAGTATGGCGGGCTGAGTATCTGTAACAAGCCCAAACATAGGCTGAAATGTTGCTCCGCAGAAATAATTCTAAAGCTGAAAAGTGCCGAAGATCCCGGACAAAGCGTCATGAGAGGTTCTCGATGAGAGCACCTGCACTTTATCTCCGTGCAAGTGTGGCTATGCCAGGTGGGCATGAACACAAAGAGCGTGGTGGATGGAAAGCTGAAGCTGCCGCCTCATTCCCGCAAGTATGACAACGTGTGGGATAAGGCGCTGTGGTCTCAGATGCTGGAAGTGAAGCGGTTTAGCTGCGCATCTCGGAAACTAGAGGTACGGGTTCCACTCTTCGCGGTGCCCGTCATTCCGCCAGGGTGAGGAGTAGGCGACGCCATATGGCTGCAGCAGCTGGTCGCGTCGTAAAGGTCCATTGACGACGAAGGAGCTATGTTCTGTTCTATGTAAGCATGCCCAGCATACTGTCAAAATTCATATCGCTATGCTCTAAGGCTAGCGGTAGGGTGCTCACTTTACCCGACAGAAGCTTACAGAGCGGTGCCAACGTCGAGACCTTAGGGTGCTCTCCGCTCGTTTCAATTAGCTAATGCAAGTTATGAACGGTTTGTGTTCCCTAGTGATGGCATCCATCCATCCATCAACGCCTGACGTGCGGAAGCTTGGCAGTCCCGGTAAATGCTAGGGGCCCCGTAGAGCATCAGTCACAGCCACTCTAGCTGGAATGGATCGAGGCTGCTGAGCTCCTGCATGCGTTTTATCTGCATGGTTAGATTGTGAAACGCGTATGATTGTTGCATGGATTTTGCAGTACAGCACAGTGTGTGATTTTCTTCTCTTGCGAATGACAAAGCGCTTTTCACCACGCTAGTGCCCTGGTAGCCCGTATGGCAATGCGGTGTAACGACCGGCTTTGGTGAAAACTACAGCAATGCGCCATTAATAAGCAAATAAATCCAGGTACAAGCGCAACAGATCTAACAGACCGATCGAAATTTTTTGTCCACTATAGCCTTCTTAAAAATATTGATTGTTTTTATCGACTGTGAAAAACAAGCAAGCGGTGCGCATGTTAAAATACGGGCCTGTCGTTTTTGCGGTCTGCACTGTTTTTACAAGTGTGGTCGCGGACGTGAATGAAAATTAACATCTGGAGTGAATCATCTAGTCTATGCACCAGATCATTTACTCCAGATGTTCACACCAGCTGATATATCACCAGCTGATGTATCCGCTGATCAAGTGAAAGGAGAAACATATTCGGTACATGGTGCGAAAAACAACATAAACTTATCCCGCAAAGCCCTCCTGCATTTGGATATTTTATAGATATACAATAATTCCGAGTGCTTCATCCAGTCTCTGAGCCCAAAAGCATCCCTGTGGAGTCCCCCCCCCATGGATTGCCGGAAACGCGCGATGAAATACGCATTGTTATGACTGGAATGACGAGTAAAGCCACATGCCTAAGCGCATCTCGTAAGTCATACAT
>NW_023596225.1:1544191-1564966 GCF_011947565.3 Pollicipes pollicipes
CAGCTGGTCTGTGGGGGTCATCAGCGGGGTCAGAGGGTCAGTGGGACCCGTCAGGCATCAGTGGGACCGCCACCGTGGGATATAAGGACACGACTGTACCAACGAAGCGATGAAGGTTCCACCTCAGCTGGCGTTCAACGGGCAGTGACTACAACGGAGACCGACTCTTTGACAAAAGTGGCTAGGTAATGCTTAAACGCTTACCTGAAGCCGTAGGAAGTGAGCGCGTGCAGAATACACAGCCGCATAGTGGAACTTTGTCGAAGCGAACAGGTTGATATGCAGTTTTTAATTCGCATTAATGCAACAGCGATTTGAGCCGGCTTCAAACGCAAACTGGTCTTGTTCTGAGCACCAACTTAAAAGCTGTTCACAAATTACGTCACTCAGTTTTGGCCATTTTAGCCCTCACTTCCCTATGGTTACGCACTGGTTGGGCTGGTCACCACTCCCCCTCCCTCCCACCTGGTGCGCTGTTTTTAGCCCACTGTCTCAAGAGAGCAACCTCCGGATGGCCCCTGCTTGGGCTGAAGATGTGAAACGGACAAGGAACTTCCACGTCATGACAAGAAGCCAATCGCATCCGATCTAACGGTGTTATTTTAGAGATTTTAGCATGTTTGCAACCACATTTGAGCGTAGCGTTACACTACATCAGGCTTTCCCTCCCTTTGTTGTTACGCATCCATTACGCCCTACCGAATGCGTTCTCTCCTCCTTACGTAACCTAATTTATGGAGGGCCGCTCATCGCGCATGATTACACTATCAGTTATTGAGAGTTTCAGGACGCTTTAACTATTCCAGTCATTCGACATGCTTGCATAGAACTGGGCTGGGCACATTGACCGGTGCGGTGGTAGTGGCTGACTTTGGGAGAAGACGGCTTTAATTCTCCACTCGCTCAGGGGATACAACAGCGCATGCACTAACAACAAACGCGTACAACACAGATATCCATGCTTAATGTGCATACACCCAACTTATGTATATATATATATATATATATATATATATATATCTCTCTCTCTCTCTCCTCTCTCCTCTCTCTCCTCTCTCCTCCCTTCTCTCTCTCTCTCTCTCCCCCTCTCCTCTCCTCTCTCTCTCCTCTCTCCTCCTCCCTCTCTCTCTCTCCCTCTCTCTCTCTCTCTCCTCCCTCTCTCTCTCCCCTCTCTCCTCTTCTCTCTCTCTCTCTCTCTCTTCTCCTCTCCCTCTCTCCTCTTCTTCTCTCTCCCTCTCTCTCTCTCTCTCTCTCTCTCTCTCTCCTCTCCCTCTCCTCTCTCCTTCTCTCTCTCTCTCTCCTCTCTCTCTCTCCTCTCTCTCTCTCTCTCTCTCTGCACTATGCAGCAACCCACCACGCACTCACACAAGGACACCGACCCAGTGAAGGTCGCCGCAGTGAGACACTGACCGAGAGTGAATGAGCCGGTCTGTCCGCCCTCCTCGTAGAAGTATCTGTCGCCGGCCTTCTGGCGAGCGAACTGGTCGGTGATGATGCAGCGGAAAGTGGGGCCTACCAGCGTCCTCACCGGGCGCTCGGACACACCGCCGATGAACAGGTCCACGTCGTCCACCGACTTGTACAGCAACGCGAACTTGCTTAGGGTCTGCGACAACGGAACCGGTGGGGTCAGGGAACACTGCGAGCCTGTTCAGGTTCTGAGACAGTGGGACCTGTGGGTCAGGGGATCACCGCGAACTTGCTCAGGGTTTGCGGCGACAGTGCCCTCAGGGTCAGGGGATCACCGCGAACTTGCTCAGGGTTGCGGCGACGGTGCCTTCAGGGTCAGGGGATCACCGCGAACTTGCTCAGGGTTTGCGGCGACAGTGCCTTCGGGGTTAGGGGATCACCGCGAACTTGCTCAGGGTTTGCGGCGACAGTGCCTTCAGGGTCAGGGATCACCGAAAACTTGCTCAGGATTTACGGCGACGGTGCCTTCAGGGTCAGGGGATCACCGCGAACTTGCTCAGGGTTTGCGGCGACGGTGCCTTCAGGGTCAGGGGATCACCGCGAACTTGCTCAGGGTTTGCGGCGACAGTGCCTTCGGGGTCAGGGGGCACCGCCCGAACGCAGCGCCGGAAGACGGTCAGTCGCGTGCCGCTGTGGCTGTGGTATACTAGAGTCAACCATATGGCCAGTCAGTGACATGGTGACGAGCGCGTATTGCCAGAGTGACCGTTAAGATGCGTGATGATCAGGAGGTACGGCAGCGCGTGACACGAGTGTCGCGTCAGGGCAGGAGCATCCCATCCACTCACTGCTACCACACTGCTCGCTGCATCGAACCCTTCAGCTTGTGACCCCCATCTCGCCAATCCTGAAAACTTGCATGTCTCGCACGGCATGCAAGGTATCAGGACAGAGAAGCCTCTCGGTCAGCAGGTTTGTTAAGGAGCGGAGTCACACCACGAAACCGTTTCGACACTGACCGCATGTCGTGGACATCCCACCGGTGCTGTGTCCGATTGCGTCACGTCACGCCCGTGCCGGTGACCTCTGTGACCCCCACGAGACCTCGAGGCTCGTGCCAGGCGAGTCGTACAGCACGCCGAGTCACCGAGCCGAGTCGCCGAGTCACACCTGTGAGTCGATTTCGCTGGCGAAGTCGCTCCAGGTGGTGGCTTTCTTCAGGCCGCAGATCTCGCGCAGTTTGTTGTAGGGTGGGATGCCGTGGTCTCGACCCCGCTGGATGTTGAGCGCTATCAGGTCCATCCCGAACAGGCCCTCAAACTGAAACAGGTGGCCCAGCAGCTGCCGGCCCCAGCACGGATCAGCGGCGTCAGAGTTAGAGTCAGCTACCGTCATCTACGCCGATCTTTAACGCGATGCGCATCGACGTCTGGTCAGGGGCCAATAATTCCACTCAGCGAGTCCTGTGATGTTGACCTCTAGCAAAGCATTCCACCCGCTCCAAACTGTGAGCGGTGACAAAGACTTGACCAGTTTCATTATTCGGGAAAGTAACGCAAACGAACGTCATGGGCTGACTCTCTGGCCCCCTTGTGTAGAGAAGACAACGCCGGACATGTGCAGACCAGCAGCGCTATAGACCATCAGTCGGCCGGGAGTCGGGACTGACTGGGGCGACAGTCGCGCAGCACCTCCTGCGTAAGGTTGACTCAGTGCATCCCCGTAGCTCACCTCCTTGCTGAAGGCGTTGTCGAACTTCATGCTGGGCATCTCGAGCAGGCCGCGCAGGAGGCCACTGAAGGCGTCGCGGCGGTACAGGTCGAAGGGGGTGAACTGGGTTCGGTGCAGCGGAGTCACCTTCTCCTTGCTGCCGAACTGGGTCATCGAACTGGCGAACGCACAACAGCCGGTCAGTGGTTGGGTGGTGAAAGGTGTTCATTAGCTCATTAGAAAAAGCATATAGAAAGGTGCTCATAAGCAAAATATTTGTGTTCAAGTTCTGTCTCGCGGTTTTCCCTGGCCCGGACTTCGGTCACATGTTAAGTGGCCCGTGACGTCAGCGGCTGTCAATATAGACATTAACACGTCAAATATAATTCAACAGATATGGGAGCGACAGAGAACACGCGGAGGTGGTTGCTGGGGCCCCGGCTCCTGGTAAGCCATCCGTGCCGGCGGACTAGTGCGGGGGCCCTGTCGGACCAGACGGAGCCATCCCGCATATCAGTCGGCCACAGTCCAAAGCCAACAACACCAGTCACGAAGGTACCGAGGCGTTTTACTGCACTTGGACAGGGCACCACATTGTTTCCCGTGCCTGCTGCCCGCTGCGTCCCTGTTGCTACTGCCCACTACGTCCCTGCGTCTGCTGCCCGCTGCGTCCCTGTGTCTGCTGCCCGCTGCTTCCCTGTGTTTGCTGCCCGCTGTGTTCCGGTATCAGCCGCCCGCTGCGTCCCTGTGTCTGCTGCCCGTTGCGTCCCTGTGTCTGCTGCCCGCTGCGTCCCTGTGTCTGCTGCCCGCTGCGCCCGTTTGCATCTTGCGCCCGCTCTATTTCACTGCTGTGAAATCTGCGTTCGGTCAGCTAGCAAGCTAGCTAACGCGGCGTTCTGGGTCGACTGATGCTTTGGCCCAACGCATTCAACGCATCTACCGATCCGTTCGTTTGGAGCCGATAGCAAGAGCGCTGCAGACTTGAGAACTGACACGGACGTAGAGTGCGCTCACATGATGTTGTCTGGGATCAGGGTGTGGCCCATCCTGAACGCGGCCGTCGAAAACTCGTTCGTGATCCCGGCACTGATCTCGGGATCGTAGTTGTTGGTGAAGCCGCTCTTCAGTGGCGACAGCAGCTTCGTCTTCTGCATGTGACGGCGTCCTGCCGGTGGCACAGTGAGTTCAGTGGACCTGCCCCGGATACTGCTAGAGCTAGCCACAGCCTAGATGTCGGGAGATGATGACAGACCTGTACGCCATCCTGATTCAGCTAATTATCAAGTCAACAAAAGGGAAAGATGACCTAGACTGGCTTTGGAAAATATGCTGGATTTGCTTTAGAAAATTACTTTGAAAAAAAAAATGTGCTGAATACTTTGCTTTGGTCTTATCATATACAGAAGGCCCGCAGAGATAAACTGGCCCGGCATGTGACCGCCGATCTGCCGTCCCTCACTGGCACTCGGGTCGATGTCGGCCCGCCCATCCCGTTGACTACCAACCACTATGGAACTCGACCTCTGTCTACCAATCGCGATGGTGCTCGCCCTCTGTCCACCAATCCCGATGATGCGCACCCACTACCCACCAATCACGATGGGCAGGAACTCATTGTACGTGATGTGCTGCATCTCGGCGGCCACGATCCGGCGCGCCTCCTGGAAGAGCCGCTCGTCGTCCCAGCGCGGGTTCACCGCGTGCAAAGCTCGCGCCAGCCGGTTGTGCTCGCGCATCCACAGCGTGTGCATCACCACCAGGTCCACACCTGCTCGTTGACTCGATCATCGCCTGCGGGCGCGATCGGGGTCAGCAGTCGTGTGGTAGCGCGGACTCGGCGGTCAGGTAGCAGAGACGGGGCGGGGCGGGCGGAGCGGGGGGGGGGGGGGGGGTCACGCAGGTCGCAGTGCGACACTGGCAGCTGTCAGCTCATGACCGGATGGGTCGCGTGCTCCGTTCGGTCTGCAGAACCCGTGCTACCTGATCCTGTAATTCCCGGCGAGCGGATAGTATTTCCAGCCAATCTGAAGATGAATCGCAGAGGCGACCATGGCTCAGACGGGTCTGCAGACCTTCCTCAGCTGGACTTTTACGAATCCGTCGTGCTTTGAACTTTACAGCTTAGAGGTTGTGACGACATCATCTGAATTTAGCCTCTAATATCCCTGGGGTAACGTCACTGTGTAGGTTAGTTTAGGTTAGGTTAGGTGCTGTATTAGCAATCATATACCTCTGACATGATTTCACCATCGCGCGCCTTTGTTGAGGAAAGCCTCGAAAAAGTGTGCTGATGGTACAACTAACACCTAGCACTTCAGTATCCCATGACCACATCAATGTGTGCGTCACACACCTCTACGTGCATTGTGGAACCCACCCAAACGTATCGCAAAACGAAGTACCAATGTATGCCCCTTGACGCTGACGAGCGCTGCCATGAGGGAAGCGCACTTGCGGCTCTCGGTGCTTGACCTCTCACCTGCCTTGAAGCAGGTCCACTCCGGCATCTTGACGTCCTTGCAGGTGAAGGAGTCGGCCGGCAGGTACGGATGGCCGTGGACTTGGCCGCGACTTGAGCAGGCCAGCCCGCTGTGTTCGCGCAGCTCCTCGGCCTCGTGCTCCGAGGAGCCGTATACGTTGCTGGCGTCCACGTAGGCCGTGATCTGGTTCATCTGGGGAGCGGCAGGTGTGGGGTTTGAGCTGGTGTGATGCAGGACAAGCGGCACTGGCGGCAGACAAGGCTCGGGCCATTCTGGAAAGTGGGTGTGACCGCCACAAAGAAGGGGTGGGCATCAGCCTGATGACTAGATATACAAGATTTAAACGTCATTTCTGTTCCACACAACTAACCACAATCGGAATTACATCCGTTAGCAACGCGCTGCCCCAGTGGCTAGTAGTGGATGCGATTTCCCATATCTGCATCATAGTCGCGGTATGCACCGATTTGTTTGCATCTTGTTTGTTTGCATTTCAAAGAGTTCCTGGATGTAAGCTTGCTTTAAGCTGCTTAGGTGCGCCGTGGAGCATATGGGGATTCAGCAGGTCGTTTCCATACACCAGCAGTGTACGTGGCAAGTCGCCTGCGTTCATTTAAAGTGAGTGTTTCACATTTGAAGATATTGAAGCAAGCATCAGATATGCTAACTTATAAACTATTTGTAGAACTTTAATTAAAAAGACTGCTCTAAGTAAAATAATTTCTTTGTTCGGTAAATGAGCTCCTCGATACGTTATGTATGATTGCGTCAGTGTGATTGTCAAGGTGACCTTGCCCACATTGATTGAGAGCCAATTGACGGCCGTTATCGAGACAACGTACTCAAGAACGCCAGATGTGAATGACTCGACCATAACATTTTTATTGGCCTTGATTGGCGCAATTTGTATGGAATGGCAGCATTGAATGGCGTTCTTGTGACGGTATGAACGCCAAAGGTGACATTGAAATACTCTCCCCGAAGAAGTTTTCCCGTCTTCGCGGGCGTATAGCTCAGGAACTAGATTTAGGTCTAAGAACCGCGGTGCTGTGAGCTGCACCGAATGATCTTCAGGATGCCTATTTCAGTTCAAGCCCTCTAGAAATGCGGACCACTCCCCTTAAACTAGCCGACAGAACAGGATGCATGATTAATCCTATGCGACGCAGTGCTCGGTGACAATTGATGATCAAAATGCAGCAGCTGGCACAAAACTTCCAAAAAGGTGAGAGCGTCCTTCGCGGGGACTGTGGATGCGGAGACGGGGACCAATCTGATAGCTCGGGAACGCTGGACAGTGCGCTCTTCATGGGCCGCGGACGCGGTCGAGCTGCGATGATGAAGTGCGAACCCGATAGCCCCCCCCCCCCGGATCCCCTCTCCCCTCCCCCCCGGGAACCACGCACGACAGTGCCAAGGAGAAGGCTGTAACTCATGGGCTGAAAATGCGTGCGATTACCCAAGGCTGCTCTGATGAAAAGTCAGGATACAGCAGTCTGGGTGCATGGGGCCCGTTTATAAGGTCATTGCGCAACTATCAATCGAATCATCTTGTTCGTTGACACGTCTCAAACACACATTTTCATGCTTGTTTACTTCTTGGAGGGCTAAAGAGATTACATTAAGGCCACATCGCCAACAAATGGTTAGTTATCTGCCTGCATTGGCTGCATCAACAGCACGGAAAACTATAGACCTCACGGGAGATTCCATTCGCTAGATGATCCGCTAACTAGAGATTCTCTCTACTTGAGAATCATTCGGTCCTGGGGTTTATCTATCGCATTCCCCGCCTTAACAGAGGAGGGCCTGTCCTCACGTAACCTCCACGAGGGAGGACCTGTCCCCACGCGGCCTCCTCTTCGAGGAAGGGCCTGTCCTCTCGTGGTCTGCTCTATAAGAGAAACGCTGAATAGATGGTCCGACGTTGGTTCACAATGAGGGTGGCCGTGCAATCAGAGAGCCCATCACCAACAGGAGGGTGGCCGTGTACCAGAGGGCCCACCGCCGACAGGAAGGTTGCCTTGCATTAGAGGGCCCACCACCAACAGGAAGGTGGCCGGCATCAGAGGACCCACCGCCGACAGGAAGGTGGCCGTGCATCAGAGGACCCACCCGCCCACAGGAAGGTGGCCGTTGCATCAGAGGAACCACCGCCCACAGGAAGGTGGCCGTGCACAATAGGGCCGACAGGAGAGTGACCGTGCACCAGAGGGCAGCCCCAGCGCTGAGTCACGGGCCAGACCGGTCCGGACGGATGACGTCAGCTCGCGCCGGGCAGACGGCGGCCAGGGTGAAGCACACGGCTTCCCCGGATCAGCGGCGCCACCCCAGCTGCCTGCGGCCGCGTCTCACACTGCCTGACGCCTGCCGATGCGTAGGGCATCATATCCCATTGTGTGTGGTGACAAAGGCGTCTGCGGTCCCATCTGGGGAATTATGGTTGGAATGCTTGTCATCACTCCACGTCACAAATCACTCGAGAATTCGATTGAAAAGGCCACATATTTCCTGTTACCACCAAAGCCTGGACAGGGACGATGCTTTGTGCGAAATTCCATAGTCGGACCGGACATTGCCGTTCTATGGTGTGTTCTTACGAAAACAACCGACTGGCCTCTGCAGATATCCAGCCTCGCCTCTGCAATCTAAACGACTATGAGAAGAATTGGTTTGCTTCTCCTTGAGGTGTACTTCTGGATACTTTTCAGTGACGTTGGCAGTGGTACACAGGGCTCGGTCAATTCTCATAACAGAATATAATCCGCCAGCACCTTGTGTGCCAACGTTGACGCCTACAGTAATCTGCCCATCCTTCGCGAAACGTGAAAAGAAAACTATACGCGATTTGCTCAAGAGCTCAAGAAAGCTCTAAATCAACCGAGCCGCGTCTTCGGTCCACCTAAGCTGCGTGAAGTTCCAACCAGCGCTCGTCCTCCAAGCAGGTCAACGGTGAGCGAGTGGGGGCGACCTGTGGACCGCAGCGACCAGGGATTACCACCGGACTGCGGCCGGCCGTCGGGGGAGGCGCCTTTGTCTGCCTGGCCGTGTGCCGCAGCGGGGCGCCGTTCAGTGACACCAGCCGCCTGTCTAACCGTGACTTCCGCGGTCCGGCGACGGCCGCCGCGCGGAGCCCCCCCAGTGCTGAAGGTCGAGTCGCTTCCGGAGGGGGGGCGGCGCCTCCTCGCACCGCCTGGTGCCCGGCACAGGGCGACGGGGCGGGGGAGGGCAGCAGCGCCGGCTGACTCAGCAGGCAGGCTTTCGTGACGACTGAAGGCGGAATCCTCGGCAGTCGTTCATGAGGTCTGGGTTCGTGGAAGTGCCTGGCTTTCTTCCAGCCCTGTCCTTCACATCGTTTTTTACCGGTTGAATCAAGCAACGTATGTGGGAGATGAGAGTGTTAAACATTGTAGTGGGATCATGTCCAAACGTGGACCGCATCCTTAAAGGTAAGAGTTCATCTGGAACCAGTACAGAAATAGACCGGCTGTCAGAAAGCCCCTGTGAGGCATCTCCAACGGAGGCTTGGCACTGCAGATCGCTCCCTAATTCGATGGCGGATTTCATTCACAAAGCCAATTGGAAGTTTCAGGAAGTCTTAGCTCGAACTTTAAGCAGTGATGTTGTTTTTTAAATGTAATGCCGTAGATTTCTCTTTTTCAGTCATCTGTTCACATGATTTTGTTGTACTTAAGATGTAGTTGGCTTTTCTCGTTGCGTTGTGCATTCGCATATACGATACACCAATGCACGGAACGTGACACACGGAGGACGTTTATCATCGTTTCTCCGAAATACGTGAGCTTATGCACTTATTCTTGGAGACAGGATTTTCCTGAGAAGAGTGGAAGGTGAAACTCAGCGAGAATACATTATAATGATCTTAGCTGTCTGTCAGGTGTCATCTATGGTGAAAAATGAAAGTATTTGTGTCTAAACACACACACACACACACACACACACCACACACACACACACACACACACACACACACACACACACACACCACACAACACACACACACACACACACAACACGCACCACACACACACACACACACACACACACGCACACACACACACAACACACACACACACACAACACACACACACACACACAAGCACACACACCACACACACACACCACACACACACACACACAACACACACACGCACACTCACACACACACACACACACACACACACACACACACACACACACACACACACACACACACACACGCGCGCGCGCGCGCGCGCGCGCACCTCTTGGCTGTATTGTGTTTGGCGATCCATTGCATGCTAGACTACGAACGATCTTCAGATAATCTCGAAAGATCACGCTCGTCGTGCTTTTTTCAGTTAAATATTTAGACGACGGAATCATCTCCTCCATATCATGCCGGATTTCTCTTATTGTCGACTGTACTCTTCACGATGTGACATTTCTGCAGACTTTCGACCTAATCACGGGCCGTATGAGAAGCTACTAACAGGCCAAATCAAAACGTGAGTGTAAGTGCACCAAAGTGGCAGTACCTCTGTCATTCTGTACATGTTCAACAAGCACCCCAAAGTGGCGGTACCTCTGTCATTCTGGACATGTTCAACTAGTGCACCAAAGTGGCAGTACCTATGTCATTCTGTACATGTTCAACAATCGCGCCAAAATGGTAGTGCTTCTGTCCTTCTATACATGTTGTATGTACCTTGTGCACTTCTGTATATGCTAAATACATGCTTCTTGGAATCCCAATTTCACCCCAGCCCACAGCGAAGCCTTGAAACTCTGACAATGAAAAAAACACGTAAATCGGCCCGCACCAGGCTCATCGCGTTTGGGCTGCGCGCCCGCCGCCCCCTTCACTCCCCCCCCCCCCC
The DNA here is from genome assembly GCF_011947565.3 of Pollicipes pollicipes. NCBI lineage: Eukaryota > Metazoa > Arthropoda > Thecostraca > Pollicipedomorpha > Pollicipedidae > Pollicipes > Pollicipes pollicipes. The sequence goes on from NW_023596225.1 coordinate 1,554,672, forward strand.
CCCTCCGCGGCGGTCGGTGTCACGATGGGTGATCTGTTCGCAGGGGCCCGTGTAGCAGCTGAACCGGGACGCCTACACGGAGCGCATCAGCTACACACAGCGCTCTCCGCCCCTCGGTGTCACGAGGGCTCACCTGTTCGCGGGGGCCCATGTAGCAGCTGGGCCGGGGCGCGTACACGGAGCGCACCAGCTCCATGCAGCGCTCTCCGAACGGCGCGTAGAACGGGTCGTTGGGCGGCATCTCGATGGGGTAGCACTCGGAATGGATCTCGCCCTCGCGCACCTTCACGCCGTATCGGCAGCAGCTGATCTTCACGCCGTCGTCAGCTGGCGGCCGCCAGAGGTCAGATGTCAGGCCGGGGTGCACGGGTGCATGGATGTCCCTGCCCGCTCGGACAGCATACGAACTGTTCGCTGCGCAGGAATGACGGGTTGTTGACCCCGGGGACGCATATGGCACGCTGGTATCGGTGCTATCAGCCCGTGAAACCTGTTCTTGTTCTTTAAGTTTCCACCACTTCTCACATCTGACAAAATGCACCGATCCGGGGTCGCCGACACCGGCAACGAAACCTGCTTCGATCGGTTACTACGCCCGTTAATTGTAAAGGAGCGGTGAAACCAGAACTGATTATTTACGCGTCATGATTCCGCTAGACTCACGCCATGCACTTGAAATGAGTTAGCTGCCCAACTCTCGCTAATGCGTGGGACACTGAACACTCAGACCGGCCAGGGCGTCGCCGGACGGGGCCAGTCGCAGCTCATGTCTGGGGCCGGGTGTGCGCGCCGCCTTACTCTCGATCATGGGCGTGTGAGTGACGTCATGGTCCAGGAACTGGCCGAACTGCATGAGCAGCATGCTGTGCTGGGCGTTCTCGGCGTGGTGGGTAGGGATGACGATCATGCTGACGACGCGGGCCGACGGCAGCTCGCTGCCGTCCTGCGCTCGCCGCGGCTCGAACAGACCTGCAGCAGGTCCAGGCGCTAGGCTCGAGCCACAGCAGCGACACTGCGCACAGCAAGACGCACAGCAAGAAACACAGCAAGAAGCAGAACGTAGCATAGCGCTCGATCGGTACTCAGTACAGCACACGGTCAGGCCAATACAGAGCACCACTCGGACGATAGCGCATTTGGAGTAGCGTTAATAATCACACCAAATGCAAACATACGAACATAGTGGAGTCATTGGGAATAATTACAGACAAGGCAGGGATGCAAACATTTCATGTGGAAGCTTGTGCCATTACATTTTGGGCTGAATTTCGTGACCGGATCGGAAAGTGCTCGCGGATGCTGGGCGTCCTCCACCTAAGAGTATCACGAGGACGGGAATACCCAAGGCAACCATGACCTCAACCAAGATTGTTCGTCATCCCGCCTGACTGGCGAAGTCCCAGCTCAGCTCGCTGCCCACACTGTCACGATGAGCTCCGAGCTTTTCCCGGAACCCGCGAACCCCAGAGCTCTGCCCCGTACCAGCCGACCATAGAGCCCCACCCCGTACCACCCGACACCGCAGCCCCGCCCCGCACCAGCCGACGTCAGAGTACCACCCCGTACCAGCCGACACTACAGCTCCACCCCGTACCAGCCGACCCTAAAGCCCCACCCCGTACCACCCGACACTGCAGCCCCACCCCGTACCAGCCGACACTGCAGCCCCACCCCGTACCAGCCGACACTACAGCCCCGCCCCGTACCAGCCGACACTGCAGCCCCACTCCGTACCAGCCGACGTCAGAGTCCCACCCCGTACCAGCCGACGTCGGAGTCCCACCCCGTACCAGCCGACACCAGAACCCCATCCCGTACCAGCCAACACTACAGCCCCACCCGGGACCAGCCGACACCAGAGCCCCACCCGGGACCAGCCGACACCAGAGCCCCGCCCGGGATCAGCCGACACCAGAGCCCCACCCCGTACCACCCGACACTGCAGCCCCACCCCGTACCAGCCGACACTCCAGCCCCACCCCGTACCAGCCGACACTACAGCCCCGCCCCGTACCAGCCGACACTGCAGCCCCACTCCGTACCAGCCGACGTCAGAGTCCCACCCCCGTACCAGCCGACGTCAGAGTCCCACCCAGTACCAGCCGACACCAGAACCCCATCCCGTACCAGCCGACACTACAGCCCCACCCGGGACCAGCCGACACCAGAGTCCCGCCCGGTACCAGCCGACACCAGAACCCCGCCCGGGACCAGGGACACCAGAGCCCCGCCCGGGACCAGGGACACCAGAGCCCCGCCTGTGACCAGCCGACACCAGAGCCCCGCCCGGGACCAGGGACACCAGAGCCCCGCCCGGGACCAGCCGACACCAGAGCCCCGCCCGGGACCAGCCGACACCAGAGCCCCGCCCGGGACCAGCCGACACCAGAGCCCCGCCCGGGACCAGGGACACCAGAGCCCCGCCCGGGACCAGCCGACACCAGAGCCCCGCCCGGGACCAGGGACACCAGAGCCCCGCCCGGGACCAGGGACACCAGAGCTCCGCCCGGGACCAGCCGACACCAGAGCCCCGCCCGGGACCAGGGACACCAGAGCCCCGCCCGGGACCAGGGACACCAGAGCCCCGCCCGGGACCAGCCGACACCAGAGCCCCGCCCGGGACCAGCCGACACCAGAACCCCGCCCGGGACCAGCCGACACCAGAACCCCGCCCGGGACCTGCCGACACCAGAGGACCCGCCTGGGACCCACCGTCGGCGTAGGCGGCCCATGCCGATGCGCTGCAGCGCGGTCTCGGCGCTGCCCCAGAGGCCGTGGCGCAGGTTGTTGCATCTGCCGTCGAGGGTGCGGTAGCGCGAGTCGCGGCAGCGCGGCGCCCGCTGGCACGTCTCCTCCAGGCTGCTGTTGAGCAGGCTGACTCGCACCAGGCCGGCCACGGACTGCAACGGCGACAGGTGCTGGCTGCGGGCACACCGCGACACGCTCACAGGGCGCTCACAGAGACCGGGAGGCGTCACAGACGGTGTGGCCGAAGGATCAGACGAATCCAGTCAGTGTCAACGCGCTTACAGGGTGCTGACGGGGGCCGCGAGGCGTCACACGCGGCGTGGCCGGAGGGTCGGACGGGTCCAGTCAGAGTGTCGACACGCCCAACTCCAGAGGAGGCCGGCTGTTAACTGTACATTATGTGCACGACTATGGCAGTGGTTGTGACTATATCTGGCTGTGACGAGTCTGCCGTGACAGGAAGGTGGGAAGGTATTTCTTCTGTGTATGGCTGGCTTAACCGATATGTCATTTACTTTCTCTTAGAAATAGCTCAATGATAAGTTAAACATTGTGTATAAAATAAGCTTCCAAGCAACTAGTTCACTTACCACATTGCCCTTTAGTTAAACGTCCACTCTAGCCGTGCTGGCACTGTCCCATGTCCCATTGGGAAACGCCCCGTGCTTCACGCATAGCTTTCTCAGCACTGTCTACGTCTCCATGCACCCGCATGACGCACACATCACGGCTGGCCGCACGCCGTTGATATTTTTACACCCAGCAAAAGCCGCCTGCAGGTGCTAGCAAATAACGGCGGTTCACACCGGATGCGCACCGGGTTTGGCATCAACCGCAGAAGCATTTCGTGAGCGGTGATGCATGCGATAGGTTTCCGCAACAATATGACTATCCCAAGGCAACCCCCATTCCACTGAAGTAAACGCACGTTAGAGCAGGTGATCAAGCAATTTGAAGTGCAATGACTGTACCGATTCTTACGTTTTCAACAAGTTCATCTCTATCCGGTCCTCGTTAATGCACTCCGTCAACATTTCAATTGTCGTTTTTTACGACAATGTGACCGAAAGTTTTCCACCGCTGGCTTTGCGATCCGTCACCGTTAACCACAGCTTATTGCAGAGACCCTGACCCACCAGGGGTAAGCCAGGCTCAGCGGGCACAATTTTCACCGAAGCCGTCACGCCGTGCCAAGCCGTGGCTCGCACTCTTCTGCTCCAGCCTGGCGTTCTCGTTCACTTGCCAACTGACCGCACCAATGACGAGTCCCACCCGATTTGAGTGAGTTCCAGGATCCGCGTGAGCTTCCGGACCCGTACGTACGTAAGCGCTACACGTTAACTAGGGTACCCGGCTCTTTACCCACGGAGCTGAAGGAATGGCAGGCCTTGATCCTGTCGGGTTACATGCAGCCTTCAATGCTGTGAGCGTTTAAATCATTCACTCCGTTAGCAGTGTCTTGAAAATCAAAGATGCGATGAAATATCGGAAAGCGAACATCGATCTCTAAATCATCCCATGCTAACACCCGGCACGCATGGTTTGCGCGTACCACAGCGTCTGGCCTCAGTGGAGTGTTATTTGGATGGGGTCACCGGAAAACAACGTCCGATGACGAAAGCAAGATAATTCGTCTGAAACTGATGAGAACTCTTTAAAGCTTCGGGGAGCGCACTTGTGGCTGCCGTGGAAAGACGGGGACACCGGGGACAATTCTAGGTGTGGTATGACGTCGTTTGGGATAAGTATGGCGGGCTGAGTATCTGTAACAAGCCCAAACATAGGCTGAAATGTTGCTCCGCAGAAATAATTCTAAAGCTGAAAAGTGCCGAAGATCCCGGACAAAGCGTCATGAGAGGTTCTCGATGAGAGCACCTGCACTTTATCTCCGTGCAAGTGTGGCTATGCCAGGTGGGCATGAACACAAAGAGCGTGGTGGATGGAAAGCTGAAGCTGCCGCCTCATTCCCGCAAGTATGACAACGTGTGGGATAAGGCGCTGTGGTCTCAGATGCTGGAAGTGAAGCGGTTTAGCTGCGCATCTCGGAAACTAGAGGTACGGGTTCCACTCTTCGCGGTGCCCGTCATTCCGCCAGGGTGAGGAGTAGGCGACGCCATATGGCTGCAGCAGCTGGTCGCGTCGTAAAGGTCCATTGACGACGAAGGAGCTATGTTCTGTTCTATGTAAGCATGCCCAGCATACTGTCAAAATTCATATCGCTATGCTCTAAGGCTAGCGGTAGGGTGCTCACTTTACCCGACAGAAGCTTACAGAGCGGTGCCAACGTCGAGACCTTAGGGTGCTCTCCGCTCGTTTCAATTAGCTAATGCAAGTTATGAACGGTTTGTGTTCCCTAGTGATGGCATCCATCCATCCATCAACGCCTGACGTGCGGAAGCTTGGCAGTCCCGGTAAATGCTAGGGGCCCCGTAGAGCATCAGTCACAGCCACTCTAGCTGGAATGGATCGAGGCTGCTGAGCTCCTGCATGCGTTTTATCTGCATGGTTAGATTGTGAAACGCGTATGATTGTTGCATGGATTTTGCAGTACAGCACAGTGTGTGATTTTCTTCTCTTGCGAATGACAAAGCGCTTTTCACCACGCTAGTGCCCTGGTAGCCCGTATGGCAATGCGGTGTAACGACCGGCTTTGGTGAAAACTACAGCAATGCGCCATTAATAAGCAAATAAATCCAGGTACAAGCGCAACAGATCTAACAGACCGATCGAAATTTTTTGTCCACTATAGCCTTCTTAAAAATATTGATTGTTTTTATCGACTGTGAAAAACAAGCAAGCGGTGCGCATGTTAAAATACGGGCCTGTCGTTTTTGCGGTCTGCACTGTTTTTACAAGTGTGGTCGCGGACGTGAATGAAAATTAACATCTGGAGTGAATCATCTAGTCTATGCACCAGATCATTTACTCCAGATGTTCACACCAGCTGATATATCACCAGCTGATGTATCCGCTGATCAAGTGAAAGGAGAAACATATTCGGTACATGGTGCGAAAAACAACATAAACTTATCCCGCAAAGCCCTCCTGCATTTGGATATTTTATAGATATACAATAATTCCGAGTGCTTCATCCAGTCTCTGAGCCCAAAAGCATCCCTGTGGAGTCCCCCCCCCATGGATTGCCGGAAACGCGCGATGAAATACGCATTGTTATGACTGGAATGACGAGTAAAGCCACATGCCTAAGCGCATCTCGTAAGTCATACATGACGTCTAACGTTTCTGGAAATGCAGACAGTAGCCGAGCCGGTCCGTCATGAGGGCGCCCCCTCCCCCCCCCCCCCCCCGCCTAGCTGCCGCGCGCGACACGGGCCTGCTATGCCTGCTATGCTGTTCTTGCAAAACACCTCCAGCACGTGCCACGCGCCGGGGCTTGGACGACTGGTCACAAAGTTTTAATCTGCTGGCTCGGCCTCTGCACACTATCGCCATTGTGCGTTATGCAACTGAACTTTTCGCGCCGTGAGTTTCTATAATTCACAGATGCGTGAGCTCATGCAAGAATCAGACACACAAAGGTGAACTGTGAACGGAAGTGATTACTGAATGGGGGTACGGTCATCTAACTTCACTGGGTATCGATGCAACATTTCACAGCATCCGTGGACCACGAACGCACGCGTCCTGTGTAATCTTAGCGACCAGCGTGGTGTCGCTCACACGTTCTCGTTTTATGTGATGCATTCTCAACAGACGATTGGACAGCTTTAGTCACCTCATTTAGAACTTTGATGGTCTACAGCTTTAGAAGTAAGGCAAGAAAGAAGGATGCTTCTTTTATACTAGGCAAATTTATTACCTCAGCAGATTGTAGCCCTCAACAAATCGGAATCAAGCATGACAGCTGAATGGCTGAACTGGCTTGCCAGTCCCGCCCACTGCGTGTAATGCAGTGTCCCCCTCCCCTCCCCCCCCCCCCCTCCCCCCCACCACTGCTATCTCACCCATCTCGCACATAACCTCAAAATAAGCCATACCGGTCCGTTAAGCGAAGCCGCCCCTAACCTCTGCCACACCGCGTTCAAGGCTACCGACTTGTGAGTCCGACTACTACCGCCACATACCCCGTTGCAAAATCACCGGTATACCATTGCTCACAGAAGGTGAATCGGAATTCAGAGATAATAATGCAACAGCTGGACCCGCTTTGATGCAAGATCAAAACCTATGTTTATGGCTTTGTTTGCGCCCGACCAGGCATTGTCCGACAGCATGGCTTTTAAATTGTACGCCGCATGGACCTAGAAATTGCTCACTCAAATTCATGGCTAAGTTTAACCCTGGAAACCAAACGTCAGCGACATTTAAGAGCTGACGGTGCGTGACTTGGTGTCCTGGTAACCGATATGTCCAGTCTCTGTGTATGGCCATGGTATGTAGGCGTGTTCAGCACTCTCAGAAATTGGAAGTTCATCCGCGGACCGCGTAGTTTCTACGTTTATACTGCTCACGAACATTCGCGTACGCACTTTTATCCGAACCGGCTTTATCCATTACGAGCCTTCGCGTACGTTCAGTTGTTTACGAGCAATAGCGTTCGTTCTTCATGCATGTGTATTTTTTCCAAGCGAACTTCTGTCCTGACGAACTTGTCATTACGAACTTTTTACATAAGTACTTACTTTATACCGCATAGATGTTTGCTTACGAGCTTTTGCGTACGTTCTTCCGCCATACGAGCTTTTTACCTTAGGTACATCCGCTCAAGAGCAATTGTGTAGTACTTTATGCATACGTACTTTTCCACGGGTACTTCGTTCTAAAACTATGGCGATCATCTCCGCCCGCCTCTGACCCCTCTTCAGTACTCACTCCATGGCGACCATCTCCGCCCGCCTCTGACCCCTCTTCAGTACTCACTCCATGGCGATCATCTTGCTGGCAGAGAGGGCGATCTCGGCCGAGCCCATCTTCTTCAGCGCCGTCCGCGTGGGCTGCTGCAGCTTGCGGTGGCTGAAAGCCGGCTCGGTGGGCGACACCACTATGTCGTTGCGGATGAGCTCGATGTCCTGCTGGCGACGGCGCTGCTGCGAGGAGGCGCCGAAGCGCGCCGCCTTCTCCATCTCCTGCTGGTCGACAGTCACTGTCACCGGCGGCGGCTCCACGTAGACGATGAGACCCGGACCTGCCGAGGAGGGCGCAGTGAGCGGCCGGGCGTCCGCGCCACGCCGGGCGTTGTCGCTCCGCTGTGTGCAGTCATACACGGAGCTACCGAGAGGTAGCAACTACTCCAGGCGCCACGTGCAGTCTGGAGGTACGTGCAACACTCGTGCAGAGTCCTGGACGCTGTCGTTGTTCTTCAACTTTTTCGCCCTTGATGTGAACAGGCCATCACGGATGTAAAGTCAGGGTTCTCGGAAAAGCATGTCATCTTTACAACAACAGACCAGAATGCTTTGTTCGGCAATCCTGTGCAGCGTGGGTCACTTCCTGCAGACCGTAGCATCTGTAGAGAAAAGTGGTCGTATGTTACCATCCAAGTTCACCCGGCCCTCTTGGATATGTACTGAGGAGGCACAAGCGTAATGATCGGCTCAAATAAGCATTCATGTTTCGCAAGAAATCAATGTTTCGTAGTATCGTTAACAACGGTGGTCGCGATTGACCATCGAGTATCGACGAACTTGTCGAGAAGTCGGCTGGGATCCCCTCGGTCACCAGTGGTTGTACCCACAAACGCCTTCGTCATACATTAAGCCTCTTGATGCGCAGAGGTTTCTCGGTGAGCTTCATGAAATCCTTGGAACCCTACTGGCCACAACAAAAAAGGGAGGCGCAAAGGCGGTAAACACGGCCACTGGTGATTACGACCAATACTTCCAGAGCTTTCACTCGATCTACCTTGTTTAAATTTTGGGTTTGAACTCTGGGTTCAGGCCATTGCCTCCCGGAGTTTGTTGCTTGATATACTTGATAACCGACAAGGGAGCCCTGTCCCAGACTACAGAACCTAAAGTCGACACACTCCGTTGAACACGTTAAACACTGCATAGTTTCATTGTCATGTGCTATACCCAGCCCACTCACGCATCCAAACTTCACTCAGGGCAGTCCACCTGTTTGGCCGTATGAATGTGCGGTGATATTTAGAAGTGAGTGCGTTGTCTGTTTCGTTTTACGAAACCAGTCCCAGGAGATTCGCCTCCACTTGAAGTGCAAATTCTGAAATCTTTCAGTTCGTCCGGCTAGTCTCGTGGAAAGTCTTAGTGGCCCATAATGCTGTCACACGGGATTCCTACCCAGCTCACCTTCGACGATCAGTTGCTGGATGACCAGCAAATATAACGGTCGGGAAGGGCGACCCATTCTCTGGCGCGCGGGCTCAGTGTCAACGGACCAAAGTTCATCGGCACGAACATGTTATGGCGGGGACTTTTCGACCACGTCATGGTCTAGTGTATAAATATCTCCCTTTCATATACCCACCAAATGCAAGGCAACCGCACTGCATCTAATCCGGCACTCCCCTGCTATCCAGCCGTTTGTGTGATGGGGATGCCAGTCCGTGCCGAGCAGCCCGGGGTCCGGAGCCCGCACCCAGTCCGGCCACGCGCCACACGGCACCTCTCCAGTGGCGCCTGCAACGCCGCAAGCCGGGTGAAGCTCCACTGTCAGCAGAGTTTGCCCGACGCCGAGGGAGCCGCCTGCCGCCGACGGCCGTCCCGGCGCCGGCCTGGTGCAGGTTGAGCGACGATCGGGGGGCGACGGTTGCACAAGGCGCCGCGCCGCGCCGCGCTCCGTGCCTGCTCTTGAACTTGGTCTTTCACTCGGGTTGGGCAAGCCGCTTGTTGTGAGCATTGCTATGCAGATAAGCCTTCAGTGCAGCGGCGTGCACGCGCCGCCCCTCAGCGGCGCCAGGGAGGCGGCGTGCCGCGCGTGCCATCGCAGGCCTCTGGCCTTGACCTAATCTGACCCGCCCGCCAGACGCCAGGGTGTCGCAGAGTGCAGGCGCCGGTCGCGCCGGAGATGTGGCCTCCTCTGTGAAGCCGAGCACGCGGATGGGATCGCACGACTGCCATCCGGCCCGATGAGTCCGAGCATCGCTGAGGGGCGTCAAAGAACATCAGCTCTCGGACGTGCTGACGGCGCAGCCAGACACGTGGATGGTGATCTCCACACGGACTGACGGCGACCGCCGCGCCCCTCCCCCTCCACCATACACGCGTGCTGGTGGTGACCTCCACATGCATCAACGGCGAACGGCCTCTACACGTGCTGACAGAGACCTCGAGAACGTGGTGGCAGTGACCTTCACATGCGGTGGCGGTGGCCTCCACACATGCCGGCGATGACGTCCTCACATGTTGACGGATGTCTCTACAGATGCTGACGGTGAATTCCACAAATGCCAAAGGCAATCACCACACGCGTTGACGGTGACCTCCATAGATGCTGATGGTGGCTTCAGCCCGTGCTTGACCATCAAGCGCACTGGTGGTGACCCCCACATATGTGGATTATATCACCCGAGACCATTACTACAGTGCCCCCCCCCCCCCCCCCCCGGTAATCGGTGGCACGGCAGA
>NW_023596225.1:1565966-1705126 GCF_011947565.3 Pollicipes pollicipes
GTCAGTGGGACCCGTCAGGAATCACACGCCTTCCTCAGCTCGGCCAGCTGCTCTGTGGGGGTCATCAGCGGGGCTAGAGGGTCAGTGGGACCCGTCAGGAATCACGCGCCTTCCTCAGCTCGGCCAACTGCTCTGTGGGGGTCATCAGCGGGGTCAGAGGGTCAGTGGGACCCGTCAGGAATCACACGCCTTCCTCAGCTCGGCCAGCTGCTCTGTGGGGGTCATCAGCGGGGCTAGAGGGTCAGTGGGACCCGTCAGGAATCTCGCGCCTTCCTCAGCTCGGTCAGCTGGTCTGGTGGGGGTCATCAGCGGGGTCAGAGGGTCAGTGAGATCCGTCAGGAATCACACGCCTTCCTCAGCTCGGCCAGCTGGTCTGTGGGGGTCATCAGCGGGGTCAGAGGGTCAGTGGGACCTCAGGAATCACACGCCTTCCTCAGCTCGGCCAGCTGGTCTGTGGGGGTCATCAGCAGGGCTAGAGGGTCAGTGGGACCCGTCAGGAATCACACGCCTTCCCTCCAGCTCGGCCAGCTGGTCTGTGGGGGTCATCAGCGGGGTCAGAGGGTCAGTGGGACCCGTCAGGCATCAGTGGGACCGCCACCGTGGGATATAAGGACACGACCTGTACCAACGAAGCGATTGAAGGGTTCCACCTCAGCTGGCGTTCAACGGGCAGTGACCTACAACGGAGACCGACTCTTTGACAAAAGTGGCTAGGTAATGCTTAAACGCTTACCTGAAGCCGTAGGAAGTGAGCGCGTGCAGAATACACAGCCGCATAGTGGAACTTTGTCGAAGCGACAGGTTGATATGCAGTTTTTAATTCGCATTAATGCAACAGCGATTTGAGCCGGCTTCAAACGCAAACTGGTCTTGTTCTGAGCACCAACTTAAAAAGCTGTTCACAAATACGTCACTCAGTTTTTGGCCATTTTAGCCCTCACTTCCCTATGGTTTACGCACTGGTTGGGCTGGTCACCACTCCCCCTCCCTCCCACCTGGTGCGCTGTTTTTAGCTCACTGTCTCAAGAGAGCAACCTCCGGATGGCCCCTGCTTGGGCTGAAGATGTGAAACGGACAAGGAACGTCCACGTCATGACAAGAAGCCAATCGCATCCGATCTAACGGTGTTATTTTAGAGATTTTAGCATGTTTGCAACCACATTTGAGCGTAGCGTTACACTACATCAGGCTTTCCCTCCCTTTGTTGTTACGCATCCATTACGCCCTACCGAATGCGTTCTCTCCTCCTTACGTAACTTAATTTATGGAGGGCCGCTCATCGCGCATGATTACACTATCAGTTATTGAGAGTTTCAGGACGCTTTAACTATTCCAGTCATTCGACATGCTTGCATAGAACTGGGCTGGGCACATTGACCGGTGCGGTGGGTAGTGGCTGACTTTGGGAGAAGACGGCTTTAATTCTCCACTCGCTCAGGGGGATACAACAGCGCATGCACTAACAAACAAACGCGTACAAACACAGATATCCATGCTTAATGTGCATACACCCAACTTATGTATATATATATATATATATATATATATATATATATATATATATATATATATCTCTCTCTCTCTCTCTCTCTCTCTCTCTCTCTCTCTCTCTCTCTCTCTCTCTCTCCCTCTCTCTCTCTCTCTCTCTCTCTCTCTCTCTCTCTCTCTCTCTCTCTCTCTCTCTCTCTCTCTATCTCTCTCTCTCTCTCTCTCTCTCTCTCTCTGCACTATGCAGCAACCCACGCACTCACACAAGGACACCGACCCAGTGAAGGTCGCCGCAGTGAGACACTGACCGAGAGTGAATGAGCCGGTCTGTCCGCCCTCCTCGTAGAAGTATCTGTCGCCGGCCTTCTGGCGAGCGAACTGGTCGGTGATGATGCAGCGGAAAGTGGGGCCTACCAGCGCGTCATCCACCGGGCGCTCGGACACACCGCCGATGAACAGGTCCACGTCGTCCACCGACTTGTACAGCAACGCGAACTTGCTTAGGGTCTGCGACAACGGAACCGGTGGGGTCAGGGAACACTGCGAGCCTGTTCAGGTTCTGAGACAGTGGGACCTGTGGGGTCAGGGGATCACCGTGAACTTGCTCAGGGTTTGCGGCGACAGTGCCCTCAGGGTCAGGGGATCACCGCGAACTTGCTCAGGGTTTGCGGCGACGGTGCCTTCAGGGTCAGGGGATCACCGCGAACTTGCTCAGGGTTTGCGGCGACAGTGCCTTCGGGGTTAGGGGATCACCGCGAACTTGCTCAGGGTTTGCGGCGACAGTGCCTTCAGGGTCAGGGATCACCGAAAACTTGCTCAGGTTTTGCGGCGACGGTGCCTTCAGGGTCAGGGGATCACCGCGAACTTGCTCAGGGTTTGCGGCGACGGTGCCTTCAGGGTCAGGGGATCACCGCGAACTTGCTCAGGGTTTGCGGCGACAGTGCCTTCGGGGTCAGGGGGTCACCGCCCGAACGCAGCGCCGGAAGACGGTCAGTCGCGTGCCGCTGTGGCTGTGGTATACTAGAGTCAACCATATGGCCAGTCAGTGACATGGTGACGAGCGCGTATTGCCAGAGTGACCGTTAAGATGCGTGATGATCAGGAGGTACGGCAGCGCGTGACACGAGTGTCGCGTCAGGGCAGGAGCATCCCATCCACTCACTGCCACCACACTGCTCGCTGCATCGAACCCTTTCAGCTTGTGACCCCCATCTCGCCAATCCTGAAAACTTGCATGTCTCGCACGGCATGCAAGGTATCAGGACAGAGAAGCCTCTCGGTCAGCAGGTTTGTTAAGGAGCGGAGTCACACCACGAAACCGTTTCGACACTGACCGCATGTCGTGGACATCCCACCGGTGCTGTGTCCGATTGCGTCACGTCACGCCCGTGCCGGTGACCTCTGTGACCCCCACGAGACCTCGAGGCTCGTGCCAGGCGAGTCGTACAGCACGCCGAGTCACCGAGCCGAGTCGCCGAGTCACACCTGTGAGTCGATTTCGCTGGCGAAGTCGCTCCAGGTGGTGGCTTTCTTCAGGCCGCAGATCTCGCGCAGTTTGTTGTAGGGTGGGATGCCGTGGTCTCGACCCCGCTGGATGTTGAGCGCTATCAGGTCCATCCCGAACAGGCCCTCAAACTGAAACAGGTGGCCCAGCAGCTGCCGGCCCCAGCACGGATCAGCGGCGTCAGAGTTAGAGTCAGCTACCGTCATCTACGCCGATCTCTAACGCGATGCGCATCGACGTCTGGTCAGGGGCCAATAATTCTACTCAGCGAGTCCTGTGATGTTGACCTCTAGCAAAGCATTCCACCCGCTCCAAACTGTGAGCGGTGATAAAGACTTGACCAGTTTCATTCTTCGTGAAAGTAACGCAAACGAACGTCATGGGCTGACTCTCTGGCCCCCTTGAATGTCATGGGCTGACTCTCTGGCCCCCTTGTGTAGAGAAGACAACGCCGGACATGTGCAGACCAGCAGCGCTATAGACCATCAGTCGGCCGGGAGTCGGGACTGACTGGGGCGACAGTCGCGCAGCACCTCCTGCGTAAGGTTGACTCAGTGCATCCCCGTAGCTCACCTCCTTGCTGAAGGCGTTGTCGAACTTCATGCTGGGCATCTCGAGCAGGCCGCGCAGGAGGCCACTGAAGGCGTCGCGGCGGTACAGGTCGAAGGGGGTGAACTGGGTTCGGTGCAGCGGAGTCACCTTCTCCTTGCTGCCGAACTGGGTCATCGAACTGGCGAACGCACAACAGCCGGTCAGTGGTTGGGTGGTGAAAGGTGTTCATTAGCTCATTAGAAAAAGCATATAGAAAGGTGCTCATAAGCAAAATATTTGTGTTCAAGTTCTGTCTCGCGGTTTTCCCTGGCCCGGACTTCGGTCACATGTTAAGTGGCCCGTGACGTCAGCGGCTGTCAATATAGACATTAACACGTCAAATATAATTCAACAGATATGGGAGCGACAGAGAACACGCGGAGGTGGTTGCTGGGGCCCCGGCTCCTGGTAAGCCATCCGTGCCGGCGGACTAGTGCGGGGGCCCTGTCGGACCAGACGGAGCCATCCCGCATATCAGTCGGCCACAGTCCAAAGCCAACAACACCAGTCACGAAGGTACCGAGGCGTTTTACTGCACTTGGACAGGGCACCACATTGTTTCCCGTGCCTGCTGCCCGCTGCGTCCCTGTTGCTACTGCCCACTACGTCCCTGCGTCTGCTGCCCGCTGCGTCCCTGTGTCTGCTGCCCGCTGCTTCCCTGTGTTTGCTGCCCGCTGTGTTCCGGTATCAGCCGCCCGCTGCGTCCCTGTGTCTGCTGCCCGTTGCGTCCCTGTGTCTGCTGCCCGCTGCGTCCCTGTGTCTGCTGCCCGCTGCGCCCGTTTGCATCTTGCGCCCGCTCTATTTCACTGCTGTGAAATCTGCGTTCGGTCAGCTAGCAAGCTAGCTAACGCGGCGTCCTGGGTCGACTGATGCTTTGGCCCAACGCATTCAACGCATCCACCGATCCGTTCGTTTGGAGCCGATAGCAAGAGCGCTGCAGACTTGAGAACTGACACGGACGTAGAGCGTGCTCACATGATGTTGTCTGGGATCAGGGTGTGGCCCATCCTGAACGCGGCCGTCGAAAACTCGTTCGTGATCCCGGCACTGATTTCGGGATCGTAGTTGTTGGTGAAGCCGCTCTTCAGTGGCGACAGCAGCTTCGTCTTCTGCATGTGACGGCGTCCTGCCGGTGACACAGTGAGTTCAGTGGACCTGCCCCGGACACTGCTAGAGCTAGCCACAGCCTAGATGTCGGGAGATGATGACGGACCTGTACGCCATCCTGATTCAGCTAATTATCAAGTCAACAAAAGGGAAAGATGACCTAGACTGGCTTTGGAAAATATGCTGGATTTACTTTAGAAAGTTACTTTGAAAAAAGATGTGCTGAATACTTTGCTTTGGTCTTATCATATACAGAAGGCCCGCAGAGATAAACTGGCCCGGCACGTGACCGCCGATCTGCAGTCCCTCACTGGCGCTCGGGTCGATGTCGGCCCGCCCATCCCGTCGCCTACCAACCACTACGGAACTCGACCTCTGTCTACCAATCGCAATGGTGCTCGCCCTCTGTCCACCAATCCCTATGATGCCCACCCACTACCCACCAATCACGATGGGCAGGAACTCATTGTACGTGATGTGCTGCATCTCGGCGGCCACGATCCGACGTGCCTCCTGGAAGAGCCGCTCGTCGTCCCAGCGCGGGTTCACCGCGTGCAAAGCTCGCGCCAGCCGGTTGTGCTCGCGCATCCACAGCGTGTGCATCACCACCAGGTCCACCTGCTCGTTGACTCGCTCATCGCCTGCGGGCGCGATCGGGGTTCAGCGTCGGGGTAGCGCGGACTCGGCGGTCAGGTAGCCAGAGACGGGGCCGGGGCGGGTGGAGCGGGGGGGGGGGGGGTCACGCAGGTCGCAGTGCGACACTGGCAGCTGTCAGCTCATGACCGGATGGGTCGCGTGCTCCGTTCGGTCTGCAGAACCCGTGCTACCTGATCCTGTAATTCCCGGCGAGCGGATAGTATTTTCCAGCCAATCTGAAGATGAATCGCAGAGGCGACCATGGCTCAGACGGGTCTGCAGACCTTCCTCAGCTGGACTTTTACGAATCCGTCGTGCTTTGAACTTTACAGCTTAGAGGTTGTGACGACATCATCTGAATTTAGCCTCTAATATCCCTGGGGTAACGGCACTGTGTAGGTTAGTTTAGGTTAGGTTAGGTGCTGTATTAGCAATCATATACCTCTTGACATGATTTCACCATCGCGCGCCTTTGTTGAGGAAAGCCTCGAAAAAGTGTGCTGATTGTTACAACTAACACCTAGCACTTCAGTATCCCATGACCACATCAAGTGTGCGTCACACCTCCACGTGCATTGTGAACCCACCCAAAACGTATCGCAAAAGGAAGTACCAATGTATGCCCTTTGACGCTGACGAGCGCTGCCGTGAGGGAAGCGCACTTGCGGCTCTCGGTGCTTGACCTCTCACCTGCCTTGAAGCAGGTCCACTCCGGCATCTTGACGTCCTTGCAGGTGAAGGAGTCGGCCGGCAGGTACGGATGGCCGTGCACTGGCCGCGACTTGAGCAGGCCGCCGCTGTGTTCGCGCAGCTCCTCGGCCTCGTGCTCCGAGGAGCCGTATACGTTGCTGGCGTCCACGTAGGCTGTGATCTGGTTCATCTGGGGGAGCGCAGGTGTGGGGTTGAGCTGGTGTGATGCAGGACAAGCGGCACTGGCGCAGACAAGGCTCGGCCATTCTGGAAAGTGGGTGTGACCGCACAAAGAAGGGGTGCGCATCAGCCTGATGACTAGATATACAAGATTTAAACGTCATTTCTTGTTCCACACAACTAACCACAATCGAATTACATCCGTTAGCAACGCGCTGCCCAGTGGCTAGTAGTGGATGCGATTTCCCATATCTGCATCATATCGCGGTATGCACCGATTTGTTTGCATCTTGTTTGTTTGCATTTCAAAAAATTCCTGGATGTAAGCTTGCTTAAGCTTGCTTAGGTGCGCCGTGGAGCATATGGGGATTCAGCGGGTCGTTTCCATACACCAGCAGTGTACGTGGCAAGTCGCCTGCGTTCATTTAAAGTGAGTGTTTCACATTTGAAGATATTGAAGCAAGCATCAGATATGCTAACTTATAACTATTTGTAGAACTTTAAGTAAAAAAGACTGCTCTAAGTAACATAATTTCTTTGTTCGGTAAATGAGCTCCTCGATACGTTATTGTATGATTGCGTCAGTGTGATTGTCAAGGTGACCTTGCCCACATTGATTGAGAGCCAATTGACGGCCGTTATCGAGACAACGTACTCAAGAACGCCAGATGTGAATGACTCGACCATAACATTTTTATTGGCCTTGATTGGCGCAATTTGTATGGAATGGCAGCATTTGAATGGCGTTCTTGTGACGGTATGAACGCCAAGGTGACATTGAAATACTCTCCCCGAAGAAGTTTTCCCGTCTTCGCGGGCGTATAGCTCAGGAACTAGATTTAGGTCTAAGAACCGCGGTGCTGTGAGCTGCACCGAATGATCTTCAGGATGCCTATTTCAGTTCAAACCCTCTAGAAATGCGGACCACTCCCCTTAAACTAGCCGACAGAACAGGATGCATGATTCATCCTATGCGACGCAGTGCTCGGTGACAATTGATGATTAAAATGCAGCAGCTGGCACAAAACTTCCAAAAAGGTGAGAGCGTCCTTCGCGGGGACTGTGGATGCGGAGACGGGGACCAATCTGATAGCTCGGGAACGCTGGACGGTGCGCTCTTCATGGGCCGCGGACGCGGTCGAGCGCGATGATGAAGTGCGAACCCGATAGCCCCCCCCCCCCACCCCCCCCGGATCCCCCCTCCCCTCCCCCCCGGGAACCACGCACGACAGTGCCAAGGAGAAGGCTGTAACTCATGGGCTGAAAATGCGTGCGATTACCCAAGGCTGCTCTGATGAAAAGTCAGGATACAGCAGTCCTGGGTGCATGGGGCCGTTTATAAGGTTCATTGCGCAACTATCAATCGAATCATCTTGTTCGTTGACACGTCTCAAACACACATTTTCATGCTTGTTTACTTCTTGGAGGGCTAAAGAGATTACATTAAGGCCACATCGCCAACAAATGGTTAGTTATCTGCCTGCATTGGCTGCATCAACAGCACGGAAAACTATAGACCTCACGGGAGATTCCATTCGCTAGATGATCCGCTAACTAGAGATTCTCTCTACTTGAGAATCATTCGGTCCTGGGGTTTAACTATTGCATTCCCCGCCTTAACAGAGGAGGGCCTGTCCTCACGTAACCTCCACAAGGGAGGACCTGTCCCCACGCGGCCTCCTCTTCGAGGAAGGGCCTGTCCTCTCGTGGTCTGCTCTATAAGAGAAACGCTGAATAGATGGTCCGACGTTGGTTCACAATGAGGGTGGCCGTGCATCAGAGAGCCCATCACCAACAGGAGGGTGGCCGTGTACCAGAGGGCACACCGCCGACAGGAAGGTTGCCTTGCATTAGAGGGCCCACCACCAACAGGAAGGTGGCCGTGCATCAGAGGACCCACCGCCGACAGGAAGGTGGCCGTGCATCAGAGGACCCACCGCCCACAGGAAGGTGGCCGTGCATCAGAGGACCCACCGCCCACAGGAAGGTGGCCGTGCATCAGAGGACCCACCGCCCACAGGAAGGTGGCCGTGCACAATAGGGCCGACAGGAGAGTGACCGTGCACCAGAGGGCAGCCCCAGCGCTGAGTCACGGGCCAGACCGGTCCGGACGGATGACGTCAGCTCGCGCCGGGCAGACGGCGGCCAGGGTGAAGCACACGGCTTCCCCGGATCAGCGGCGCCATCCCAGCTGCCTGCGGCCGCGTCTCACACTGCCTGACGCCGCCGATGCGTAGGGCATCATATCCCATTGTGTGTGGTGACAAAGGCGTCTGCGGTCCCATCTGGGGAATTATGGTTGGAATGCTGGACATCACTCCACGTGACAGATCACTCGAGAATTCGATTGAAAAGGCCTGTTTCCTGTTACCACCAAAGCCTGGACAGGGACGATGCTTTGTGCGAAATTCCATAGTCGGACCGGACATTGCCGTTCTATGGTGTGTTCTTACGAAAACAACCGACTGGCCTCTGCAGATATCCAGCCTCGCCTCTGCAATCTAAACGACTATGAGAAGAATTGGTTTGCTTCTCCTTGAGGTGTACTTCTGGATACTTTTCAGTGACGTTGGCAGTGGTACACAGGGCTCGGTCAATTCTCATAACAGAATATAATCCGCCAGCACCTTGTGTGCCAACGTTGACGCCTACAGTAATCTGCCCATCCTTCGCGAAACGTGAAAAGAAAACTATACGCGATTTGCTCAAGAGCTCAAGAAAGCTCTAAATCAACCGAGCCGCGTCTTCGGTCCACCTAAGCTGCGTGAAGTTCCAACCAGCGCTCGTCCTCCAAGCAGGTCAACGGTGAGCGAGTGGGGCGACCTGTGGACCGCAGCGACCAGGGATTACCACCGGACTGCGGCCGGCCGTCGGGGGAGGCGCCTTTGTCTGCCTGGCCGTGTGCCGCAGCGGGGCGCCGTTCAGTGACACCAGCCGCCTGTCTAACCGTGACTTCCGCGGTCCGGCGACGGCCGCCGCGCGGAGCCCCCCCAGTGCTGAAGGTCGAGTCGCTTCCGGAGGGGGGCGGCGCCTCCTCGCACCGCCTGGTGCCCGGCACAGGGCGACGGGGCGGGGGAGGGCAGCAGCGCAGGCTGACTCAGCAGGCAGGCTTTCGTGACGACTGAAGGCGGAATCCTCGGCGGTCTTTCATGAGGTCTGGGTTCGTGGTAAATGCCTGGCTTTCTTCCAGCCCTGTCCTTCACATCGTTTTTTACCGGTTGAATCAAGCAACGTATGTGGGAGATGCGAGTGTTAAACATTGTAGTGGGATCATGTCCAAACGTGGACCGCATCCTTAAAGGTAAGAGTTCATCTGGAACCAGTACAGAAATAGACCGGCTGTCAGAAAGCCCCTGTGAGGCATCTCCAACGGAGGCTTGGCACTGCAGATCGCTCCCTAATTCGATGGCGGATTTCATTCACAAAGCCAATTGGAAGTTTCAGGAAGTCTTAGCTCGAACTTTAAGCAGTGATGTTGTTTTTTAAATGTAATGCCCGTAGATTTCTCTTTTTCAGTCATCTGTTCACATGATTTTGTTGTACTTAAGATGTAGTTGGCTTTTCTCGTTGCGTTGTGCATTCGCATATACGATACACCAATGCACGGAACGTGACACACGGAGGACGTTTATCATCGTTTCTCCGAAATACGTGAGCTTATGCACTTATTCTTGGAGACAGGATTTTCCTGAGGAGAGTGGAAGGTGAAACTCAGCGAGAATACATTATAATGATCTTAGCTCTCTGTCAGGTGTCATCTATGGTGAAAAATGAAAGTATTTGTGTCTAAACACACACACACACGCACACACACACACACACACACACACACACACACACACACACACACACACACACACACACACACGCGCGCGCGCCCGCGCACCTCTTGGCTGTATTTGTGTTTGGCGATCCATTGCATGCTAGACTACGAACGATCTTCAGATAATCTCGAAAGATCACGCTCGTCGTGCTTTTTTCAGTTAAATATTTAGACGACGGAATCATCTCCTCCATATCATGCCGGATTTCTCTTATTGTCGACTGTACTCTTCACGATGTGACATTTCTGCAGACTTCCGACCTAATCACGGGCCGTATGAGAAGCTACTAACAGGCCAAATCAAAACGTGAGTGTAAGTGCACCAAAGTGGCAGTACCTCTGTCATTCTGTACATGTTCAACAAGCACCCCAAAGTGGCGGTACCTCTGTCATTCTGGACATGTTCAACTAGTGCACCAAAGTGGCAGTACCTATGTCATTCTGTACATGTTCAACAAGCGCGCCAAAATGGTAGTGCTTCTGTCCTTCTATACATGTTGTATGTACCTTGTGCACTTCTGTATATGCTAAATACATGCTTCTTGGAATCCCAATTTCACCCCAGCCCGCAGCGAAGCCTTGAAACTCTGACAATGAAAAAAAACACGTAAATCGGCCCGCACCAGGCTCATCGCGTTTGGGCTGCGCGCCCGCCGCCCCCTTCACTCCCCCCCCCCTCAGCGGCGGTCGGTGTCACGATGGGTGATCTGTTCGCAGGGGCCCGTGTAGCAGCTGAACCGGGACGCCTACACGGAGCGCATCAGCTACACACAGCGCTCTCCGCCCCTCGGTGTCACGAGGGCTCACCTGTTCGCGGGGGCCCATGTAGCAGCTGGGCCGGGGCGCGTACACGGAGCGCACCAGCTCCATGCAGCGCTCTCCGAACGGCGCGTAGAACGGGTCGTTGGGCGGCATCTCGATGGGGTAGCACTCGGAATGGATCTCGCCCTCGCGCACCTTCACGCCGTATCGGCAGCAGCTGATCTTCACGCCGTCGTCAGCTGGCGGCCGCCAGAGGTCAGATGTCAGGCCGGGGTGCACGGGTGCATGGATGTCCCTGCTCGCTCGGACAGCATACGAACTGTTCGCTGCGCAGGAATGACGGGTTGTTGACCCCGGGGACGCATATGGCACGCTGGTATCGGTGCTATCAGCCCGTGAAACCTGTTCTTGTTCTTAAAGTTTCCACCACTTCTCACATCTGACAAAATGCACCGATCCGGGGTCGCCGACACCGGCAACGAAACCTGCTTCGATCGGTTACTACGCCCGTTAATTGTAAAGGAGCGGTGAAACCAGAACTGATTATTCACGCGTCATGATTCCGCTAGACTCACGCCATGCACTTGAAATGAGTTAGCTGCCCAACTCTCGCTAATGCGTGGGACACTGAGCACTCAGACCGGCCAGGGCGTCGCCGGACGGGGCCAGTCGTAGCTCATGTCTGGGGCCGGGTGTGCGCGCCGCCTTACTCTCGATCATGGGCGTGTGAGTGACGTCATGGTCCAGGAACTGGCCGAACTGCATGAGCAGCATGCTGTGCTGGGCGTTCTCGGCGTGGTGGGTAGGGATGACGATCATGCTGACGACGCGGGCCGACGGCAGCTCGCTGCCGTCCTGCGCTCGCCGCGGCTCGAACAGACCTGCAGCAGGTCCAGGCGCTCGGCTCGAGCCACAGCAGCGACACTGCGCACAGCAAGACGCAGAGCAAGAAACACAGCAAGAAGCAGAACGTAGCATAGCGCTCGATCGGTACTCAGTACAGCACACGGTCAGACCAATACAGAGCACCACTCGGACGATAACGCATTTGGAGTAGCGTTAATAATCACACCAAATGCGAACATACGAACATAGTGGAGTCATTGGGAATAATTACAGACAAGGCAGGGATGCAAACATTTCATATGGAAGCTTGTGCCATTACATTTTGGGCTGAATTTCGCGACCGGATCGGAAAGTGCTCGCGGATGTTGGGCGTCCTCCACCTAAGAGTATCACGAGGACGGAAATACCCAAGGCAACCATGACCTCAACCAAGATTGTTCGTCATCCCGCCTGACTGGCGAAGTCCCAGCTCAGCTCGCTGTCCACACTGTCACGATGAGCTCCGAGCTTTTCCCGGAACCCGCGAACCCCAGAGCTCTGCCCCGTACCAGCCGACCATAGAGCCCCACCCCGTACCACCCGACACCGCAGCCCCGCCCCGCACCAGCCGACGTCAGAGTACCACCCCGTACCAGCCGACACTACAGCTCCACCCCGTACCAGCCGACCCTAGAGCCCCACCCCGTACCACCCGACACTGCAGCCCCACCCCGTACCAGCCGACACTGCAGCCCCACCCCGTACCAGCCGACACTACAGCCCCGCCCCGTACCAGCCGACACTGCAGCCCCACTCCGTACCAGCCGACGTCAGAGACCCACCCCGTACCAGCCGACGTCGGAGTCCCACCCCGTACCAGCCGACACCAGAACCCCATCCCGTACCAGCCAACACTACAGCCCCACCCGGGACCAGCCGACACCAGAGCCCCACCCGGGACCAGCCGACACCAGAGCCCCGCCCGGGACCAGCCGACACCAGAGCCCCACCCCGTACCACCCGACACTGCAGCCCCACCACGTACCAGCCGACACTACAGCCCCCCCCCGTACCAGCCGACACTCCAGCCCCACTCCGTACCAGCCGACGTCAGAGTCCCACCCCGTACCAGCCGACGTCAGAGTCCCACCCCGTACCAGCCGACACCAGAACCCCATCCCGTACCAGCCGACACTACAGCCCCACCCGGGACCAGCCGACACCAGAGCCCCACCCGGGACCAGCCGACACCAGAGCCCCGCCCGGGACCAGCCGACACCAGAGCCCCGCCCGGGACCAGGGACACCAGAGCCCCGCCTGTGACCAGCCGACATCAGAGTCCCGCCCGGGGCCAGGGACACCAGAGCCCCGCCCGGGACCAGGGACACCAGAGCCCCGCCCGGGACCAGCCGACACCAGAGCCCCGCCCGGGACCAGGGACACCAGAGCCCCGCCCGGGACCAGCCGACACCAGAACCCCGCCCGGGACCAGCCGACACCAGAACCCCGCCCGGGACCTGCCGACACCAGAGACCCGCCTGGGACCCACCGTCGGCGTAGGCGGCCATGCCGATGCGCTGCAGCGCGGTCTCGGCGCTGCCCCAGAGGCCGTGGCGCAGGTTGTTGCATCTGCCGTCGAGGGTGCGGTAGCGCGAGTCGCGGCAGCGCGGCGCCCGCTGGCACGTCTCCTCCAGGCTGCTGTTGAGCAGGCTGACTCGCACCAGGCCGGCCACGGACTGCAACGGCGACAGGTGCTGGCTGCGGGCACACCGCGACACGCTCACAGGGCGCTCACAGGGACCGGGAGGCGCCACAGACGGTGTGGCCGAAGGATCAGACGGATCCAGTCAGTGTCAACGCGCTTACAGGGTGCCGACGGGGGCCGCGAGGCGTCACACACGGCGTGGCCGGAGGGTCGGACGGGTCCAGTCAGAGTGTCGACACGCCCAACTCCAGAGGAGGCCGGCTGTTAACTGTACATTATGTGCACGACTATGGCAGTGGTTGTGACTATATCTGGCTGTGACGAGTCTGCCGTGACAGGAAGGTGGGAAGGTATTTCTTCTGTGTATGGCTGGCTTAACCGAGATGTCATTTACTTTCTCTTAGAAATAGCTCAATGATAAGTTAAACATTGTGTATAAAATAAGCTTCCAAGCAACTAGTTCACTTACCACATTGCCCTTTAGTTAAACGTCCACTCTAGCCGTGCTGGCACTGTCCCATGTCCCATTGGGAAACGCCCCGTGCTTCACGCATAGCTTTCTCAGCACTGTCTACGTCTCCATGCACCCGCATGACGCACACATCACGGCTGGCCGCACGCCGTTGATATTTTTACACCCAGCAAAAGCCGCCTGCAGGTGCTAGCAAATAACGGCGGTTCACACCGGATGCGCACCGGGTTTGGCATCAACCGCAGAAGCATTTCGTGAGCGGTGATGCATGCGATAGGTTTCCGCAACAATATGACTATCCCAAGGCAACCCCCATTCCACTGAAGTAAACGCACGTTAGAACAGGTGATCAAGCAATTTGAAGTGCAATGACTGTACCGATTCTTACGTTTTCAACAAGTTCATCTCTATCCGGTTCTCGTTAATGCACTCCGTCAACATTTCAATTGTCGTTTTTTACGACAATGTGACCGAAAGTTTTCCACCGCTGGCTTTGCGATCCGTCACCGTTAACCACAGCTTACTGCAGAGACCCTGACCCACCAGGGGTAAGCCAGGCTCAGCGGGCACAATTTTCACCGAAGCCGTCACGCCGTGCCAAGCCGTGGCTCGCACTCTTCTGCTCCAGCCTGGCGTTCTCGTTCACTTGCCAACTGACCGCACCAATGACGAGTCCCACCCGATTTGAGTGAGTTCCAGGATCCGCGTGAGCTTCCGGACCCGTACGTACGTAAGCGCTACACGTTAACTAGGGTACCCGACTCTTTACCCACGGAGCTGAAGGAATGGCAGGCCTTGATCCTGTCGGGTTACATGCAGCCTTCAATGCTGTGAGCGTTTAAATCATTCACTCCGTTAGCAGTGTCTTGAAAATCAAAGATGCGATGAAATATCGGAAAGCGAACATCGATCTCTAAATCATCCCATGCTAACACCCGGCACGCATGGTTTGCGCGTACCACAGCGTCTGGCCTCAGTGGAGTGTTATTTGGATGGGGTCACCGGAAAACAACGTCCGATGACGAAAGCAAGATAATTCGTCTGAAACTGATGAGAACTCTTTAAAGCTTCGGGGAGCGCACTTGTGGCTGCCGTGGAAAGACGGGGACACCGGGGACAATTCTAGGTGTGGTATGACGTCGTTTGGGATAAGTATGGCGGGCTGAGTATCTGTAACAAGCCCAAACATAGGCTGAAATGTTGCTCCGCAGAAATAATTCTAAAGCTGAAAAGTGCCGAAGATCCCGGACAAAGCGTCATGAGAGGTTCTCGATGAGAGCACCTGCACTTTATCTCCGTGCAAGTGTGGCTATGCCAGGTGGGCATGAACACAAAGAGCGTGGTGGATGGAAAGCTGAAGCTGCCGCCTCATTCCCGCAAGTATGACAACGTGTGGGATAAGGCGCTGTGGTCTCAGATGCTGGAAGTGAAGCGGTTTAGCTGCGCATCTCGGAAACTAGAGGTACGGGTTCCACTCTTCGCGGTGCTCGTCATTCCGCCAGGGTGAGGAGTAGGCGACGCCATATGGCTGCAGCAGCTGGTCGCGTCGTAAAGGTCCATTGACGACGAAGGAGTTATGTTCTGTTCTATGTAAGCATGCCCAGCATACTGTCAAAATTCATATCGCTATGCTCTAAGGCTAGCGGTAGGGTGCTCACTTTACCCGACAGAAGCTTACAGAGCGGTGCCAACGTCGAGACCTTAGGGTGTTCTCCGCTCGTTTCAATTAGCTAATGCAAGTTATGAACGGTTTGTGTTCCCTAGTGATGGCATCCATCCATCCATCAACGCCTGACGTGCGGAAGCTTGGCAGTCCCGGTAAATGCTAGGGGCCCCGTAGAGCATCAGTCACAGCCACTCTAGCTGGAATGGATCGAGGCTGCTGAGCTCCTGCATGCGTTTTATCTGCATGGTTAGATTGTGAAACGCGTATGATTGTTGCGTGGATTTTGCAGTACAGCACAGTGTGTGATTTTCTTCTCTTGCGAATGACAAAGCGCTTTTCACCACGCTAGTGCCCTGGTAGCCCGTATGGCAATACGGTGTAACGACCGGCTTTGGTGAAAACTACAGCAATGCGCCATTAATAAGCAAATAAATCCAGGTACAAGCGCAACAGATCTAACAGACCGATCGAAATTTTTTGTCCACTATAGCCTTCTTAAAAATATTGGTTGTTTTTATCGACTGTGAAAAACAAGCAAGCAGTGCGCATGTTAAAATACGGGCCTGTCGTTTTTGCGGTCTGCACTGTTTTTACAAGTGTGGTCGCGGACGTGAATGAAAATTAACATCTGGAGTGAATCATCTAGTCTATGCACCAGATCATTTACTCCAGATGTTCACACCAGCTGATATATCACCAGCTGATGTATCCGCTGATCAAGTGAAAGGAGAAACATATTCGGTACATGGTGCGAAAAACAACATAAACTTATCCCGCAAAGCCCTCCTGCATTTGGATATTTTATAGATATACAATAATTCCGAGTGCTTCATCCAGTCTCTGAGCCCAAAAGCATCCCTGTGGAGTCCCCCCCCCCCCCATGGATTGCCGGAAACGCGCGATGAAATACGCATTGTTATGACTGGAATGACGAGTAAAGCCACATGCCTAAGCGCATCTCGTAAGTCATACATGACGTCTAACGTTTCTGGAAATGCCAGACAGTAGCCGAGCCGGTCCGTCATGAGGGCGCCCCCTCCCCCCCCCCCGCCCCCGCCTAGCTGCCGCGCGCGACACGGGCCTGCTATGCCTGCTATGCTGTTCTTGCAAAACACCTCCAGCACGTGCCACGCGCCGGGGCTTGGACGACTGGTCACAAAGTTTTAATCTGCTGGCTCGGCCTCTGCACACTATCGCCATTGTGCGTTATGCAACTGAACTTTTCGCGCCGTGAGTTTCTATAATTCACAGATGCGTGAGCTCATGCAAGAATCAGACACACAAAGGTGAACTGTGAACGGAAGTGATTACTGAATGGGGGTACGGTCATCTAACTTCACTGGGTATCGATGCAACATTTCACAGCATCCGTGGACCACGAACGCACGCGTCCTGTGTAATCTTAGCGACCAGCGTGGTGTCGCTCACACGTTCTCGTTTTATGTGATGCATTCTCAACAGACGATTGGACAGCTTTAGTCACCTCATTTAAAACTTTGATGGTCTACAGCTTTAGAAGTAAGGCAAGAAAGAAGGATGCTTCTTTTATACTAGGCAAATTTATTACCTCAGCAGATTGTAGCCCTCAACAAATCGGAATCAAGCATGGCAGCTGAATGGCTGAACTGGCTTGCCGGTCCCGCCCACTGCGTGTAATGCAGTGTCCCCCTCCCCTCCCCCCCCCCCCCCCCCCCACCACTGCTATCTCACCCATCTCGCACATAACCTCAAAATAAGCCATACCGGTCCGTTAAGCGAAGCCGCCCCTAACCTCTGCCACACCGCGTTCAAGGCTACCGACTTGTGAGTCCGACTACTACCGCCACATACCCCGTTGCAAAATCACCGGTATACCATTGCTCACATAAGGTGAATCGGAATTCAGAGATAATAATGCAACAGCTGGACCCGCTTTGATGCAAGATTAAAACCTATGTTTATGGCTTTGTTTGCGCCCGACCAGGCATTGTCCGACAGCATGGCTTTTAAATTGTACGCCGCATGGACCTAGAAATTGCTCACTCAAATTCATGGCTAAGTTTAACCCTGGAAACCAAACGTCAGCGACATTTAAGAGCTGACGGTGCGTGACTTGGTGTCCTGGTAACCGATATGTCCAGTCTCTGTGTATGGCCATGGTATGTAGGCGTGTTCAGCACTCTCATAAATTGGAAGTTCATCCGCGGACCGCGTAGTTTCTACGTTTATACTGCTCACGAACATTCGCGTACGCACTTTTATCCGAACCGGCTTTATCCATTACGAGCCTTCGCGTACGTTCAGTTGTTTACGAGCAATAGCGTTCGTTCTTCATGCATGTGTATTTTTTCCAAGCGAACTTCTGTCCTGACGAACTTGTCATTACGAACTTTTTACATACGTACTTACTTTATACCGCATAGATGTTTGCTTACGAACTTTTGCGTACGTTCTTCCGCCATACGAGCTTTTTACCTTAGGTACATCCGCTCAAGAGCAATTGTGTACGTACTTTATGCATACGTACTTTTCCACGGGTACTTCGTTCTAAAACTATGGCGATCATCTCCGCCCGCCTCTGACCCCTCTTCAGTACTCACTCCATGGCGACCATCTCCGCCCGCCTCTGACCCCTCTTCAGTACTCACTCCATGGCGATCATCTTGCTGGCAGAGAGGGCGATCTCGGCCGAGCCCATCTTCTTCAGCGCCGTCCGCGTGGGCTGCTGCAGCTTGCGGTGGCTGAAAGCCGGCTCGGTGGGCGACACCACTATGTCGTTGCGGATGAGCTCGATGTCCTGCTGGCGACGGCGCTGCTGCGAGGAGGCGCCGAAGCGCGCCGCCTTCTCCATCTCCTGCTGGTCGACAGTCACTGTCACCGGCGGCGGCTCCACGTAGACGATGAGACCCGGACCTGCCGAGGAGGGCGCAGTGAGCGGCCGGGCGTCCGCGCCACGCCGGGCGTTGTCGCTCCGCTGTGTGCAGTCATACACGGAGCTACCGAGAGGTAGCAACTACTCCAGGCGCACGTGCAGTCTGGAGGTACGTGCAACACTCGTGCAGAGTCTGGACGCTGTCGTTGTTCTTTCAACTTTTTCGCCCTTGATGTGAACAGGCCATCACGGATGTAAAGTCAGGGTTCTCGGAAAAGCATGTCATCTTTACAACAACAGACCAGAATGCTTTGTTCGGCATCCTGTGCAGCGTGGGTCACTTTCCTGCAGACCGTAGCATCTGTAGAGAAAAGTGGTCGTATGTTACCATCCAAGTTCACCCGGCCCTCTTGGATATGTACTGAGGAGGCACAGCGTAATGATCGGCTCAAATAAGCATTCATGTTTCGCAAGAAATCAATGTTTCGTAGTATCGTTAACAACGGTGGTCGCGATTGACCATCGAGTATCGACGAACTTGTCGAGAAGTCGGCTGGGATCCCCTCGGTCACCAGTGGTTGTACCCACAAACGCCTTCGTCATACATTAAGCCTCTTGATGCGCAGAGGTTTCTCGGTGAGCTTCATGAAATCCTTGGAACCCTACTGGCCACAACAAAAAAGGGAGGCGCAAAGGCGGTAAACACGGCCACTGGTGATTACGACCAATACTTCCAGAGCTTTCACTCGATCTACCTTGTTTAATTTTGGGTTTGAACTCTGGGTTCAGGCCATTGCCTCCCGGAGTTTGTTGCTTGATATACTTGATAACCGACAAGGGAGCCCTGTCCCAGACTACAGAACCTAAAGTCGACACACTCCGTTGAACACGTTAAACACTGCATAGTTTCATTGTCATGTGCTATACCCAGCCCACTCACGCATCCAAACTTCACTCAGGGCAGTCCACCTGTTTGGCCGTATGAATGTGCGGTGATATTTAGAAGTGAGTGCGTTGTCTGTTTCGTTTTACGAAACCAGTCCCAGGAGATTCGCCTCCACTTGAAGTGCAAATTCTGAAATCTTTCAGTTCGTCCGGCTAGTCTCGTGGAAAGTCTTAGTGGCCCATAATGCTGTCACACGGGATTCCTACCCAGCTCACCTTCGACGATCAGTTGCTGGATGACCAGCAATATAACGGTCGGGAAGGGCGACCCATTCTCTGGCGCGCGGGCTCAGTGTCAACGGACCAAAGTTCATCGGCACGAACATGTTATGGCGGGACTTTTCGACCACGTCATGGTCTAGTGTATAAATATCTCCCTTTCATATACCCACCAAATGCAAGGCAACCGCACTGCATCTAATCCGGCACTCCCCTGCTATCCAGCCGTTGTGTGATGGGGAATGCCAGTCCGTGCCGAGCAGCCCGGGGTCCGGAGCCCGCACCCAGTCCGGCCACGCGCCACACGGCACCTCTCCAGTGGCGCCTGCAACGCCGCAAGCCGGGTGAAGCTCCACTGTCAGCAGAGTTTGCCCGACGCCGAGGGAGCCGCCTGCCGCCGACGGCCGTCCCGGCGCCGGCCTGGTGCAGGTTGAGCGACGATCGGGGGGCGACGGTTGCACAAGGTGCCGCGCCGCGCCGCGCTCCGTGCCTGCTCTTGAACTTGGTCTTTCACTCGGGTTGGGCAAGCCGCTTGTTGTGAGCATTGCTATGCAGATAAGCCTTCAGTGCAGCGGCGTGCACGCGCCGCCCCTCAGCGGCGCCAGGGAGGCGGCGTGCCGCGCGTGCCATCGCAGGCCTCTGGCCTTGACCTAATCTGACCCGCCCGCCAGACGCCAGGGTGTCGCAGAGTGCAGGCGCCGGTCGCGCCGGAGATGTGGCCTCCTCTGTGAAGCCGAGCACGCGGATGGGATCGCACGACTGCCATCCGGCCCGATGAGTCCGAGCATCGCTGAGGGGCGTCAAAGAACATCAGCTCTCGGACGTGCTGACGGCGCAGCCAGACACGTGGATGGTGATCTCCACACGGACTGACGGCGACCGCCGCGCCCCTCCCCCTCCACCATACACGCGTGCTGGTGGTGACCTCCACATGCATCAACGGCGAACGGCCTCTACACGTGCTGACAGAGACCTCGAGAACGTGGTGGCAGTGACCTTCACATGCGGTGGCGGTGGCCTCCACACATGCCGGCGATGACGTCCTCACATGTTGACGGATGTCTCTACAGATGCTGACGGTGAATTCCACAAATGCCAAAGGCAATCACCACACGCGTTGACGGTGACCTCCATAGATGCTGATGGTGGCTTCAGCCCGTGCTTGACCATCAAGCGCACTGGTGGTGACCCCCACATATGTGTGGATTATATCACCCGAGACCATTACTACAGTGCCCCCCCCCCCCCCCCCCCCCGGTTAATCGGTGGGCACGGTAGAAGCGCTCTGTGTGACCCTGCACCGCTGCTAACGCTGTGTTCTCTCACGGTGATATAAACTGCTAACCGCATAGCGCTCGGGAGCGGCCGGCACGGCGTGCTGTTCGCGCCTGTCTGCCGATGTCCGAGACCCGGCTTTCCCGCTTCGAAGGCGGCGCTCTGGCGGCGCTGCAGCAGGACGGGCGGACCCAAAGGCGGCGCTCTGGCGGCGCTGCAGCAGGACGGGCGGACCCAAAGGCGGCGCTCTGGCGGCGCTGCAGCAGGACGGGCGGACCCAAAGGCGGCGCTCTGGTGGCGCTGCAGCCGGACGGGCGGACCCAAAGGCGGCGCTCTGGCGGCGCTGCAGCAGGACGGGCGGACCCAAAGGCGGCGCTCTGGCGGCGCTGCAGCAGGACGGGCGGGACCCAAAGGCGGGCGCTCTGGCGGCGCTGCAGCAGGACGGGCGGACCCAAAGGCGGCGCTCTGGCGGCGCTGCAGCAGGACGGGCGGACCCAAAGGCGGCGCTCTGGCGGCGCTGCAGCAGGACGGGCGGACCCAAAGGCGGCGCTCTGGCGGCGCTGCAGCAGGACGGACGGACCCAAAGGCGGCGGCTGAGCGCCAGACGGGACGGCACAACTCCGACAGCTTCTGTGCACTTCGACCTACCTTTTCCAGTCCTAATCTTTCCTGACTGGTTTGCACGCATGCGTTCATGGAATTACGTGCCAGACAGCTTACTGCGCGCCCCCGGAACCCACCACCCAATAAGCGCGGCTTTATCTCACTGAATGAGTTTATTTTCGGCCTTATGTCAAGAGGGGGCTGTGGAGCGACCTTTCAGAATTGCGGAGCGAGGCCTGACGAGTCTGCGACACTGCCGCGCTGACCCCGGCTGACCTTCTTGGATCACGTGACCCGATGTCGGCTGGCTTCTCTATACTGCGTAGGCCTTCAGTGAGCACGTTTACATCCGCAATTGTCTTAATCTATTGCGCTTTAAAAAAAAAAATGCTGGTTGCAATGCCACGCTGATGGTTGATAAATGATCCCGGCATGTCGACTGACTACTGTGCATCGTAATCTTATTACAATTTAAAAGGGAATAACGGAAAACCGGACCAGAGAATGCAATTTGAGCAATTCGCCTGCAATTATCTGATTTCTTTATCGTCAACGTCGCTTTATGTAATGTTCAACCAATGCGTCATCCATGCATTGGGCAAGCGTCCACCGAAGGGCCAATGTCATTACTGTATCTCGGTCTCGATCTTTACGATCCAATCTCTGGCCAGGGCATCAGACCAGTCACACAAAGGCCTGCCAAAGACGAGGGGCAATACAGGTCCGTGACCGTGCGACTCCTTTCCCTGCCAATGTAACGGCTCCATCGCTGCACACTGCCCTGCACTGCTCATTGACCCCGTTCCCGTCCCCCGGCAGGGGCGTTTCCAGCGGGCGGGAAAACTGGGCAGGAGTCCTCCCCAGATACCTCCAAAGATGCAGCTGCAGTTATGATTTGCCTCTCAAATGTTATGCAACCGTCCACATGAAGGTTGTCAAAAATACATTTTTTAATCTAATGCTGGTAAATTTTAGACTTTGTGTAACATTTCAGTCGCATGCCCAAGCTTATGCATCAGGAAAAACTGTAAATATTCGTCCATATGGAAACCAGCACGTTTGCTTCCTTTCGAAATATTTCATATCATGAGAACGGGCAAAGTCCTCTTTCTCATCCCATGCGCGAGCTGACGGGCACGCCTCCCAGTAGAGAATACCGCCCCCCCCCCCCCCCCCCACCCCTGGTCAGCCCACCGACCTTTGGGCGTAGCGGCCGACTGGGCGGAGCCGAGCGGGCAGCAGACGCCGCGGGTCACACACGGCGTGTTGCACGGACTCTTGAGGGCCTGCGCCACGTCCGCGTAGTTGCCCTCCAGGTCCTGGATCCGCCTGCCGAGGTACAGCACGTTAACACCTGCCAAAAGTGGGCTACCCACATTAAAGGCGGCCAAAGCTCTAGATTGAGCGGCATTAGGGTGCACCTGCACAATTGGCCGGAGCTGGAGCCGGCCAGGAGTCTAGAGGCGGCTGAAAAGTTGAGTTGGCCCAGTCTAAAGTCTGCCCAGAGTAAGGGTCAACCTGCAGAGTTGGACGGAGTTACAGTAAGCACGGAGTTTGAGCCGGGGCGGCACATCGAGATGCGGGCATGCGTGACCTCTGCCCCGTAAACGTCCCCAGCTGGTGTCTCACATCCGACGCTAATCGCCTCTGTTCAAGGGAAACCCTTTCCCACAGTGTTTGTGGGACAGGCCCTTTTATGGAGCCACGTCTGCGAGTGGCTGTGGCACCTGAGGCGGCGGCCGTTAGTAGGTAGGTTACCGTTTGGAGGTTGGTTTTGTAACGCTCGAGGAGCGATACTGCAGCTCTTTGTAGGTCTTATTGGCGTTAAGGGGAATTGTGTCACCTCTTTCACAATCAACTTAAACGTAACCACCAAGATCAAAGCGAAGAGCACCCAGATTCGAAATGAAAAGGGTTTCTCTGGAAGCTGTCCTTAAGACACATATTTTCCATTTTAGTTGGGGCTTCGCATTAAATATCGTATCCGTTTTATATTGCATAAATTCTTCGATCATTATCATAAAACATAATTTCACAAGATTTGCACAAGATTTGCTTTGGCTATGTTCACCTACATCCAAAATTTGTGTCTGCTGACTGCGATCAAATGGCTTTGCCATGAACCCTATAAAAGCTTATTGCAACCAGCGTTGTCTTTTAAACCGCGGTTCAAACGTTACTCTTCAGAGGCACTCTTATCGACTTAAAAACATAAAATGAATTTCGTTTGGCTCATAGGGCCAAAACCAGACCGCAATGCACTGCAGCAAATGGGTACAATCCTTTGAAAACTCCGCTCTATGACTGGCTTCTGGCCGGCGCGCGGACAGAAGCTGTCATGTCTGATGTGAAGCAGCGCTGCGTACCGCTCGGATCAGATTTTCATACTCGAACCTTGGTCAACATGGTTCGCTTATTTTATTTTTGGGTGACCGGGGCGCACTTTTCGCATTATGTTTTGCTATAAATAGTCTCGAGAACTCATCGCTAGTGTTCGGATGACAGTGTTAAAGTGCAGCACTGACCTTCAATCTCCTTTCACCAGGTGGTGCCTTAGGTATTCCTCTGATTCACATTTCGTATTGCTGTACTTGATGCAACAGCTGACATATCATTTGACGGCAACTTTTACTGCAGTTAGTGGTTAAGCTGGGGGGGGGGAGGCTACCAGATCAACAAGCGCGCTAGACTGATGAGCGCGACGACAGCGGCGGCTGAGTGGTGCTGTGGTGTAACTTACTTGCACACGCCGAGCACGCCGTTGAAAGTGGTGCATTTGCCCAGCGCCACGGGGGCCGGCTGAAAGCCGCCGATGTTACGCTTGCGCAGCTGTCCGGCGCATGAGACCACCAGTACTGCCAGCACGCTCACTGCGATCGACCTGCGGAGAGACAGGCATGCGGTCACGGCACGGCACGGCACGGCACGGCATCCCAGCACAGCACGTGCAGCCTTCCCAGCACCGCGGCCTGCGGACGGCAGTCTTAGAAAACGGAGACGGTTCAAGCCAGGGCAGCCTTTTGCATAGGCGGCAGTCACAGAGGGCGGGCAGGGTTCATCCCGGCACCGCACGTGTTACAGACAGCGGTCCCGGAGAACGGAGCCGTCCTGTCCAGCGCGGCACGCTTCACACATTGGACAGCACTGCATCAAGTCCAATGGACAGCACGTGTCGTCAGCGCAGCCCATTATTTTCACAGACACGGGCTCCACCACACGGGGGTGGCCCCCCACCATTTGCGGACCTCAACACATCATGCCTCAAGCGTTGCATGGAAAGCAACCATGTTAAACCTGGATGTCTCTCCCCTCCATCCCTACGAAAATCAGCGGAAACCGTTCTGGGATCTGGTGGGAGCACATGGGACCTGGAAACCATTAAAGCACCCGTAGGAGCAGCTGTGATCCGCACAGCGCGTCAACGGCCTCGACAGGCACATGGAATCAGTGGGCAAGTTGCCACCTCAGGACGCGTCCCACACGGTGGGGTTCCCAGCTTCCGGTCCGGTTTGCCCCGTCCTCCGGCCTCCCCGCCCTCCCGTCCGCCCGGTTTCCCTTCCCCAGCCGCCACAGCGCTGTGCCCCGCGCAGTTAGCCGTCACGGATTCAAACGTCACCCTCCCGCTCCCAGCCGGCCCTCCGCAGTCACGCAGCCGCCGTAGTCTGACGCCATCGGTTGGCCACCGTCTGACGTCACTAGTTGGCCGTCACGGAACCGGCAGTATGACGTCAGCGCTTGACGGGCGCCGGCAAACGGCCGCTCTGACGCGACGCACGCGTGGCATTGTAATCCGGGAATGAGCTGGTGGGGCACGCAGACTTGAGCGCCGGTCGCACCCGTCTGCTGCAGCAATCAGGATGTGATGGGCGGGTTTGGCGCGCGTGGTGGCCGCAGGTGATCGTTATGCCTCGGCAGTAAATGGCGGGTCGTGAGATCCGGTGTACTCATGTAGCTCAGTCTGAGTCCGGTTTAACTGTCGGCTTTCCTCACGACAAACTATCGAGAGATGACGAGATGACCTCATCCGATGTGTTTGGTGGCGACAACGAGAGGCGCCCGGTAGACAGTCTCAGCTCTCTGAAGACCCGTGGACGGACTCAGCCCTCTGAAGACCCGTGGACAACTTCAACCCTTTGCAGACTCTCCGAAGACCCGTGGAAAACCTCAGCCCTCTGAAGCCCCGTGGACAACTTCAACCCTTTGCAGACTCTCCGAAGACCCGTGGAAAACCTCAGCCCTCTGAAGACCCGTGGACAACTTCAACCCTTTGCAGACTCTCCGAAGACCCGTGGAAAACCTCAGCCCTCTGAACACTCGTGGATAACCTCGGCCTTCTCAAGACCCGTGGAAAACCTCAGCCCTCTGAACACTCGTGGATAACCTCGGCCTTCTCAAGACCCGTGGAAAACCTCAGCCCTCTGAACACTCGTGTATAACCTCGGCCTTCTCAAGACCCATGGACAACCTCAGCCCTCTGAACACTCGTGTATAACCTCGGCCTTCTCAAGACCCATGGACAACCTCAGCCCTCTCAATACCCGTCGACAGCCTCAGCTCTCTGAAGACTCGTCGACAGCCTCAGCCCTCTGAATACCCGTGCAAAACCTCGCAGCCTCAGCCCTCTAAACACCTGTGCACAGCTTCAGCCCTCTGGGGACTCTCCGAAAACAATCCGTGGGCAACCCCAGTCCTCTGAAGACCCGTGGGCAACCCCAGTCCTCTGAAGACCCGTGGGCAACCCCAGTCCTCTGAAGACCCGTGGGCAACCCCAGTCCTCTGAAGACCCGTGGGCAACCCCAGTCCTCTGAAAACCCGTGGGCAACCCCAGTCCTCTGAAGACCCGTGGGCACCCCAGTCCTTGAAGACCCGTGGGCAACCCCAGTCCTCTGAAGACCCGTGGGCAACCCCCAGTCTCTGAAGACCCGTGGGGCAACTCCAGTCCTCTGAAGACCCGTGGGCAACCCAGTCCTCTGAAGACCCGTGGGCAACCCCAGTCCTTCTGAAGACCCGTGGGCAACCCCAGTCCTCTGAAAACCGTGGGGCAACCCCAGTCCTCTGAAGACCCGTGGGCAAACCCCAGTCCTCTGAAGACCCGTGGGCAACCCCAGTCCTCTGAAGACCCGTGGGCAACCCCAGTCCTCTGAGACCCGTGGGCAACCCCAGTCCTCTGAAGACCCGTGGGCAACCCCAGTTCCTCTGAAGACCCGTGGGCAAACCCCAGTCCTCTGAAGACCCGTGGGGCAGACCCAGTCCCTCTGAGACCCGTGGACAACCCCAGTCCTCTGAAGACCCGTGGGCAACCCCAGTCCTCTGAAGACCCGTGGACAACCCCAGTCCTCTGAAGACCCGTGGGCAACCCCAGTCCTCTGAAGACCCGTGGGCAACCCCAGTCCTCTGAAGACCCGTGGGCAACCCCAGTCCTCTGATGATCCGTGGGCAGCCCCAGTCCTCTGAAGACCCGTGGGCAACCCCAGTCCTCTGAAGACCCGTGGGCAAACCCCAGTCCTCTGATGATCCGTGGACAACCCCAGTCCTCTGAAGACCCGTGGGCAACACCCAGTCCTCTGAAGACCCGTGGGCAACCCAGTTCCTCTGAAGACCCGTGGAGCAACCCCAGTCCTCTGATGATCCGTGGGCCAACCCCAGTCCTTGAAGACCCGTGGACAACCCCAGTCCTCTGAAGACCCGTGGGCAACCCCAGTCCTCTGAAGACCCGTGGGCAACCCAAGTCCTCTGATGATCCGTGGGCAACCCCAGTCCTCTGAAGACCCGTGGGCAACCCCAGTCCTCTGAAGACCCGTGGGCAACCCCAGTCCTCTGATGATCCGTGGGCAACCCCAGTCCTCTGAAGACCCGTGGGCAACCCCAGTCCTCTGAAGACCCGTGGGCAACCCCAGTCCTCTGATGATCCGTGGACAACCCCAGTCATCTGATGATCCGTGGACAACCCCAGTCCTCTGAAGACCCGTGGACAACCCCAGTCCTCTGAAGACCCGTGGCCAATAGGCCTGTTGACCACGAACTGTGCCTGCTGTCGTTTTCAGCCATAAGCTGGCAGCCGGCTGCTACCCCAGGGCTGAAAACGACCTCCAATAGCTCGCTGTCCGGCCACAGCGAACAGCTGTAGGATATGTCGTCCCTATTCTCCTGCCACGAAACCGCTTTGTTAGCAAATAAGCCACTGAAACCCCTGGCTATCGTCAATCCGATTCCGCGCATGCACACATGTTTGTAGGTCCGGTCTGAAAGGCCGCATTACGAGGAGCGCCGCATGTCAGCAGACCGGCACCAGCAGGCGGCGGCGGGCTGTCCCAAGCCCGGGTCGGCCCAGCTGGTCGCCGAGGTCCCTGGTCGCGAGAGGGCGCGGTCCGAGCGCGGCTCCGACAGCCGGCCTACTGGCCCACATCCCGGCGCTGGCGGCGGCAGCCGCTCTGAAGTCGGCGGCACATCCGGCTGGTCGAGCTGCAGACGGCGGCGCCCCAGCCGGATGCCACGCCCCGTTCGGGCGGTCACGACGAGCCGCCGCCTCGGGCCACCGCCGTTCCAGCTAACCCGGCGCCGGCTGCCGTGGATTACGGCTGACAGCGGGGGAGGGCGCTTATCCGGGTGCCAGCAGCGAAAGAATGAGTGAAGCGACGCCACGTCCGGCAGCGAAGATTGGACAGTGCTGGGGAGATACGGTGTGAAAGGCACGTCCCTCGCCCGTCCGCCTCGGCCACTTAGTTCGGGCTTAAGTCGTCGCTCGCGGACACAAATTAATCACTCCAGCTTTCTCGCCAACTGGCCGCCTCCGTGAAACCTTCGCCTGAGAGCACCATCGGCATTTGCATTACGCGCCTGCACTGGCCAGCAGAGCAGCCGGGCCTCTGTTGCCAGGCAGCCACTGCTAATTGGTCCCGGTATGCAGATGGACCGTGCAGGCGCTAGCACTGGCGTTATCACACACACAATCGTGTCCGCTGCGCTTCGCTAGCACTGGCGTTATCACACACACACAATCGTGTCCGCCGCGCTTCACCCAAGCGTTACCTTCGACTTGATGCGGATGAATCGTTGCGTGCTTAGCCACATAACTGAGCGGACATGAAAATTATTCATGCTTTTAAGAGCTTCACCAATGTCATTCCACCATAAGGGTTTAAAGCTTTTCCACAGCAAACACACATTGATGCAGCCATTGGAAATGACGTTAAAGTTTTCACCTGCACAACGCCTCACCAAAGTTGGTTGAACATTAGCGTTGTTTCTCCGAGAAGACGCCCCGAGATTAGTCCCGCCCGCGAGCATGACGACACGTCCGCAAAATGCTTGTGGATTTCATCACAGATGCAGACCATCTTCTGTTTATGTACCGAAGTGACGGACCCAAATTCCACAGTTGGCCAGTATACGTGGTGACAAATAAGAGGAAGAAATGAACTAATTCCCTCGCAGGTCATCAATGCGCAAACTAACCTCAGCTGTGCCACAATGGCTATTATTTGGGCGTATTGCCTCCTGCATCCCTTTACCACTATGCGGCGCCACTGCCGCCGCCAAGCGTGCGGCCGAAGCTGCCGAGTGTCACGCCATGTGTGCGCCTGGTTGCATGTGAGCTATCTGGAGGGCAGGAATGCTTCACTGGCGTTCCGAGTGGGGACGCCTGATCACTGTTCCGCGATCATGGTCGGAGTGGGGACGGTTCGATCCCACATACACGGCTGGATCGGAAACAACGAAGTCGATCTAGATTATTCGGATTTTCCAACTTGCCCGGCTTCATCCTGGTCGTGGTTCTAAGTGGGACGTCCAGAGGCCTACAACTTACGCCGTTTGTCGGCTAGCGTAGGCACATCATTGGGCCGAGCATAACGCCGCCCGTCAAGGCCAGCCCGCATGAGCCGATGGACAGCAGATAGGTGGCCGCTGCAGGAGCCGACACTAATCCGCCGCCGCGCAGGGTGAACTGGGCAGAACGGACCTCGCGGTCCAAGCTTCTCAGTACGGAAACCAGCATGCGACGACACATGGGACTGGGGCCGGATCGGACGGATTCTCAAAAGCGGAACTCGTTGGCTTTCTTAGCTCAAAGGGGTTTTGTTCGAAGTGTTCCCAGGGGCGTGAAGTGCTGGCGCGACAAGAACTTGAAACCTAATTCGGTTAAGACTGCAAAACCATTTGCATCGTCCTTATCAATGGATTGCAACATCGTTTGGTTACCTCGAGGCATTCAGTATCCATAAAATTTGACAAGGCAAATATTATAAAGATTCCCTGATGACGCAGGTTCCTTTTGAGCCGTGTTTACGCTGCAGTTTTCACGCTCATTGACAAAGGAGAGGGATACGGCCTGCCACTTGGCATTCTGAGCTGTAAGTAGATTAATGTGGCAGGGTCCAAAGACTGAACACAGCGGGCGGGCAATGGCTTAGGACGCAACCGATTCACGAAGTCACGAATACCGGGAGAGAGAGAGAGAAGAGAGAGAGAGAGAGAAGAAGAGAAGAGAGAGAGAGAGAGTGAAGAGAGGAGATAAGCTAGAGAGAGAGAGAAGCTCTAGATCATAGAGAAGATAAGATTAAGATACGAGCATAGTATAGAGAGAGCTGAGAGAGAAGATGAGAGGAGAAGAGAGAGTCTATCCTCGAAAAGAGAGATGAGAGAGAGAGAGAGAGAGACCACGGATTGGGGGACCGTGGAAAAGAGACGGAAGAAACACTGACGAATCGGGGACCAAAAGTAAAAATGAGAACTGTATGTGCAGGAACCGAAACGTTGACAGAGCGTTCAAGTATGCTGTACAAAGAGGAAAACGGAGCAAGCTGGAGAAGCAACAAGCCTATAAATAATGAGTCTAGTGAACCCGAGCTTGTTTACGATGTCTGCCCGGGCAATTAATGGCTAGGAGGCGTGCCTGCTCTCGGTGAGGGTCATCGATCAGGTTGCCAGCGTGCCTCTTAACGTGCTGATGCCTATCATACTCTTTGATGTGTGTTTGGCAATAATCCGGCACGACGGACCCCGGCCGCATGCCGGAGCGGCTCACAGATTGCCTGCCTGTTCCGGAACTTTCGCAACCCGCTTGCGGAAAGAATTTGATGTAGTTGCGCGCGGCGGCTCCTTCGGTGGCTACCAGCTCCCGGAGTGCCTTTGTCGATTAGAGGCGAAAAGGAAAAGGCAGCTCAGGGAGGAAGCGACGTTTGGCAACGCGGTATGTCCAGAGTGGCGTAGATTTGCGTGTACGTCACGTGTGCATAATAAGGGCAGGTGGGCACGCACGTTGCGCACGCCATGTAGCATGACGTATAGCGTGCTGGCAAGCTCACGGGCAACAGCTGCATGCGATGCCCATCCGGCTTTCGTCCTGTTCCTTCGGCGAGTTGAGCTTATCGTTGGTATTCTGCCGCGCTCTACCACGCCCGCCTGGTGAAGGCTATCTATAATCCTCGGTCCAGTCGGAGGACTTGCAGGGAAGCCGATCTGGGCGTGGGCTCCGTGACCAATTCTAAGCCCAGAGTTCATGAATAAACCGGTGCTTCCGGGCCAAGGGTCTACGCGGCACAACGGGGTCCACGCGGTCCACGAGGGTCCGGTCCTGGCACGTGCGTTACGCACTGGGTGGACGTGACCAATTTTTACTCATCCAGACCCTTTTGACTCGGTGCCGAATGGCAGCCATGCTATGGATAACCGTGAACGACAAATGTAAGCACCGACAGCTCGGCGGTGGTTCGCCGCTGCCGCCCCCATGCAGCCGTGTAGCTGACGGCCTGCCCGTCTGCCGCTACTCCAGCTGACGGACCTCGGCACACGGATGCAGGGGCCGGAGTGTCTTCCGACGGTGCGGCGTAATCGCATGCTCACCTCCCAGGAGCCGGCCAGAACGAGTGTAAACTATGCTAGCCACTGTTTATGATGGCCTGTCGCGGCCAGCCCCGGGCCGCGGCCAGCCCGTGTACGCGGCTCGCTGGGTGACCGTGATTCGGCGCCGAAGCGACGACACCCGCGCGTCCGCGGCCGGACAGCTGAAGCGAGGACACCCCGCGTCCGCGGTCGGACAGCTGAAGCGACGACACCCGCGTCCGCGGCCGGACAGCTGAAGCGAGGACACGCCGCGTCCGCGGCCGGACAGCTGAAGCGAGGACACGCCGCGTCCGCGGCCGGACAGCTGAAGCGAGGACACCTCGCGACCGCGGCCGGACAGCTGAAGCGAGGACACCCACGCGTCCGCGGCCGGACAGCTGAAGCGAGGACACCCCGCGGCCGCGGCCGGACAGCTGAAGCGACGACACCCACGCGTCCGCGGCCGGACAGCTGAAGCGACGACACCCACGCGTCCGCGGCCGGACAGCCGGAGGTCGCGCTCATCTCGGCTGCGGTCAGCCAGCCATGGCGTGTGTAAACTCGGGCGCACAGAGCCGGTTATTCCGCGGCCTTGGTGCTCATATATCGGTGGCAGCCCAGAAGCGCGGCCAGCCGGGCAGTGCGTCTCATCATTTGTGATCATCCTTCCGTTTCAGGTCGGCTTGCCTTGAGAGTGCGCTTCCTCTGTGCCTGCCAGGTCCCGCAGCTTCCGGCGCGCCTCGGGCGGCGGGCGCCGCCACCCCGGACCGGACCTGGCGGCGCACGCGCCACCCCGAC
This sequence comes from Pollicipes pollicipes, assembly GCF_011947565.3. Taxonomy (NCBI): domain Eukaryota; kingdom Metazoa; phylum Arthropoda; class Thecostraca; order Pollicipedomorpha; family Pollicipedidae; genus Pollicipes; species Pollicipes pollicipes. The sequence goes on from NW_023596225.1 coordinate 1,597,929, forward strand.
CACAGCCTGGGCGCCAGCGGTGGCGGAACGCGGCAGTGGCACGTCTAGCCTCACCTCCGCAGCTAAACCATCCGAGTGGGCGAGCGCGGTCAGCTGCCGAGGGTGGACTGCCGGCCGCCGGCGCGTCACCGGGGGCTCGTCGGTACGCGACTGCAGTGCTGCCCTGGGCCTGTCCCGCCCGGGCAGCGGGTGACCTTGGCGCCGGGCCGGACGGCACAGGCCGCGCTGCCGATCTGAACACTCGCCGACGGCGAGTTGGGACAAATCCGGCAGGACCTTGGGCTGCCGGTCACATGCCGAGAGCTGGAATGGGCCATTAACGTGGGCAGTGGAAGAGAGTTCAATGCCATCGGAGTGCCCACCGTGTACTGTCCAACCCTTATCCATCCAGCCATTGCTAGCTCAGGGTCGACGAGCCGATGTCATATTGGCTAAGGAAGAGAGTGCACAGTAGGTTTGCAGATATTGGCAACGCTACACCCTGGGTGGATTTTTGGAGCAGATTTTTTAACGTTACGTTGCAAACCCAGCTTGATCCCTTGCACGTGACTTGCATGCGGCTGAAAGATCGCGCCGGCAGCCGCGTGACTTAACACGTGATCAAGTGGGGGTCAATTTGACCGCCGCCCTCCTCCCCCCCCCCCGAAATTTTTTAGAGAGCGAGTTCTCAACGGTGCGACGCAGCCTCACCTCACCAAACTGTATAGAGCTGAAGACAATGTAATAGCTGTTTTAGAAGTAAAAGTTAGATATGCCTTGTAAGATCACCGACCTATGGCTGTCGAAATTCATACAATAGCTTTCAGCGAAGACAAAAACTAAGGAATCGCTCAATCTGAAGCGGCAGTGGTATGATATACAAAGCTATACATTTTAAAGATGGTTTCTTAAACACTTAAGCACTGAAATTTTGGTCTACTAGTTTTATTGACCTTGAGCCAGATATGAAGGTCAGACCATGGCCAAAGCTTATCGCTCTGTTACTAGAAAACTTGCGCTATGGGGTAGTTTTTGACACTTTTTCGTACTTATCAATCACAGGGACGTCCACAGGCATGTTGTTTGGATTTCGCAAGTGTAAGAGGAGGCCACTGGCCTAAAATAAGGTAAGAAAGTAAGTGACTTTCCTAAGCCATTACGGTAACTGGTCTAAAATGAATACCGACGACTTTTTGTTTAGCAGAGATATCTAGGATAATTTGGTTGCGTGAGGAGGTATAAGGGCACTTGGGACGCCAATCTGGTATTTGACCTTGTTTGACCTTATTTGACCCGAAGGTCACGAGCAGGGACCTTTGACTCACGTGAGTTCACATACAGGCCCACCTACAGGCGAACGTGTGCGGAGTGATCGCCGCGCCCATGAACACCTGGCGAGTCAATGTGGTTCAGCATCCACGTTCCGTGAATCTAATTTAATAACGGATTGCATGTGTATTCTATTCAGGCGTGGTTTCGTGACCGAAGGCCATCCCCTCGAGAAGAGCCCGTTTGATACTGCTCTCAAATGGGGCGGCCACTCGTGTTAATAAGCCCCCTGGGCAGTTACAGTATCTGAACATCACGTAATGACTTGGCTACAGTGTCAGCATGCGCACCTGTTTGGAACAGCCGTGATCATGAATTTGGCACAGGCTGCAAAGACTTATATGAAGCGATGAAAATATTGGCCGTGGAATTAACTGCTGTCGCTGCTTTACCATGCTCTCTTCGGAGTAGGTGCGGTTAGTTGATCCATCCGTCCTTTTGATGGTTGCTACATGAGCTCGTACAACTGCTCCAGTAGCGATCACACCCAGTTGCGACTGCTGTAGGAACTGTTTATGAACTGTTTATGAACTGTTTATGAACTGAACTGCCATCGCCGGGGTTTACAGCATGCTCCACAAGAGGTCGCGACACTTAGAAAGAGGGGTGGTGAGGAGAGAGACAGGGTAAGGAGAGAGAAGCTGAAGAGAGAGAGAGAGAGAGAGAGAGAGAGAGGAGAGAGAGAGAGAGAGAGAGAGAGAGAGAGAGAGAGAGAGAGAGAGAGAGAGAGGAGAGAGAGAGAGAGAGAGAGAGAGAGAGAGAGAGAGAGAGAGAGAGAGAGATGAAGAGAGAGAGAGAAGAGAGAGAGAGAGAGAAGAGAAGAGAGAGAGAGTAAGAGAGAGAGAGGAGAGAGAGAAGAGAGAGAGAGAGAGAGAGAGAGAGAGAGAGAGAGAGAGGAGAGGAGAGAGAGGAGGAGAGAGGAGAAGAGAGAGAGAGAGAAGAGAGAGAGAGAGAGGAGACGTAAGAGAGAGAGAGAAGAAGAAGAGAGAGAGAGAGCAAGAGGAGAGAGAGAGAGAGAGAGAGAGAGAGAGAAGAGAGAGAGAGAGAGAGAGAGAGATAGGAGAGAGAGGAGAGAGAGAGAGAGAGAGAGAGAGAGAGAGAGAGCGAGAGAGAGAGAGAGAGAGAGAGAGAGAGAGAGAGAGAGAGAGAGAGAGAGAGAGAGAGAGAGAGAGAGACTGAGACGAGAAAGGCTGAGGAGACGAAGGCTGAGGAGGCAAACAGTCGGCGAAGCTCGTCATGATACCAGCTTGAAAAGGTCGACTAAATTGCAATGAAGAGATTCAGGGCGTCTGATTCCAAGCCTTATTCAGTCGTCTGTCGTTCTTTTACCATGTATGATGCACCTGTACGGTAAGAGCTGTCATAACTCAGCGACATTTAATTCAAAGCCAGGCCCGCTATACGGTCCATCATTCAGTTTCATAAAACGGTCTCGAGGAATTTCACGTGTTATGCTGCAGAACGCAGCGAACTTAAATAACGGTATAGGATGCAGTTCGCTGCCATGCGCGACATGATGGTTAGTGGTAAGGTATCTTGGACACCCACATATTATCCCAAAAGTTTTTTTTCCGCGGCCACAGAAAGTTTTTTCCGGCACTATGGTGGCAAGAGGATTCCTTGTCACCAAGCGACCGCTTCTCCCGTATGACGCATCGGGCGAAATTTTGGACAAAGTCTGGTTATCCCACAAACCACAAGCTGCCATGGGAGGGGATAGCCGGCGCTGAAGCGTTAATCCGTTTGGGAAGTTTGCAGGGGACTTTCCGCAGGCCAACATGCGTGGTAGCGTGCACGCCGACATCCACGCGGATCAAAGGTCACCCCCCGCCAACGAGATCCACCCACTGACGCTCTAAATGCGGGCAAAAGCTCAAGAGCTAGCTAGCTGCCCCTTTGCAGGCGCATCATTTGATGCGTTTGCAGCGGAATGGGTTGCCTCCTATCACTAAGTCCGGATCACAGTGGCTGGGAATGCCTATGCTCCAAGCGACAACTGCCGGGATTTGATCCTTCAGGATAGCTGATATCATAGTATCATTGGATGTTCCATTGCCATTTTTCCTGGACACCCGTCTATCTGCATCACGCTCCATTTGCTGAGACGCTGTGAACCGCAGTCGCGGGTCCAAATCCCCCGGATCTAAACAGAGCCATGCAAGCCGAGCTTACTGTAATTGCACCTGAAAGATATGGACCAAAGGGCGACATTCGTGACAAACACAGCAAGTTGCTAAGCAAGGTCAGACAACACGCCAGTGTTTGCTGGCTGCTCAGCACAAGCGCTTGCACTTAGCAACACACCGGATCACCAGAATGCAAGCCTTTCTCTTGGCCGCCGAAATGAGAAGAATGAAAACCGCATCAATCACGAGAAAAATCTTTACAACCGATGGATAATGGAAACCAAATAACAGTTACGTCGTCGTGTAAAAGCGATTTCAACATCTTTGTTAACGTCAAAATTGGGCTTTCCTTGCCCAGAAACCGGAAAGGTTCGCTTGTTTGTGCTCATGTTGCAGGACAGGATTATTGCTAGCGAGGATGTGGGAAAGTACAATCTGTCAGATCTTGTACGTCAACAGCAGAGGCATTTGGCAACTTTGCCTTGATGTATTGGTCTCGTTAAGTTGGCTGGGATGAGTCTGACACTAATCTTCCTTCAACTGAGAGTTACGAGAAACTGTGCATCAGATTCTTTTTCGGAATGAAGTGCTTCGTACATCACATGCAGGTGCTGGCGATAATTTTCGTTTGATTGCCGCAATGGTAGATATACGCAAGTAATTAAAACGGATACACTTAACAGGCTGAGGAATTATTTGGCATGCATTTTGGCATGCAGAGCTTAATAATGATAGTAAGCCAATAGTGAAAGACGTCATGAAGGATGCACAATGCATTAAATACAACTGCCTGCGTTTTGTCCGACTTTCTAACTTCTGTACTTAAAATGGCACTAGTGCTTGAGCTTCGGTGACCAGGTCGAAGTTTTAAGCAGCTTGACGCCGCCACGATATTGAAACCTATAAATATGCAACATAATAAGCCAGATGACTGATGTAGCAGCATGACTTTGCCTGGTTTTACTCGACCCCAGGCCAATAACAACCACAATGCCAAGAAAAAAACAACAATATTCATAGCAGCTCGTCAGGTTTGGTGCTTGCTGCACGCATTCATCCACCGTTAACATTTTACAGGTCTGTAATTCTTCCCGTTCACAGTAAAAAAACAAAACAGCTGGCCCGTGACGTAATCTGTGACCCCTGGGCCAACTCCACGGGTCTCAGGCGACGATGAATGATGCGAATAACTCGACGCGAATGCTGGGCTTCCGACGTCAGTTTTCATTGGTCGAGCTTGTGCAGTCGATTGGTTGGCTTGGAAGAGAGTGGCCGGCAAAAACACGTGATCTGCGTGGGAAACGCCACCGTGACTATGGAGTTAAGATCAGAAGAGATCAGAGACCTCACGTCTGCCCCGCATGTGTCGGGAGTCTCTCCCGACTCCACGGCCGCCCACTGACGCCCCGGGCCGGCCGACGGAGCCTCACCCGGCCGACTCACCGCATGATGACGGCTCCGGAGGTCGCGTGGGTCCGTCTCAGACGCAGCACCCGCAGCAGCGCGACCGGCTCCAGCGGCGAGCACGGGCAGACTGGGCCGCTAGGCGCCGGCCGCCGGCGCCGCGTCTCAGCTCGTGGACCGGTTCGACACGCCGGCCTGCCCAGGTGTCCTCCGCCCTGGTACCGGGGGAGAGGGCTCTCCCCCGACCTGCCCCCGTCCCGGCCGGAGCTGAAACGAGCCAGGCACGGCGCCGGCCGGGCTGTCGTGACCTTCCCGAGCTCGGAATGCCCTGGTGAGGAACGGCTTATATGCGCTGACTCCGTGCAGGTTTAGCGTGAGCAGTGGTCGAGCGCTGCTGCATGTCATGCCGGGCGCTATCGCGGTACGTCAGTAATTGCAAGCTTTTATGCATGATCACATGCCGCCGCAAAAGAACCCGAGGTTTTTGAGGTAAGGAGAAGGGTGGAAGTCGTTAGTGGGTCGGCTAGCCCTCGCGTCCCCTTGCGTCATTGTTCACCGGAACAGAAAAGAAACATACGTAGGGGCATGATAAGTGGGGATGTCCAGCACGAGCAAGATGAATATTTGCATGGCAAACGCGGATATCACGGTACTGCTTGTGGTGTTGCTGGGGTCGTTTGCATGTGCATGGTAGTTGGCAGAGTCCTTCACAAGGCCTACTCCCTGTTTTGCGAGAAACATCAAGTCATACTTTCTGCTCTCAAGTCATGCTCATGCTCTTTGTTCTTTGGGAAACGGATTTATCGGATCAGTATCACGACACCTTGTGCGGCGTGATACGAGACGTTAACAGGTGTGGAAGGCTTCATTTGTGACCATCTAAATAGTACCAAAACCAAGCACAGGAGATGGACGCCTTTGGAAGTCGATATCCGTAAGCTCCATCATTCTGTCGGTAAATGTATTTTACGATGATTTAACAAGCGAAGGTCTTTTAATAAATGCAGTGATCATTCACTAATTCAAGATAGCATTGGTTTGAAATTGGCTGGCACATCACTGGTTTGCATTGTTTGCTCCTGGGTTTCACTGGTCCACCGTAAAAATGGGATTCTCTATCCTGGCTCACACTGGGTCTGTGAATACCAAACCCCAGCTTCTCGACCCTATCGATTTTTTGCACAGGCGCTGGTTTCTGGTTCTCAATGACTTCTTTCAGCACCAGACACTGGCTCACAATTTCCTCCGGTTCTTTCACAAATGCAAGACCTCAGCTCGTGGTTTTATTGGCACCTCAATTAGCACTGAAACCTGGTTCCTGGTTCCATTTGTTGTTTTGTAAACACCAACCCTTGCTCCCTGATTCCTACTCGGGGGCTTGGGATTCTGGCTCTTTTACAAGCACCGAAGCCTCGTCCCTGGTTCGCATGATTCTTGGTAAACACCAGACCCTATTTCCTGGTTCCAGCTGATTTTTTACCAAAACGCCATACCCTGGCTCCTGCCTCTCTTTCGCTCATTCGTCAACACCAGAACTGACTACCGTTTAACAACTGTTTACCATCCAGCATGTATCTGGAATTGCAGGAAGATTTGGCTGGCGGTAACACCATCAGGTCTGATGCCTACTTTCATCTTATGTATTGGACCACCTAAATGCGTCGATTAATATTTTCAGGCATGAACACAGTCAGGTCACAGGGTCAAGCTGCGGAGGTCAGGGCCTTTTCAAGGTCATTGAGGTCAAGGTCAGTCAGCATAATTCCTCACGAAAGTGTGAATAAAACCCAATCTGATTTACGAGTTAGTATTTCCCAGTAACGCTAATGTCGGAAGGAACTGAGAAACAAAACAGAAATGGCTTAGTTATATTTCGCCGATCAATGACCCAGTGAGCTCGGAATCACTCAATAAGTTTAAAATTAAACAACCTTAGTTACTTACTTTTTTACTTGCTTTCTTACTTAAACTGCTCGCAATTTGAGTTATTTCAACTCGCTTAGTAAAAACGAAGTCTATGATGTTTTATTGCTCCCCCACTTGCCAAAATGTCCATTACTTTGTTGTAGATAGGCCACCGGCTCAACTGATTTTGTAACGCATGACTTCAAAATTTGTGAAAAACGTTATTAACCCCATAGCCGATAGGCGTATCGGACGATTGATACTATGCTCTAAACATGTCTGCATATTCACTGAATATGCTGATCTCATCTGACCCAAAACATTTTTTAGCTTTATACGGCTCATCTGACCTTTGACAAGATCAAGCAAGGTCAAAGGATCGTCCACGGGGATACAGCGGCAAACCACACCGGCATAGTTACCATTTCAAAGCTTGTTATCGGCAGGACATGGACAGAGTATATGTGATAGAGCACCGCTACGAATTACCCATGCCGTGACAAGGAGGAAAACCGTAGCTCCTACAGCAAGCGCATCAGCCGAAAATTTGCACTGTTTTGGGCTTTAGCCATCTCGTCACCAACCGAAATCTCATGCGACCACTTCAGCCAAGGTCAGCGCTATTGTCTGCGCCCACAGAAGACATGGCTTCATCTGGAATTCAGGTGACATCAAGGGTATGCACTAGAGGACTTCACAGGCTGGCTAAACCCATGGGTACTCACGTTGGATCGGTCACAGCCTGGGTCGGGTACATATTTTGGGAAAATTAAGGTGTTGGAACGGGTCTTGGTATGGCTTTTAGGAAATATTGGGAGGTTACTTTTTTAACTGGCTAAAAAATATTACTGCCTCCTCACATTGTCATTACTTGTGCAAAATGTGGGGTTACTAAGTCATGACCTTTGGGTCAATTAAGGTGAAACAAAGTTAAACTCCAGATTGGTGTCCAAAGAGCCCCCAGAGCCTAGATACCTGTTCCAAGCAAAAGGTCACTGGTGCTCATCTAGGGTCAGCTACCTTGTTTGACCTTTTGAAGGTCATCGTGATCAAAATAATACAAGATTCTTTAAAGTTTTGCATTTGAATAAGCGTCAAAGATTGCTATGCTGACTTTTGAGAAGTCTATGGAAGATGTATAATGCGTTTCCTGCTATCAATAAATTCGGAATGAGCACCAGAAATTACCTCATGCAACAAGCCCTATAGTAATAAAGCAGGTTGTTCTTCACCTTGGTCTGGCCTTCATACCTGGCCCTAGGTTAATGTAATTTGTTCAGCCAATTCCTTTGTTGCCTAAGAAGCTATCACATACATGTATGGCTTTGTCAACACCCCGTTGTTGCATCATATTGAACGATTCCCCAGAAATCATCTTCGCCGAATCCACAGGCTGACTTTGACCTGTAGTGGGTCAGCGAGCTTAAACGGAACATGTGCAGTTTTGATACCAAATGACCAGCTATTCAACTATCTATAGCTAGGCAAAATTTAGCGAGGCTACACCGCATCGTTTGGAAACCTAGTTCAACGGATTTGTTCATTCAATTGTTGTGTTGTCTAAGAAACTATCTCAAAGATATCTTCGTCTCATACTCCGTCGTTGCATCAGAATGAACGATTCCCCAGAAATCGACTTCGCTGAATCCATGGCCTGACTTTGACCTGGGGCCGACCAAAATCTTCGTGTGGTCAAAGTGACCCCCACTCGTGTGCGCGCAACTTACCAATAACTTTAAAAGAAAGTGCACTGAAAATTCAAGCGGATGGGTAATGGATGGCTACAACTGATGCCGAATAAGTAGCGAATGGGTATGGGCGCAGCCCAGTAGATACCAGGTGGACTCGGTAGGAGGAATCTCAACTGTGAGAGCCGCGAGGCACTCCATTTCGGAACCATGGGGCTACCAAGAAATCAGCAGCTGATTGTGCACATACCTTGATCGTGGATGAGCTGACACACACCTGACGCGGTGATCAGGACAGCCAAATATAAGCGACTGTTGCCCGGAAGCATCCCGTGTAAGCCGTACGCAGGATAGAGCTGTAACTTGCCATTTGAATTTATACCTTAGGTCATCCCCGAAACCAAACTTCAGCGAAATGCAAAGCTGCTGGTACGCGATTTGGTATGCTGGTAATCGATCTGTTCTAGATGTCCTGTCCTTCCTCATTCCCCCCATAGAAGCATCATCCACCTTCCCGGAGTCATTTTCTCCATGCACACCATATGCGTGTTCAGCATTCTCGGAAATTGGGGGGACCTTCATCTCCCTTTCCTGCTCATTAGCCTGTGCTGCTCACGAAACTTTGCTGACGTATTTTTGTTAAACCAACTCTTTCCACTTTGACCACTTACGCACGTTCATTTGCTTACGAACGATTGCTTACGTACCTTAAGCATATGAGCTTTTCATGTGGACTAAATGGGAGCATTTTTCACACGTTCTGGATACCATTGTGCATTATAGCATTCATAGTTTATACCATGCGAAAATTTGCTTACGAAGTTTTGCGCACGAACTTTTGTGTACGCACTCCTACCATGTGATCTTTATGCTTTACGTACATTTGCTCACAAACCATAGCGTACGTAGTTTATGCAAAGCCCCTTTTTACACACACACACTTGTGTCCGAAATCGGTGAGAGATAGCCACATGCACTACCAGCCGCCGTCTGCAGAGGAGAAGTAGCGGATTCCGTGTCATACCGGCATTCTGGGACTGATTGCACAATGGATGGAAGGGCACAGCACAAAGTGTGTTGTCTTCGGAGGGAAAAGAGGCAGTGGCAATGCCTCCTGTGACCAGAAGTGGGAAAGGAATATTTGAAATCTGCGGACGCGCTGAGGTGCCATAAAAGAAGAATTACACTGAACAAGCAGAATTGCACCGAGGCCAGCGCCACGACCGCTGCTGAAGGTCGGCGAAAACTGAGGTAGGAACCTTGAATTGCCGTAGATGCATGAGTCAGAGCAAGACCGGGATCATGCGCGGAAGCAACTGGTCACGACATCTCGACTACTGACTGATCGATATATTCTTTCAAGGAAAATATTCACAACTGCCTGACCACTGGAAGGCATGTCGACAGCCGATGGAGATGTTTGATGTTTGTTATGGGGATGCGCGGAGCATTTATCGCCTTTAGTGTCAGATGGAAAACTAGCAACGAAACATCTTTAGCGGGTCCGACCTGTTTCGGAAACCACCACAGTTCCAAAAGACAATTCAGAAGCATACCATTTGTGCTGTTAAAGAGATGCAGCTGAAATTGCATTTCGTCATGAAGAGCCCCCCCCCCCCCCCCCCTCCTCCCCTTTGTGTTGGTAACTATAGCAACTGTTTTATTTTCTGCATGTTCATTGGCATAGGGCGGAAGCGGTGTCCTTTTCTACATGGAAGCTATGCATGAATTACAGACATGAGATGCATATCACCTAACTGTGTGTAGCTTATTTGTAGGTATGTGCATTTGCGTGCGCTGTGCTGAGGGGAACAAATTCATTGGTTCAACTAATTACTTGAATCTAATGCATGGCAAAGTTACAGTTCTGTAGGACACATAGCCTCACACTAAGAAGCCAAGCATTTAGAAAAACCGCATTGAAAAGTTGAGTATGTCCCTAGAAGCATGCCTTTCTACACGATGCTCATCGTCCGCATCCGGGGATGCGCGAAAGTGCATCAGTTTGAGGAACACATGAGCGTGCTGGGCAAGTTCCGACGACTGATTCGTGTGACCAGGTGGGTTATGCTGCCCGAGGGGACACACGATTCCATGTTTGTCTTTACTGAATACTAAGATCTCGCTGTCTCAAGGAAAAAGTGCGATGTTACACACCATCTAAGTTCATTGTAGCCTGACGCATGGTGCCCAGCACACAGTGGAAACAAACATGCACAGATGAATAGTTGGGAGAACTCATCACTTTTTCTGGCAATACCTCAAGCCTTTAAGTGATTAGTTACGGATAAACCTCATGGTGTATTAGTAGAATGCCCCCTTCTCGAAACACAAACGAACGAAGCTCTGATCTGGGACTGGTGTCAGACTGCTGGGTGTGCAATGCGCCAGCCCGCACGGCGGATCCAGGCGAACAGCAGGCCTTGGGAATGTTTCCGGATGCAGATAGCCGATAAAGGGCGGTAAACAAGCCTTCCCTGATCGAGCCAATCGCTCGCGGGGGTACAGATCGTGATATCAGCACCATCCACCAACTTTGAAACTGTCCTCTTCTGGGGCATGAACAATTGAACTGGGGGGGGGGAGGGGCAGGACTTTCCCGTGTGCAAGTAAGCACCGATATCAAGTCGAGTGAGTTTCTTGGCGGAGTGAACCACCAAGAGAGCACTGGCACGCACAGCCCAGACAAATGGCCCGTTGCGAGATAAACGTTTAGCGCGTATCTACGTGAATAGGTACACTCACTTAAAATTCACTTAAAACTCGCTTAACACTCACCTCAAACTGCAAGCTTGGATCTGAGTCAGAAGGCTCAGAGCATTCCGTGGCAAACGATTTCACGAGGACAGTCACGTATTTGCTGCTAACTGACATCAGCCTGTCTGTCTCGATCTCCGATCTCCAATTTAAGTGGCCGTCATACGCCACATCTCCTCGGTTTGCATGCACTTGAGGTTGTATCGAACAGAATCGTGCCTGACTTGTATTCAACAGACGAGTCGGAAATTAGAAAACTCAACATTTGGTCTGGTGGCAAGACAGGAGGGGTCCATTTTCGTTGTTTTTTTTTCCTTTGAGCAGAGAATGATCCCCGCAGAGTTGAACTGTGCTTAGCGTCCTGCATTTCAATTGAAATCATTTGAAGCAATTCTATGTCGTTCATTCGCTTAAATCATTTTGCAGGTGCTTTAAAAAATTTCGTTATAAAATTATGGCAAAATGTTGAGTAATATCATTTGATTGCGTTTAAATATGATAGCTAAGATTAACGATGATATTCAATATCATTTAGATCAAGTGTGGGAAACTGATGTTATTGGTCGCTCACCTGATGCAGGATGGGGCTTCCCTTTCATAAAAACATCGCCATACAGATGGTTAAATGAGGTAATATTACTACCATGATATACCAAATGCCCAGTGTCTGCACTAGGTGACACAGCCCATGCATGGGTGTGCGCACACAAAAAGGCATCGAAACGTTATTATGTCTCTAGTTTTTAAGTGTTTGTTGGCCTATATGCCGCCTAGAGTGGTAGGTTACTCTTATAAGAACAGGGAGAGCAACATAAGTTTTGTTCATAAGCCTTTTTAAGTGCTGCGTGTTGTCTTTAAGAATGTTGCGGTTCACTCACCAACAGACTCTCTGAGAACTCAATCTACGCCCTCAGCTTCAATTATAGATTACACGCGGAAGCTGTCTTTTGTCAATTGCGCCGGTCGTTTCCAGTCTATTACATCTTTTTGAGCCCTGTTCAAGTCTTTTCATCTGCACAAAACGTGACACAGTCTAGCGGGGCTGAAGTTAGCTGACGCATGAGTGATGTTTTGCGTGCATTGGAACGATGATAGCCGCCGTTTATATATAGCTGCTGGACAGCGTAGACCAATCGCAGTCTACATGTGACTAACACAGCAATAAAGGATCGCTGAAGGATGGATTGAGCTGGATGGGAATAACGTCCTAAGCGAAGGAGCTGGTACTGACAGGGACTTGGCAACGAGCCAAATAGTGGGCGAGCTTAGCCATTTCTATGATCTATTCTTGCCTCCGATCACCAAATAAGTAATGCTACACCTGCTGTACGGGCGATGCTCCTACAACTGCGGTGACTGAACAGCGCGAAGCTGCTACAGCATTTACGGGGCAGATTAAGCTAGCGAAAATAAACTGTCGTTGGAGTGTAGCTGAAGATGGACGGCGCCACATAGCTCGATTAGTACTGGTTGGAGCGTTCGCCTAAGCTGAGCGTTCAAACCTGCCCACTAGACCGGTGCTTCGCCCTCCCCAGGTGTGCAAGCAGTATGATAAATCGCACTGCTCATGTCATACCAGTGTAAAATATAGTCCAGATTGAAGTAACTGAGGTTCGACTTGCCTTGGGAGGTTGAGTCCTTTTGAACGGCGTGTCTATAGAATTCAGTGCGGAACTACGTGAGGGAGTGAATGTGGTAATGACCGTAACGGCTTGACTTCCTTCAGCCTTATCCGGTAGGGGCGGGAGACGTTTTCTAACCTCCGATATCTCGCATGCTAACTTCTCATCTTTTCCCTCCACCATTTCTAGCTGACTTGTTACAGGGTCTTAAAACTTAGGGACTCCGCGTAAGTATATTGTTTTGCGTGCTGGGGCGAAATTTCAAGAGAGAAAAAGATATTAAAGGGTGGCTGCAGGACTTGGTCATGCGAAGAAACTCTGCTGAAATTTTCCGTCACCTCCTCTATGTTTATATCTTTCCAGCTTTACCGGATGGCCCAAATACAAGGTAAGTCCAGGAGGCTGCTCTGGTTCAATACTTGAGTCACGTTCAAAAGGAATATGTGAAGGTCGCGACAAATGAAGTAACGACCCGTTACGATAGTAACCCATATTCCAAAGCACAGATTTGCTGCCAAGTTTTGGCTTCGTTGACGGGATGCCAGGGAACGACTAAAACAACAAAAACGTCCATCATTCGGGACGCACATTTCCATCCGGTCCTGCTAAGGCGCACTTAAACTTTCTCTAAAATTGTGATAGACCGCAAAAGACTGCAGCAAGCACCACGAAGCCATTCATTTTTAGATGGATGAAGACATCCCGGAAAGAGGCACTGTTCTTAAGCAGGGTACTCTCGGGCCAAAAAAGAGAGCAAGGACTGGGAAAAACGTCTAAAAACACGACTCCGTAAGACGGAGCCCAAAACTATGCACGCTCGATCGCCCACAGCCGGCTCTCGGGCTTTGATACAGCACATGTCGAAGGAATGCGTACATATTTAATCTTAACAAAAGTCATCCACTCATCAAACGCTGAGGCGCAGAAGTGACATAACATGACATGCAAGGCATGCAGAGGCGGGTGGAAATGTCACAGCATGGGCTTAAACATCATCCCTGGCCTTAAAAAAGTGTGTTCCCAGAGGAGGTACACTCCTGGCTGTGTGTTCCCACAGGATGTGCACTGCTGGCTGTATGTCCTCAGAGGAGGTGCACTGCTGGCTGTATGTTCTCAGAGGAGGTGTGCTACTAGCTGTTTGTTCCCACAGGAGGTGCACTGCTGGCTGTATGTTCTCAGAGGAGGTGCACTGCTGGCTGTATGTTCTCAGAGGAGGTGTACTCCTAGCTGTTTGTTCCCATAGGAGGTGCACTCCTGGCTGTGCGGTCAGGTCAATACCCATGACGCAGTCCGCTGGGGCCGGTAAAGGCCAGATGAAGTCATCCACAATCCGCTCCATTTGAGGGTCACAGTGTGGGCTACCGAGCGAGTGGGCACTCCCCGATCAGCCCATTCTTTGAAGATGCAAAAGGGTTCTGTGCTTCGCAAAAGTCTTCTGTTCACTTCACCTCGGGGCGATACGTCGCTACCGCCCCGAACCCCTCCGGGCAGCTTTTGGACGAAATCATAGGATCGATCACAATGAACAGCGGCCCTAGCAGAACGGGGCGACACCGTACACGGCACGCGCCTCACTGGTCTGACAATTCCCTGGAAGATACATTTTAAAACGTAACTTAGCTCCCAAATTTTGATTGGATTGATTTCCGGGATCAAAGCCGACATTAATCAGGGTTTCTTTCGCGAACCTTGAGCCCAGTATCTGCCCGTAAGATTTCAACTCAACTGCGGAATTTTGTGGCGAAAATTTAAAGCATCGCAATGTTTGCTGCGACCCGCCCGGCTCTCTGAACTCGCCCGGCCTTAACGGCCACTGCCACCGCCAGCAGGCCATTTTAGTCAGGGGTTAATAGCGGGCGCCGAGGCGACTTGAACCAACTCACCACGCCTTGGTTAGGTTGGGAGGCAGGCTCTCCAACCGATTGAGTTTCGGGACCACCAAAGCCTGAAAAGTCAGCACATCATGCTGATGAATGCTGCGCTGTGGGCGCAGGCGTGCCACGCGACGAGCCTGTCGCCCCTGAACTTCATGCTGTGGTTGCCCCAAGGACCGCGTCGACACGGAGAAGCCAGCGAACCTTTACGAGCTCAAGGCCACCATCGGACTGGAGATGGGACCGCCACCGTCGACAAGATCGACCGGGTGATCGACCACCTGCAGCGGGCCTGGCTGTCGCGCATCCTGGAACTCCAGCGACCATCTCAGCATCTCCTGTAGAGTCACGGTTTGGCGAACTTGAGATCAGTGATGACTATCGTTGCTGTTGATCGTGCTTTGCCGCTGAATTTATATTTGAATATCGCCACAGTCTTGATCATGCGAAAAATGCACTTGTCACTGTTTAGCAAAACGTGGCTTACCTTTCATTTGCGCCACCATGTAGCTATACTTTGCATACTCATGGGCCATTGGTGATTATATAAGACAAATATGTGTATGAGGTATCTGTTAACATCACTCATACGTAAAATGTCGATACAGGTGTTCAAATGCCACAAACAGAGAGGATATGTAACAACAAGAGGTGATACTGAGCTCCCTTTTATGCAGTTGTGCGAAAAATGTGTCGAATCTCATGTTTTGAATTGACAACCTGTTTCTGCGGATATTTTGACACATTGACCAGGTAATCATTACCATAGGCGAGGCAAGATACGGGCAAGAGAAGTGACAGGTGGAAATTTGGCTAAAAAGCACCTAGTTATGTGCCAGCTAGGTTCATATTGGTATTGCAGGTAGAGCAGGTATGTGTGTCATACATGTGGACTGAACATATAGCATTGCTGTGCAGGGGTGGGTTCATGAAAGGAAGGAAACAGTGCGAAATGGCGAAACTACCCGTACTTTATTGGTAAACATTTCTCCTTCTCAACCAATTGAGCACCACTCCGCCTGACGCTTTCTTATATCCTGGGTATACCTGCGATGCATACATCTGAAGAAAATTGGCAAATACACATTGTACGCCACAGCTCCAATAGGACATCCAGGAGCTTTTTTCTGTTGTTATTACGGCCCTCAATGGTAAAGAAACAATATAATTCGCGAAAAACGAGGATGGCACCCGGGCAAGAGCATTTCTAGATTCACTGGTTAGAAAGAGTATTGGTCACAGAATATGGCATGGGACGTTAGTATGACTTATGTTAAGCACCGACCAGCATCACACAGGCAAGAAATGTTACGCTGCGACAGGCCGTCAGAACTAGTCATGCTCACACCCGTGCTGTTTTCGCTTCGTGACTCCGCCCATAACTGGTACATGCAAATAATATTTAATTGGGGTTGATGTATGCGAGCTGCATGTTTGTTGTTATCAACGTGCATTAAAATGCTCCAAATTCGTTATTTTCAAAACCATCTCTTTTGGCAGTACTACTATACCCTTATGGTTTTCTAGTCTTCAAAAAAGCATAAAATCGCAATAAGCGCCTACAATGCCTTCTCATCAACGTTGGTTGCATGAAAACCGTCGGGTCACGCAGCATTGGCTGATCACAAACACCTCCGAAATCTTAACTTTTACTCCTCGATGCTCCCTTTCAATTGTTTTTATAGCTGTAGCCAACGTTTTAGCGAGCTGATTGCCGTTTGTGGGAAAATCAGGTTATTGATTTCCTAGAAATAGGAGGGGCGATCACCTTACCCCTTTCGCACGTTACCCTAGCGCACGACATCGCGCATGGAAGTAGGATTCAGTGGGTGGGAGCTGGAGCACAGGCACATCTGCAATTACACCATATGTGCAAGTGAACCGACGAGTCAAAGGTGTGTCCGTTCAAGCGATCGCGTTTGCCAGGACAGCGGCGCGGCGGCTCCCACCACTGGCGCGCGGCTGGGATCCACCCGATAAGGCACGCGGGCGCCGCCCGACCCTGCAAGGCGGCCGGGTGGGCCCCGGCTTGGCACACAGGCGCTCGCTCAGAGGTCAGCCGGTCTGAATTATGCTAAAATAAACAGGGAGCAGCCGACAGAGGCTGCAGGCCGACTCCGGACTGATGGAGTGATCAGCGGCGCAGTACCAGCTGGAGCACGGCGCCGGCGCTGTGACGTCACAGCACCTCACAGCTCGTGACTGGCAGCGAGCGACCATTAGGCATCGACCTCATGGAAGTGTGGACAGGTATCAGTCAACGGGCGGCAGTGGTCGATATTTAATGTTCTTGAAAACTGTGGCAGGTGAGACGCTTCCGTTGATAGCTGGCTTCTGAGCAAGACTAAGAAAATGTGCGGAGGGAAATGCTAGGCGAACGATGCATATGCAACCGATCACACATTTTAAGCTTTGCAGTTGGATGCAGCAATGTGACATGCATTGTAATATGCTTGCCTTAGTAGATCAATGTGCAAATAAAACGCTGCGATATACAAAATCGCTTAAGCAAATCTCGCTGAGGCACATTGTCTGCATCGGGCATTCATTCCGGAAACAAGAGACGCGTGTGAGGAATTCCACCTGACCATCAAACGACTAATATATGAAAATAGAAACCAGCCCGTATGGCATCTAGTGTCCGCACGTTGCAACACAGACACCAGGCTTAAGCGACGCCTTCTGCAGCCACGGAGACTTTCACGGCGCCTGTGCAAGGTGACATCTATCGAGGTCAGGAATGCAAAGTTCACAGTTGTTACACAAGAGACATGCATGATGCCAAGAAGGTCAAGTACGTTGATGTCATCTATGGTAAAAATGCAGCCGGCAACCCTGTTGGGCAAGACTGAAGCAACTCGGTTAATTTCAATGGCGGCTCGACCAGAAATAGCAGGGCGGGCGCAACACTGGACCGGGCATTCTTAACGGACTTATATTCATAACTTATGACTTTGACTTATGACTATGACTTACTTACATTTATGCAGTTTACCGTTTGTACGGTGAACTGCATTGTTTTTTTTTTGCGCGCGAGCAGCTTGTTCAGCGTACCTAAGCAGGTTCGCACGACGTACTGCACTACGCCAATTGCGAGTCGGAACATTTCTTAAAGCTACGACGTATTTTAAAGGTAAACCACTCGGGGTGGGGGATTTAGGCTGGTCCAATGCCGGACAATATTAAAGGAATATCTACGTTTTCGTCGGCCTGGACATCATGCCTACGGTCTCACACAATGTTGTCTCCAGTTTGTTTTCAGTTAGAAACAAGTGATTTTCGTTAGAACCCCGTAGTACAGAACGGGGTTGTATGCAGTATGAGCAGAGATCGTCATTTGAACCTTACACGGGTCACTTGCCGTTTGGGCTTATGATACTATAGGACCAGTTAAAAATGCGTTCCAGTGCTACCAGCCTACACCGTTTGGCTTGAGGAGTGTTGCAAATGTGTCTTTGTGTGCATGTATAACTTTTTTCTGTGGTCTCCTGCTCGGGACATGTAGAAGTAAGCTGTACATTTGGAGCCGTCGCCAAAATCGCAATGGCATGCCTACGTTGGCTTTTGCCATCGCTCGTTGGTACGCAGGTAAACTTTACGGCAATCGGTTAGGTGGTGCGTGTGCGTGTTCAGGAATGTTTAAGCACTAGCCAATTGTTTGTGTTTAATAATGATAGGTATTTTGCTGTAAATCTATTTAGAATGGCTTGCATGGGTCATTCTGGGTTTAGAAAACGTACCAGACATAGGTTATTGTATGCACGCTGAATCGCCAACCGGGACCCACCGACCAGCTCAAACGATACTTCGGCCTCCCCCTTTTGCCCACAGGATTGCAAAGGGCTGTCCGTGCCGCACAATGCTGCAGCATGGCCGCGCCAGGTTTGCGTTGAGATATGGAGAAAGGTGCTGGCAAGGCCGTCATAAGTTGCGCTGTAAAAAGATTGCTCAATGGCATATCGCACGATAGCCAAAGGAAATAATTGTGAAGGCGAAGAAGGGAGCATATGTGAAACTGTCCCACTGCCTACCCCCTCCTCTCGGAAAACCACTCTAGTAGGTATTCAGTGAGTAACGTGAGTGTGATAAGCTGCATCCAAGATCAACAGAATCTAACAAAAGCAGCATGACATCGCATGGGAAGAACCGAGGGACAAATCGTATCTGCCTCCAAAACCCCTCAGAGGATTCGTCATCGCTGGAAACAATTTGACCCAAGGCCGGTGATCCCAGGGTAATAGAACAGATTCCACTCGCGATTGGATGTCCCTCGCCTGATGTCACGTTTGTCATATTCGGAGCACAATACATTGCGCATTAACCCCCCAGCTTGGATTCACCGCATTTGCGTGCGGTCTGTCCTATTTTATTTTGCGGTCGCAGCTGTATATGAATTTGAGCCAATCAGAGTAGAATCCAGCGGAACTGCCACAGGCATGAATAACACTTATTGGTCATGTCTTCGCCAAAAAACTCGGCACATTTCTATGCAGTCAAATCCCACCTGATAGACATGGATAAGTAGAAATTAGATGGAGTACATTTGATTATATGTTTTGGTATGCATTAATTTTGCGGACCTGTCTGACTGTCTGGTCCTGTCTGACCTGTCTGACGTTTCAAAATCGACCTTTTGCTGATGTCAGTTTTTCTCTTCTCATTACCGGCAGTTTAATCGGAATCCAAAGAGAACCTTTGAGAATCTTTATTTAAAAAAGAAACATCAAACTCGTACTTTGCACCACCTAAAAACGTATTGCCTTCCTGGTCTTTTGTTGTCGTGAATTTAGAGTTGTACTGAGTGTAAGCGAACTACAGTATAGTGGGAGATATCTACTGGTCGGTTAAAATAAGGTGTATATATATATATATATATATATATATATATATATATCTAGGTATATCTATGATATATATATAGTATATATATATATATATATATATATATATATATATATATATATATATAATATGTATATATATAACATGAATACACGGCATTCACATGTCTTACTTTTGAAATGTTCTATGCTTAGCCTCCTCGCTCGTAACCATGAGCACAGCTTCGAAACCATGACTTTTCCCCATAATGTAACAAATGGTTTCTTGATAACATCGTTTAACCAACATCTGCCATTATCTCATCCATAATGAAGATCAATTTTTCATCACAAGGCCTCTCAACTCGTAATTTTGCAAACAGAAAAACGGATTTTGACATCATAGGCTGTACACTGCAATTCTTCCATTCAGCCAATTATGTTATGTTTATATTATGCCAATTATGTTATGTAAGCCCAAAAGTTTTGTCTATGGATGACTCAACAGACTGACTGCCGTATCTAAATGGGTGTTTTGCCATTTCATGCCCTGATAATTGTCAAAACCATCAACTTGTTCCTTGTGACAATATTCTGACGCTTATCCGTCTTGTTTTCTCCATTATGATGTCATCCATTTCTCGAAGTAATTTATGGCACTTCGATAGCAAGGTGAAAAATAAAGAAAACAGGCTACATTCATGATGACGCGTGTACGTGTACACCTCACTGGTTCCCAAAGATTGTTGACCGGTAGTTTTCGTTGAGCTGATGTCGTTCCGGATTAGTGACATGTTTTCCGGTTCACGGACACAGGGCAAAAAAGGGCGCGAGCAGACGTAACGAGTGCCATGATAGCCTCACACATGAAATATATCAAATGAACGAAACATAAAACCATGTGGCAATTACGGCATTTACGAAACACACACTCACACACACACACACACGGAAATAGAGAGAGAGAGAGATGAGAGAGAGAGAGAGAGAGAGGGACGAGAGATGAGAGAGAGAGAGAGAGAGAGAGAGAGAGATATATATATATATATATATATATATATATATATATATATATATATATATATATATATATATATTCAAGCCTGCGCAGAAAAGATACCTTCTTTTCCATAACTGGTTTCCATGACTCAATGCTTTAACATTCAACGATTTTTTCAACCGACATGGTCCTTAGCCTTTTGTAGAATGTTTCATATCACTGGAACGCACTAGTGAAGAATGACATCATTTTGTGTGGTGCTGGGGTAGATGGTCTCCGAGGCTGCACATTGAGTTAGGTTTTTGGTGGGCAGAATATGTTCGTTGATATGAAGTTTGGCAAATATTTCTTATTTTTAGATAAAGTTCTCCTGTTCAGTGCAGAGTGCACGCAAGGTTGCGATACAGAGCCGATGCTAAACATTCGCCTCCTAAACCTCTATTGCAAGCGCTGCAGAAACTAGAACTGGGTGGGCACGCGAGCTTAAAAAACAGAAGCCACCAAGTTACTTTTCCAACTGTCATCAATACGCCAAACTGCACATATGCTGAGACGATTTTTGGCGATCGAATTCATGTAAGATTTTTGGCGATGTAAGGAAGGGTGGGATAAACATCGCGACTAACTTAATCTTGTTGCTGTGACTCTTCACGCTGTCGACTCAGATAGTGCTCCCTTTGTCGCATTAAATGGGCTTGTCTTTTATCTCAACCCATGGGCCCAAATGCCAACAATGCTAGGAGGGTTTTCTTACGTATCAGCCCGCCCCCCCCCCCCCTCCCCCCGCCCACCACCACCGCCGACCGCGGACGGTATGCGACGCGGTC
Organism: Pollicipes pollicipes; assembly: GCF_011947565.3. Classification (NCBI taxonomy): domain Eukaryota; kingdom Metazoa; phylum Arthropoda; class Thecostraca; order Pollicipedomorpha; family Pollicipedidae; genus Pollicipes; species Pollicipes pollicipes. The sequence goes on from NW_023596225.1 coordinate 1,619,260, forward strand.
TGAGCAGCGCCATGAGCGGAGGTCTTAATCGTCATAACGGCTTAAACAGCTGCATTCGGTATCGATGCCCGGCCCAGCCCCAGCTGTTGTCGTGCCCGGTGGATCGATCGGTCCCAGTCCGGTAGCTGTCGACGGCGCCCGTGACTGCAGAGAACAGGCGCTGACAGGGTAATTGGGACTCAAATAGAATTAAAATTGGTACCCTAAGTATGCATTGACAGTGTTACATTGCAATACCTAACGCTCTTACTGACTGTAACTCGTTCTGAGGTTTCACTAAAGTATGTTTTCTTTAATAGGTTAGTTATTGGTTTTGCTCGGTGGCCTGTGCTTAGACTTAAAATACGATTTTCTGTTTTGTATGCATTAGACTCACTATCAAATCTATACCTTCCATTACGAATTTATCGCGACAGAGATTGCCATCTCCATGGTGAAGGCAATGCTGTTTGGGGTAGCCCAGCTGGTAATATGTCCTCCGGTCTCTGCAGATGCGACTCTGTGTTTGGCAGGTCAGCAGGGATTAGAGGTAACATCTGGATTAGAATCTTGCTTGGAAACCACGACAGTCTGTCCAAAAGGTTGCGGTATGAGGATAAGATGGGACGAAGTGGAATGCTCGGCTTGCGATTTTTAGCTGCTATGTGATTCCCCCGTGCGACATGAATGCGGAAGAAGGGAGGCGAGAGTCGCTTTTGGTAGCTCTGAGTACGGTGTTTCTTCGATGACAGTATACGTTTCAATTTCCAGACGTTTAGTATGGTTAGGACGATAGGAAGCGCTCTGGTACTCTTTCCGCTTGGTTTTAAAGCAGAAAACGTTGCATTTGTGTAATGGTTTAACAAACGAGTTCGCATTGCTTACATGCGGAGCGACTGTTCTGGGTTTCTTATAAGTTGTTCTTGATTGTAGTGTGTCCACGCCTCAACAGCTTTCATTCAATTCCCTTCAGTTTAAGATCTACCTCGGCTGGTACCGTCAAAGGTCGGCTATCTGCTATCGTGAACGATAGCCGAAGTTTTACAGTGGTTTGCATCTCTTTACTTTTCCAGGGCTGCACAGCCCTTGGTGAAGGTATTTTCTGCGATCGTTTATCTCCTCGGATATGCCCCCAGCATAGGCCTTAGATTGCTCATGTGCCGCCCGTTTTCACCATCTCTATGTAATTTTGGTTCTCCGCATCTCAATCGTCTGATTTTTTTCATTGCCAGTGTTTGCTTCACCTTGTGCCCTTGGGACAATGGGCATGTCAAATTTTCTCAGTGCAGCCAATGTTTGCCCCATAGCGTCGCTAACTTTCAACGCTTTGTATGTTGACGTTTATGTTTACAGAATAAGAACTCGCAAAGCTCCACACAAAAAAGAGATGGGCTCATAGCAACACAACCAACAGGCCTCATCTTGCGCAAAGGCCGGAATTTTATTCTGGAAGTCATAGGTCCGAGAGCTGATCAGAAACAGGCCGTATTTTCAGTGGCAGCAGGGGAACAAAACGCTGAAATATATCTTTCTGAACAAAACTGTCATTACCCCGCCTGGTCTCCGTGTGATGCATCAGCGCCGAAATGTCAGTGTTCCGCCTGGTCTCCGTGTGATGCATCAGCGCCGAAATGTCACTGCTCCACCTGGTCCCCGTGTGATGCATCAGCGCCGAAATGTCACTGCTCCGCCTGGTCTCCGTGTGGTGCATCAGCGCCGAAATGTCACTGCTCCGCCTGGTCTCCGTATGGTGCATTAGCGCCGAAATGTCACTGCTCCGCCTGGTCTCCGTGTGATGCATCAGCGCCGAAATGCGGACATGTCCCTGTCGATTTCTGGTTATCGAAAGTCAATAAAGCGGATAATTGTTTATGAATGCGTTCTTCCAGAAATTATTGATCCAAGCACGTGTCAGCGCATGACCATCGAAGAGCACTGCTCACCCTCACCCCGTCCCAATGCGCGTGCTGATGGTTCGCCCAGAACCAACCCCAGCGTAAGTCGGACAGGAAGTCGCGTTTGTAGCGCCGCGGTAGGCAGCGTTTGTTGGTGATTATCGTCATGTTAGTATCTCCCGTGACGTCCTGCGGTCACCGCTGTCAGCTTTATGATCCGCCGTCTGTGCTGCGCAAACCTGGGCAAACGTGCAGGTGGTGCAGTTGCTTTTGTTGCCGTCAGTAAAACTGCGGTTTAAACAAAATCCAGGGGCGGTAACAATCGTCAAATTACTTGTCCCATCTGTGTTAACACATCGCTATACGTATTCCGTAAATCTGTGTAAAAATCAAAACATATGAGGGCATCTCGATGAGAGTTTACCTTGCCAGTTTTGCATATAGCTGGGAACTAATGCTTCAACATTCATAAGTGGCAATTTGATTTGTGCTTTGCGATACAGTGTGTTGCATCGTGTGACATGAATGTGCTGATTGTGAGACTAGGGATAAGTTCCTGGGGGTAGCAGCATTATGACAGTGTTCGCTGTTGGGTAGAGAGAGAGTAAATTCAACATACACGCTGCTGGTGAAAAGCGTGCTCCTTCATGCATGTCTGGCAAACCCCCTACGACATACGATGCTTGCATAGAGCACCGAGTTCGTGCGGCGGGGCGGTACTGGGCCGCGTCATGCCAAACACGCTATCCCCGACGGACATTCATACAAGTGCATGTTAGGCATGGTTTACAGCTCACGTGGCCGTAACCGCACCTTCATATACCGCTGACTTGTCACCGTCTTAGGCTGGCTCGTTCACTGAAGTTAAGTGGTATTGCCATGGGCATATATCCTGCGATGCATCTGAAACTACAAATATCGAATGTTGTCATCATTCATCCCCGACATGCGGACAACGCGTGGTGTTCCTATGGTGTGATGTTCCGATGGCCGCAGAGCAAAATCGTTGGGCTCGTCTCTCTGGTTCAGGGCACTATCCAAATTGTATAATGAGGAGGCCCTGGCTAGACACGCTCTCCACCCGAACCACGGGCAGTTCCCACCCACACTACAACCAGGTGTGTTGCATCACCTTCTGGCTACGTCCTGGTTTAAGGACTGCTGATGCCGAAGAGACTCTTTCCCAGAAAGCTGCAACTAGCCAGCCTGTACCGCGCAATACATAACAAAGCGCAAAATGCAGCGTCACTGCCCTATCCTCCCTTCTTTCGTCACCCGTTGCTTCCTCCTGATTCCCTGCAACGCCCCGTTGATCGGGAGCAAGCCGCATACGTCAGCCACCAACGGGCTTAGAATATACCCGTCAGTGGTTACGCCCGAGAGCCATCACAATCCATGGAGAGCGGTCCCTGTGAGGGTAAGCCTCGGTAGCGGAGGATTCCCAGAGGCACGTAGTCTCGTCTTGCTGCTTCTCGCTATGCGGCCTTAAGCCCTGAAATGGGCATTACTTGCCGAAAGAGAATAATCCAAACCCAAACCAAACACTGTTATCACTTGTTATCTCAAAATGATATTGCAACACAAACACTTGATAAGGCAAAACAAATGCAATGAATCGAATTACAACTGAACAGCTATTGAGAAAACGTTTCCGCCAGTCGCATGCGCGCAACGAACTCATGCTGCGTCAGTGTCAGTCAACCGTCTCCATTGTCGCGGAGTCAGGTAGGGATCTGGTGATGAGAGACCCGTGACTAGGTCCCAGAGTCAGGTAGGGATCTGGTGATGAGGGATCCGTGACTAGGTCCCAGAGTCAGGTAAGGATCTGGTGATGAGGGATCCGTGACTAGGTCCCAGAGTCAGGTAAGGATCTGGTGATGAGGGATCTGTGACTAGGTCCCAGAGTCAGGTAGGGATCTGGTGATGAGGGATCCGTGGCTAGGTCCCGGAGTCAGATAGGGATCGGGTGATGACGGGCCCGTGACTAGGTCCCAGAGTCAAGTAGGGATGCGGTGATGAGGGGCTCGTGGCTAGGTCCCGGAGTCAGGTAGGGATCTGGTGGTGACGGGCCCATGGCTAGGTCCGGGAGTCAGGTACGGGTCTAGTGATTCTGAATGACAAGTAGGAGTCGACGTAAATTATTGGGGATGCCGTTTTATGCCGAGCGTAGCGTTGCATCACATCCGGGGCCCCGGGAAAGGATCACACCAACGGATATAGCAGAAAGCCGTCCTTGGGCTTTCAGTGGAAATGGCAGGCTGCAGTGTCGTCAATTGTGGCAAGTAGTGACCGGCTATGAAAACCGAACTCTTTCCGGGCTCCGAAGCGCTGCCGGCATTGTGAAAAATGTTAGAAGCTGGTAATGCCGTGCCAGTGGCGCAGCGCGCATGTTTCCCCTGTGCTCTCTCCTTTAGGTTCCAGGGGCCCGAAGGGCCCTTCGGGAACGACGATTAAGGGCCCGAAAGGCCGACAGGAGGTAGTATTCAAGTGTCCACTTCCCAAGCCGCAGCAAAGCCGGGGACCAGCGATTTACACGGATTGGGACCCTGTATCCGTCAGGGGCCACAGTGCCTAACGGGAGTTGTGCTGGCAGGGAGTTCAAATTGACCTTAGGGGAGTGTTCGACGACGCCTTAAGAGGGACCCGCGGTGCCACCGAAACCATCGATCAGGAGCCCGATTGGAGGGCTTAATGGAACAAAGGGCCGAAAATAGATCCCATAAAGAATCCCAGCCTGTAGGGCCGTGACATGAAATATCAGTCAAAGAGTCTCATACACTGATTGGGGGCTCCGAGACAATGCGGGCGTCCATGAGGGCCAGAGGCCACCAATACCGAACAATTGGCTTCTTGTCGGCCTGAACCCTGGGGCTGACGATCATTCCCTAAGCAAGAGAGCAGGGCTGGAGCCCACGATTTGCATTGGTATGGGCCCATGAGACGTTCATCGGGTCCACGGGTGTCGATTTGTATTCTTTTGTGAGGGTCCTGTCCCCCCCCCCCCCCAATATTGAGGTGTCCCTTCACCCCAATGTTGGTTTGGCCTCCCAATGTCTTTGGTTGAAATACTACAAAAAGACGTGGGCAAAAGATAATCATAACGCAGACTATCTTCTTTGATCTTACTGCGTAGTATCGTCTCGTACCACTCTCATGACAAAAAGTCATGTTTGCTCTCACCACAAGATACAAATCGTAACAGCTGAGCGGATAAACGATGCAATAAACTTTACATACCTTGCGCCATAATACACGCAATGGTTTGTGAGGTTAAAGTGAAAAGCTCTGGAATATGGGAATGACCTAAGTCCTTCATGGCTAACCCCGTCCCCGTCACCGTCCCCTACAACCAAAATACCCGCCGCCTCCCACGACCGCCATAGAGAGCGCCATCGGCGCCCTAAGGTGGCCTCTTAATTGGTGCCTTCACGTGCCGATCAGAAGAGACGTGTGCGTCCAGTGCCTGCTCCCTGGACCCGACCTTGCAAGACTTCTACACTGCCAATTTAAAGACTTTTATAGATTATACAAAAATTAGAAACATATCGCGCCTAATCAAAATAAAGTGGGCTAAATCCGATGAGAAAAATGGGAGGGTAGGTTGCCGGGCTTTCGGTTCGCGCACACAAAAATTGCCAAAATTGACACCCCTGATCGGGTCTGCATGTCAGTCAGCGGCCCCAATATTCAACATGGGGTCATGTGTGCGAGTGGCCCTGAATCAGTCACAGATCTTGTTTGAGGAGGCCCTAAGAGGGGCTGAAGGAGCCATCGGAACCAAAAGATCAGGAGCCCGCTTGAAAGGCTTAAGGGGCCGAAGGGGCCGAAGGACTGGCCGTGGGTCACAATAAGGACGTCCCCTCGCCCGTTGGGTCGTAAACTCGAATGTCAGTCACAGGACCTCTTGTATCGATTGGTAGCCCGTAGGACAATGCAGGCGTCTTTTTCGGCCAGAGACTACCAACACCGAACAGCCGCCTCCGCGTCGGTCTGCGCTCTGGAGCGACCTTTGCAACAGTGAGGGGCCCTCGTGACGATCAGGAGCGCACAGTGCCTGACAGTGTCTTGCGTCAACAGGGGTTTTGAGCTGGCCAGGGAGACATTTGCTGTACGAGGACGTGGACAGACTCCGAATGTCAGAGGGCCTCTCGCTTTGGTCAAGCCCTCTGACATAAAGACCTGATAACTTGTCCTGAGAGTTCACATTAGGACGACAGAAGTGCTCTGTGTTAGCCAAAGCCCCAGTACCGAACGGTGGATCCGCCCACCAAAATTCAGCTCTGTGCCCGTTGAGCCGAACTGGAGTCGGTGTGCCATTGCCATCATCATTGCCATCCTCCATTAGTCCCCAGGGAACTAAATGTGGAGGCCACGTCCCCCCGATACCTCCTCCATTCTCTGCATGCGCCACTAGTCACGACAATTCAGTAACGTCTGGAAGAAGGTGATTTATGGTCTTAATTTACATTATGAGGGCCAGAGCCATCACGAGCTAAAAACCGACGTCCCCAAACTGTTGACGCGCATTTTGCCCATGGCCCGACATCCAGGTCCTAGCGATGCTCGCCGGCCTTTGCTGTAACTGACTCTCGTCAGATGCGCGGATATCCTTCAAACCAATATGATAGGTGTGACATAAAACTTCTCAAAGCTGGATAGCCGTCCATGTTCCTCGACACTCTCCCTCATTTTTGGACCGTATACATAAGATGAGAAATCGTTTTCGTGAGGCGAACACTTTGCGCCAGTCTTCCTTATGCGCCATAATCGCTCCCGTGTCGCGCGGCGCCAAGCGTTGTATGGGTTGTATGCGCGTTGAGTGGAAATCGCGTTTTATTTTGTAAGAGTGTGCCCTGTTGTACAAATCAACACTCTGAGCGAAACTACTACGTCGTTCTTCGCGTGCAGTGAGGTGAGCACCTGGTGTACGTGAGCTCTTATGCTGTAAAATGACCTTTGACGCATTGACTGGGAGGTACTGGTTCAACGACGATACTAAGCAATCATCGGGATGTGATGGGACCACACACGGTGTTTCGAGGCAGAGGTCATTGATACGAGTGGGCAAATATGTATAGGTACATTGAGGGTCAGTTATTTTCAGTGTGAGGGCGCAGAGGGGAGCATTAGCAAGCTACATACTCCTTTGCAATGCTGGTTGATTACTCTTTTCCTCTCTGTTTATCCGTGTTCAGCATGATATCCTGAAAAGATTGCTGTTTTTCCATCTGCTATTGAGCTAAATGTTCGCCAAAAATGTTAGTTCTTTTCGCAACATGAAGCCAACAATGTCTTGGCTTATGATGTCAATGTACTACATCAGAGACCCTCCCCAGTCCCCTCTATGCTTATCAAAGGTTATGAACATGCCAAAGAATCAGCTTGAGGCACTTGTTGCATCCATTTTACAATTACATCAAAACCAAACATTTTGGGCAAGGGGATGTCAACCACAATGTGAAGGATGATATCCATGTGTACTTCCATGGCATCATTTCTGGGTTTAGGCCAGGGCATGTTGTATTTGAGGTGGATTTCAAAGAAGGTAAGATGCCATTTTTGGTATATTACTTGTGTGTCATTTTGAGATCTGTATGAGTTGAAGCCAGCACAGTTGGCTTCATGTTTTTTTCTTGTCAGTTGTTGAGATCTGACATTCAGTAAGAGGGACTTCAGCTGGACAAGCTGGTGAGTTGTGTGTTGGGTTGTGTGCTATAGTGGGCTATAGTATAGTGTTATTTTTCAAACATCAAATTACACTTTTAGGGGTGTACCATTTGCTTCTTCACTCAAGTGCTGTTATTTAACCACAGGCAGCCATTACACTGGGTCGTCAAGATCCTGATCTGGCATAACCGTTGCCTTTGAATGCATTGCAGATTTTGTGGCAAAAGTATTAGCTTCCAATACTTGTCATAGTCTGGTTGGGTCTCTGAAGTTGATCTTGTTCCCCAGTGAAGTGAGATATGCATGTGTTATTTCATCTGTCCCCAGAAGTATCAATGCTGGTTGACAGATCCAAGAGTCAAAAAGGGGTTCATTTAACAGCATTGTGTCATGTCATGACAGCTGCAAAGCTGATGATTGCTTTTCAGCCTTGTTTTCTTAAAGGAGGCTTGATCTGGAAATGTGGCCTTGAGAGATGTTATCATGAGGTATTACACCCTAGTCATATGAATAATGCTACCCCTTACTTCCCATGCCATTATTAGTAGTTGGTGTCAATTGCTATGTGATGGATGTGTAAGTGCTGCTTCAGAAGCTGAGCGGATTCATATTAGAAAACACTGAAGTCTGATGTTCCCAGTATGATGCTGGCACACCATCAATTTTGGTGGGAGAAACCTCCCTACTGGAATCTGAAATGGTGCCAGCAGGAAGGATGATTCAGCATTGACTTAGCTTTTTGCAGTTATCATTTCTGCCTAAATCTTGGAGGTGTGCTTTGTTTCATGGGAGCATGCTGCAGCTGCCAGCCATGAGCTGACCCCATGGCTGCCCTGGTGGCAGCCCCACAGGAGTGCCCATACAGGGTCCCTGGGTGGCGTAAGGCTCACTGGAGAAGCGCAGCCATGATAGTCTCAGGATGGTATGCTACTTATCACTCTCCTTCATCCAACTGACCTTAAATGGTCCTTTCTGTCCAAAAGGGCTCTGCTGGCATAAGCCAATCTATAGCGAGCACCCTGTTTAAACCATGCTTTGTGATTGGGTATAAATAGTGAAAATGAAACAAAACAAGCACACCCTTTATTAATTTCAATGCTTCATTTTCCCATTGCATGCATTGGTGATGTTATTCAATTTCTTTGACAGCACCATGTCTACATAAGCAAACATGCCAGTTGTGTTGGCATTTGGTACACATTTGCATTTTTGCAATTGTAGACATCTTTGTGGATGTTTGGTGCCCCAACATAACCCAGTTGTCTGGTTTACCAGCTGATGTTACATTGTGCTTTTGCTGTAGTGCATGCCAATTGGGTAGCAGGCAATCAGTGGTGTGTGAGGGCAGCATGGGCAGAAGCAGAGCTGATTGTTGGGTGATATGGCAAGGAACCATAGGCGAATACCAGCCCATTTGCTCAGTGGGTGCAACACTAAGTTTCTTACTCAGAACCAGGTACTTGATGTGATGATACAACTGCTATTACTACTCACTACAGATCTGCCCATCTCAGAGCCCTTTGCTGACCAGAGGCTCAAGTTTGTTGTCACTGGTGCGGACACCACCAGCAATGGCTGAGTCGGTCTGTCACAGTCGGCCGCCAGATGGCCGCGCGTCGCGCAGCCCCAGCCAGCGCCGCCGCTGGTACCAGCGCTGGCCGTCGCCGGGACCCGACGTCGGCCTGCGCCCGGGCGTCCGTCGCCGCGCCTCATTCAGACTCGGCCGTCGCTGTTGCAGGCGCCCATGCTGCCGGAATGAGCGCCCCGGAGGCGGGCGCGCTGGCGCTGGCCTCCAACCAGCGGCGCGCGCGGGGTCTGCGACAGGTGGTGGCGCGCCACCTGCGCGTCGCCGACGACCTGGCGGCGCGCGACGGCGTGACGCCGCTCTACTATCACTTCACGCTTCACCTGAGCGCGGCCGGCGCGCCGGTCTACACCAGCGAGCGTCAGCTCTCGGCCACCGCCGTCTGGGAGCCGCTGCATCTGGAGCAGGCGCTGGGCCGCGCCGGCAATGCCACGCAAGTGCTGGTGCGCGTGCAGGCCGGCTGCGGCCGCCGCTCGGCGCAGGTGCTCAGCTGGGCTGTCACGCTGGCCGGCCTGGTGCCCGTCTCGCTGCGCTGCACGTTCGCGCCCAACACGCTGCTCTTCCGGTTCGGCACCGTCTGGCTGACGGCGCCGGAGTGCGTTGCCGATGGCCAGCCGCTGCCGCCGCCTCCGCTGGAGCTGGCCGTGGCGCGCGAGGCGGTGGGTGTGGCGGCGCGCGGCCCGCAGCTGGAGCGGCTGCACCGCTGCCAGCGCGAGCGGCGTCGCCTCGAGACGGCCATCGAGGCGGCCGCCGAGCAGGGTAGCGCGCTCTGGCCGGCCGTGGAGCGACGCCGGCGCGCCGGCGCCGCCGGCGACCAGCTGCGCCGCCGGCTGACGCGGCTGCGCGCCGACCTGGCTGCGCGGCGCGCCGCCGTCCTCGAGGCGCGCCGCCAGCTGGCGGCGGTGCGCGCGCGCCAGTCGGCCAGCGCCGCCCAGCTCAGCAGGCAGCGGGACGAGCTGCGCGACGACTGCGCCGCGCTGGCCGACTGGCGCGTCAAGTTTGCCGCGCTGCACGCGCTCTACCTGCAGGCGCACGGCCAGCTGGCGTACCGGCGGCGCGAGCTGTGCGCCGAGCTGCAGGTGATCTACCCGCTGCGCCGGACGACCAAGGGCTACACCGTGCAGGGCATCCACCTGCCCAACGCCGAGGAGTATAGCTTGGCGCCGGACCGGTCTGTGTCGGTGGCCCTGGCGCACGTCACGCACCTGGTGGTGATGGTGGCGTGGGTGCTGGGCGTGTGCCTGCGCTATCCCGTGCGGCAGCGCGACGCCCATCCGGCCATCGTCGACCACATCGTGGCAGGCCTGCCGGACGGCGAGCGCGTGTTCCCGCTGCACGTGTCCGGCCGCGACAGCTTGCCCTTCAACTACGGCGTGTACCTGCTCAACAAGAACATCGCGCAGCTGCGCCAGTACTGCGCGCTGGAGACGACCGACCTGCGCGCCATGCTGCCCAACCTGGCGTCGCTGCTGGCGGACGGCGTGCCGGCGCCGGCGGGCGAGGCGGCCGGCTGGCTGGGCGGCCCGCTGCTCTGGCCGTGCGGGCCGCCGCCGGCGCCGCGCGGCCGCGAGCAGCAGCTCCGGCTGCCCGCCGGCAGCGTCACGCTCCAGGACGCCCTGCATAACGGCCTCTGGCCGTCGGCAGAGTCGGCCGACGGCGGCCTCGACGAGGGGCCGGCCGCGCCCGGCGAGGCGAGCGGCGCCAGCGAGTCGTCTGGCCCGAGCCCGGCCGAGGAGGCGGTAGAAGGCGGGAGCAGCGAGGAAGGCGGCGCTGACTCGGTCGAGCCTTCACCGCCCGAAGCCGAGGTCACCAATGGGGTCAAGCCGCTCGCGCCGACGCCGTCCCCGCCCCCGCCCGCGTCTCCGCCCTCGCCGCCGTCCCCGCCCCCGCCGCCGGCGCCGGCACCGCAGCTGTACGGAGAGAGCAGCGACGACACGGACTGGGACTACGTGACTAGCCGCATGCAGATCCTGGCCAAACCAAAGAGCTTCAAGCTGATCTCCAAGAGGGAGGGTGACGACCCATGAGCGTGCGTGGCTGTGGACGTTTGTGCTCTGCGTGCCTGTTCGGCGGCTTGCTATGCATACCCATTGTGCGGTTCATATCCCTCAGGAGTTTTGTTGATATTTTACTGGTCCGTAGGTTGGTCCGCTTCCTGGCACTGGTCTGATTATTGTAAGTCTCCTGCACAGCGGAGCATGCGACATCATACGTCCGCGCTCGGCTAGGGCGCGCTCGTTTCGGACCACGCTCAGTTAAGCCATTTGCAACCTTGCATAGACTGATTATGTGCCGCCAATTAATCATGCACTGTGAAATGGGGGAAAGCAGCACAGTATGCATTAAGTATGACGTTCGTCAGTATGTCATTCCATGCCGTTTCACACGTGGGATCTGCCAGCAAGTTGTTAAAGTAGCTAAATGTTTATATTGTTGCATTTTCATATCGTCATGTAACCATACGTCAATGGGAGAGGTGAAAATAAATGGGCAACGCAAACCTGTGTCCATAGGAAGCGGTGGGGAAGGGAGAGCGACATTAAAGCGCAGGCCGCATGTTGCGGGCGGGCCACTCCCAACGCGCAGCTGCAGCGATTTGTTACTTCGTCGCTGATCTAAAGGATGACTGAAGATACATGTCATGCGCCTTACATGTGACGCGAGCCTCATACCCACTAGAGCTTGTCACACCTGACGAATTGAATCCGATCATTCGTCCAAAACTTTTTCATACCACATGATTTTCATACCTGCCGCAGTTTTGGAAAGAAGCTATTAGTTTATTGACAAATTTGCAAATGTATGTACGGCTTAGTTGTTTGCAACTATATGAACGCACGCCCTTGGGGCGTTGTTTCGGCAGGAGCCACGTGGTTTGACTTAGCGCCAGCAGATACGCGGAATACCTATGATCACCTTGAGCGTCTTCACTGATCAGAGTACAACTATAGCATTGCGATTTTGTGTCATAATTTGGACGCGTTTCTGAGGACCCTTTTGATGTGAACGCCTTTTTATGCGGGCTTATGTGTATGTCTGTGTGTGTTATTTCGAATTCATGTGAGGGAGCGTGCGCTCATTCATTTCTGCGTGAGCGCCAGAATCCGCACATTATTGTCTATTGCGTTCACATACGTATGTGTTTTTGTGGTGAGTGGGTGCGCGTGTGTATGGGTGGGCGTATTTCTGCATGTGCCTGCATTTGCATGGGGCTGCTCTGCCCTCTCCTTTTACTCTCTGCCCTTTCCCCTTACTCTCTGCCCTCTCCCCTTACGCTCTCCCTCTCGGCCCTCCCCTTACTCTCCCTCTCGGCCCCTCCCCTTACCCTCCCTCTCTGCCCTCGCCCTTTTTCCCATGACCTCGCCGCCCGCTGTGTTTAACGGCGTGCTCCTACCGCCGCCAGCATGCCGCCGCGCCGGGCCGTGGCGCCGCTGGAGGAGCTGTCCGCCGTCTGGCTGGCCGCGCGGCTCTGGCAGCTGGGCCGGCTCGGTCAGCCGGCCGCGCCGGCGCTGGCACTCTGCGCGCACCTGCAGCGCCACCTGCCGGCGCCGCTGCGCGCGCAGCTGGCGGAGCGGCTGGAGCAGCGCGGCCGGCCGCTGCCTGCGGCGCCGCTGCACGCCGCGGCCATCTACCTGCTGGGCGGCCGGCGGCTGCGGCTGCACGCCGACGAGCTGGCGGCCGTCGGCCGGCTGTTGGCCGGGGCGGCGGCGCCGGCCGGCGGGCCGCGCGCCCTCGAGCTCGCCTCCGAAGCGCCGCTCTTGGACGGGGAGGACACGGCTCGGCTGGCGCCTCAGCTGGCCGCTGTGCTGACCGGCTTCACGCGGCTGGTTAGCCTACATCTAACCAGCGTCTGCAGTAACGCACTGCTCGGCGTGGTCGGCCGCTGCTGCGGTCATCTGGTCAAGCTGCACGTGGAGCTGTCCCTGGCCGACGACGAAGGAGTCCGTCTTCTGCTTGGACTGCCGGACGACGTAAGGGGACGCTCACTGCCGTTAAGAGATTGAAATGAGAGTAAACGCTCTCCTGTGATGGTTTCAGATGACAAGGCCAAGAGTTCAAGGAAATGGATGATGCACATTTTGTGTGGATGTTTCGTTTCACCGCCCTCCGATTTTTTCTGCACGTGTCATCCCTTTTCTTCATTATTGTCAAAGCAGACTGATAGGGGGATTGCTTCCACGCGTGCTGACTTGTTTAAAGATGCGGCAATCCTTCGAAGGAAATAGTGTCCTCGGCACCCAACGGCGGCCAGTCCAACCGCGGTCCATGTCCACACAGCTGCGTATGAGCACCGCGGTCCGTGGCCGCCCATAATGCAGATGACCTGTCCGTGGTGACCGGCACTGCACCGTGCAATGGCCACGAGGCTGGAGACTGACGGCTCTCTGTACCGCCCAGATGGACACGTCCCTGCAGATGTGCCGTCGCGGCGTCCGCCTGACGCCGGCCAATATGGCCACCCTTCGTGACGTACACTTCGACAGCACCATGGTCGGCATCAGGGGCCACATTCTGCTGCTGCAGGCGCTGCCACAGCTGCACTCGTGCCGCATCACGGAGGTGAGGGCGCTCGCCAGACGACTTTGGCACAGTGGGCACTGGACAGCTCTTTTAGTGACCTGCGATGCATTGGTGTGTGATTTGGCTTTAATTTCTGTGTGTACGCGTTCATTGGGAGGGGACCATCTGTTATGTTCCTATCGCTCCCAAGGCTCGACATCCGGCCAGTTGTCGCCGTCTGCTCTGTTGCTATCGCTCACCCCGGGGTTGACATCTGGCCGGTCGTCGCCGTCTGTTCTGTTGCTACCGCACATCCGGCCGGTCGTTGCCGTCTGCTCTTCTACTATCGCTCACCCCGGGGTTGACATCCGGCCGGTCGTTGCCGTCTGCTCTTCTACTATCGCTCACCCCGGGGTTGACATCCGGCCGGTCGTGGCCGTCTGCTCTGCTGCTATCGCTCACCCCGGGGTTGACATCCGGCCGGTCGTCGCTGTCCGGTCCGCATCAGCAGGCGACTCCGGCCCGGCGCCGCGTCTGCTGCATATGGCTGATACGACTATACGCTGCGACCGCACATGTATGTGTATGTACACAACATCGACCCCGGCGCCGGTCTGCTGACGTCGCCGGCCTCGCTGCAGGTGGACCCGGGCGACGTGCTGGACGGCATCTTCGGCGTGGACCCGCTGACACGCCGCTCGATGGGGCCGTGCTACGAGCTGCGCCGGCTGGAGTGCCGCTACGCGCTGCCGACGCACCAGGTGGAGGCCATCGCGCGCTGCTTTCGCCGCTTGCAGCACCTCAGCCTGCGCGGCCGCTGCTCGGCCCGCAACGACCTCATGATGCTGCACTGGTGAGAGGCTGGTGAGAGCGCTCCATCGGGTGGGAAAGGAGGGATGCACTGGTGAGAGGCTGGTGAGGGCGCCCAATCGGGTGGGAAAGGAGGGATGCACTGGTGAGAGGCTGGCGAGAGCGCTCCATCGGGTGGGAAAGGAGGGGATGCACTGGTGAGAGGCTGGTGAGGGCACCCCATCGGATGGGAAAGGAGGGGGTGCACTGGTGAGAGGCTGGTGAGAGCGCTCCATCGGGTGGGAAAGGAGGGGTGCACTGGTGAGAGGCTGATGAGAGCGCCCCATCGGGTGGGAAAGGAGGGGTGCACTGGTGAGGTGTGGCCACCTCGTGCGCCACCACTGGTGAGATGTGGCTAACGAGTGGCCAGCGGTGCCCTGAGAGTATGGCTGTGATGCGGTGGCTATCTCACTTTGCTGGTGGCCTGGCAGTCAATGGCGTCACGACGCGCTGCTCTGAAGCCAAATGCGTTTATTTTATTCGCTGATTTATCGCGCCCACCCTTACCACAGGCTGATCAGAACACCCTTCTCTCACCACGCAAATCTCACCTTCTCTCACCACGCACCAGACTAATCCAGCAGAGCCGGTCTTTCGCCACAGCCTGACCAGTCTGACAGACCGACAGACCAGTCTGGGCAGTTCCTCGTCAAAGGATGACCAGTATGTCAGGGCTCCTCCATCGCAGCAGAATGATAAGTCTGACGGTGGTCTTCCCTCACCACAGGCCGGCTCCTCATACTCCAGCCATTCACCCACCATATTTAGACTGACCAGTCTAACCAGGCCCCCCGCCACAGGCGGGCTTCCCAGACTCCACCCATTCATCCACCATATTTAGACTGACCAATCTAACCAGGCCCCCGCCACAGGCTGACCAGCCTGACGGAGCTGACCTCGCTGGAGCTGATCGACATCCACCCGGCGGCGCTGGACGAGTTCCTGGAGCTAGTCGGCGGCCGGCTAGTGGCGCTGGAGCTGCTGGAGACCTCGCGCTCGTCGGCCAGCCTGTTCTCCGGCGAGCCGGCCGCCCTGCTCTGGCCCCTGCTCCGGCTCTGCCCCCGGCTGGCGTCGCTGCGTCTGCGGCCGGCCGCCGCCGTGACGGTGGCGCCCCCGCAGCCGCCGCTGGCGCTGCCGGCGCTGGCGCAGCTCCGCCTGGACGGCGCGCGCGCGCCGGCGCTGGCGCGCCTGCTGTGCGTGGCTGCGCCGCGGCTGCAGCAGCTCCAGCTGGAGGGACCGGAGCGGGAGCTGACGGAGCGTGACGTACAGACGGTGCTCGCGGATGGCGGTCTGGCGCAGCTCAGGTCAGTCGCTGGCGGCGCGGCCCCGGCCAGGGCTGGCTGCGGCCTGCTCCTTCTGTGTGGTGCACGTTGGGTGATATCATCCATTTGTATATTGTGGTAGACTAGGCAGCACGATCATGTTGTGATGTTCTTCTTGGCATCAGCTGTGGTACTTTGCTTCTTCGTGGTACTGACAGCAGCATTGCTGACGGCTGAAGCCCTGTATTTCCCTGCGCGGCGCATCTCAAATCGCCAGAGGAGCACTCCTCGGGGGCGCTGACTCGCTCACGGCCGCGCCAGAGCGACGGCCGGTGTTCCGTTAAAGCCGTGACCGGTGATTGAACATTTTTTGAACGCCGTGGGCCGGCTTCAACTGCTACCCGCGCCATTGCTAGTGCCAATGTGGCCTCTGCCTGACCCCTGACGGCTGCCCTGACCTTTGACCCCTAACCCCTGACCTCTGACCTCTGACCGGCAGACGGCTAGAGCTGCGCTTCTGCCAGCTCAGTGCCGCCACTCTGGAGGCCCTGTTGGCCGGCTGTCCCCAGCTGCACTGCATCGTGGGCCTGCCGGAGTCGGACCTGTCGTCTCTGCGCCGCCGCGCCGCCGCCAACAACTGGAGCCTCGAGCTGGCGCCGTCAGGGGCCCTCTAGTGGCGGCGGCCGCGGATAGATGTCGGCTGGCCGTGGATGCGGTCGTCGGGGCTTTAGGCGCAGGTGCTGGACGTCGAAGGCAGGCGCGAACGTAGTAGGGGATGGTAAGGCGTCGGCAACGGGTCCTACGAAGAGAAGCTAGCTCAATGTGGCGTGGTGCTTAGTGTGGTTTTATCTTGTTGACACGCGATAGCAATGTCTGTGCCCACGTTGGCACGTTTGGAAGTTTCTGAAGCATCCATGGTAGGTCTTGATGCTGCAAAGTACGCTGGATCATGCAACACGTTGGTGGTAACAAACGTCAGGATACCTCGGTTGCCAATATGACGGATGATTTTTATGCGCGCGAGCAGTCGATCTGAATGCAATTGGTTTTATACGTGTGACGATCAAAAAAGAAGAAAAAAGTGTTGCGTGAGAGGTCCAAGACCGGCAGTCGATCTGAATACAAGTTGTTTTATAAGTGGCGATCAAACGTGTCTGGCATTTTTAGTTCAAGTCATTGTTATGAGGCTGGTTGGCGTGATTTTGTAAACGAATCCGTCTTGGCTGGTACTCCATTCCAGCTCATCCGCGGAGGCGTGCCTCCTTGCCTCGGCGAGGTGGGAGCTATCAGGGAATCAACGCCTTGGTTATCTAGGCCGGCGGGTTTCGCCGGTGCGTGGCCACACAGCGTCCAGTGGAGCAATTGCTGGTATTCAACAGGGACGACACAGCAGGTAGGCTGATGAACGCTGCTGGAGCGGTGGAATAGTTGATGCCTGGCAAAGCCGTGCTCTATCGTAGCACGCGACCAGGGGACTGAACGCTGGCGTAGGTCGTTTCACGGCCGTGCCAGACTCCACTGGCCAGAGTGCGCAGTCCTTTCGGCACTCACTGACATTTGTCCAGGTGCAGAACTTGGGCCGAAGCTCTTCTTCATTTGCGCCATTTGATAAGTGGCCAAGTGTGGAAGCACCGGCTGTCATAACACACCCCTACAGACGCTTGCGCGTAGGTCAACACGCGGCCGGGTGGCCGGTTGGATACGCTTCGCTCGAATGGGGTGGGTGCCATTTGACCCCCTGAGACCTCAAAAACTCAGTGAGCTAAACAAAGTTCACGGGCTGGGTTGGCATGTATGTGAACTCACTTGAGCCCAAGTTTGAGACTTATAAGTCATGACCTTTGGGCCAAATAAAGTCGAGCAAGTTCAAAGACCAGATTGGCGTCCAAAGTGCCCTCAGACCTCATGCAACCGCCTTGAACCTAGGTACCTGCTGTAAGCAAAAGGTCACTGGCGTTTATTTAGGTTCAGTGACCATATTTGACCTTTAGAAGGGCATGGTGACCAAAGTCGTGTGATACTGGTTTGATTTTTACGTTTGAATAAGCGTCGAGAATTAGGCTAGGCGGTATGTTTCTTAAAACAAAATGCTGGCCTGAGTCATTTAAAGGGAGTGTCTCACATTGGTATGGGGTTTTAAACTGAAATTGCCATCAAGATCGGTGCATTTCAGAGTCTTCCCTTTCTTAGAGCATAAATCCTCCCAGTTTCTGAGCTACACGCAGCAGAGATGTGTAGACTATTTGGGGAGACTATTTCAAGGTTACCCAGGTTTCCATGACGCTATAATAACTTCATTCGAATCTTGCTGCTCCATTAGCTATGCAGCGATCAAGACCAAGAGAAATGAAATTATAGATTCGTTGATATATGGCGTCCGCGAGCACGATTCCCAGATAAAACGGCAGTCAATTGACTCCCAATGTCGTGCATAGTATTATGACAAATCAAACAATGACGCATTGAGAACCATGTTTGCTACACCGAGAATCTCTTTGGTATAGAGCAATCGCTTTCACTTAAAAGCATACATATAGTTACAATTGAGCTTTTTTCGTCATATCTGATGCTTGCTTCAATGCTTTCAAATGTGGAGCATTCCTTTTAAAGGGAACGTTCCCCCTGTGCCACCTTCTTGTAGGTTCCAAGGGAACCGAAGGGTTCTTGGAACCTAAAGGAAACCTTCCCACTAACCTTCCTCCGAACAGCTTATTCGGGTGCCGACCTGACCTGAATCGATAAGGAGTATGCATGTCGGTCAGGCACCGCTAGTACCGAACAGTCGGTTCCGGGTCGGTTTGGACCTGAGGGTCCATTTTCCACGAAGGGACAAGGTCGGGGCAAATTTCGGTTCCTAAGTCGGTTGTGAACACTTCATCATACGTTGCTGCACGAAACGCTGGCTCATCGATGAAGTTTGTTTCCCACGACCCAAGTACGTCCCTGGCAGTCAGCACATCGCATCCGGTTCCCGCCAGGTATACCGTTAGCCAGGGGTTGTATCGGCCAGGAAATCCTTCGATGGGGGGTAAATGCATCCCGAAGTAATGCAAACATAAATCATCCAAAGAACGCAATAAGGTATGGTATGCAAATAAGGTATGCGTTTCCAACGAATCAGCTCCATCGTTTGGCGAAGCAAGCCCGCAAGCGTCTTGCTAGGCCGAACGGCGGGTTGCTGAATAGTGAAATTGGGACGCGACGTGCGTGCGCGCGGGACGGCGTTCCGCTGGTATAGCCCGAGCCGCCGCGGTCCGTAGTTCGAGCTTGGCACGTGTCGGAAGTGTCGTTTGAGGCCCACTGGTTTTTTCACGGGTGGTCTGAAAATGTGGCCCACTACAAAGCCGACGAGCAGCCACTCGGGACCGTGATCACATCTCGGTTAGTCAAGGGGTCGGAGCGACAAAACATTGACGCGTCTTAGCAGATACTTGCACGGGAAATCGTGTGGTGCCAGGTGTGCAGTCACACACACTACATGTCACGTGCATAGAGACGGGCAAGATGGATTTTCCAGCTTGCATGTTTTTATATTTCGTACGAGTCGTCGGGCAAGCCGGGGATATCGGAATTTCGAAAAACGGCGCGAGTGCAACACGCTGACGTCGAAAGTGTAGACAACGTCGTGGCAAAATCTACATGACTGGATGCAGCGATTTGTTGCTTGTATCTACCATCCCATTATTCATAATTTAACGTACTTTCCCGTCCAGACATGAATTTTACTTAAAGGGATATAATCGCACTTTCGCGTCCACATGTCATCGGTTGAGCGCTCAGTTCAAGGCTATGGGCAGCAAATGGTAGAAGGTTCCGGCCTCCACAAGTGCATAGCCTATCGCTTCTGAAGCAGCCGCAAATTCGGACATCACTCGCATGCCTTGACTGGTCAGAGGAAGCCATGTCGTCACAGAATCAAACCCTGTTGCTATGCAATGGACCCAGATTCGGCATTGCGGTCGTGTGTTTAATCGTCGTCTCCGATCTGTGTTGCGTCCAAGGCCGTACATTAAAATGATGAATGCGTCCTATTATTGGATCCTGACGAGAAGCGATACAATGGCAAAGCGTATACGCGTATAACCTCAGATGTTATATGAGCCAGCACCATTTATGCACAAATGCTGCTCCTAAAAACAAATAGTTTTCGTGAAGTGGGATCATTATTTTGGGTGTTGGATGCGTGAATGTTGTCATCCAACCCTATCCCAGACCCTTGGACGATATTTGGACGGTATCAGCACTGGGTGCTGCGATTTTGTACGTTTTGAGCGCGGACGTTGTAACATCTGGATTTTTTCCATACGCATCTCTCCTGGCGGTCAGGCCTGCCTCGCAAGGGCAGCATGTACTGCAGTCCAGCCCCGTCGAAGGCCCGTGAATAACAAACAGCAGAGCACCAACATCATCTGACCGATGCGTTGTCCCGGCTCAGGAAAGCTTATTCGTCGCCACGAATTATCACATTAGCCGTCACGCCCAATATACTTCATACCGCTTTTTCAAATGGCCGTGGCGTATGTAGCCATGCTGAGTGATGTTTACACAGCCGTCTCTCCGGGACGTGCGAGCGGGCGATGAGACGTACCAGCAGCATGGTGCAGAGACGCCCAACCAGCGCAGTTCCCGTCAGGAGGAGTCAAAATGGCCGCTGTATGTTAACCACCGCACTTCAAGGGAATAATCCACATCTGAAGATATTAAAGCAAGTGTCAGGTATGATGAAATATGCTCACTTATAAATAGTGGGGTAGTTTTACGTGGTGGAAAAGAGCTCTCTATACAGCACAATTTCTCTGTTTAGTAGGGGAAAGCGGGGCAAGACGAACACGTTAACGGTTTTTTAATATGGGAAGTCCATAAGTCTGTCCAGAAAGTCTTTAGCAGATGGATATGGAAGGCTGATCAACTGTCTATCCCTTATAAAAGCGCTGGTTTGAAATCTCCTCGTGTTGAAGTGTGATCCTCCTAAATATCAGGCAATGCTTTTTCCTCATTTTGCCCCAGGATTGGGGCATTTTGCCCCAGGATTGGGGCAAAATGAAGAAGCATTAGGGGCAAAACGGACAAGTGATGAGATTGAATAAGCGAAGTAAATATTTTCGAAATTATCATTTTTTAATGAAAACGCATCAATAAATACATTGCGCGGTGAGTAGTTCTTTATCTGGACATCCAATAGCTATATTTCTTAAGTTTGGGCTCTCATATTTTGTTCGAACCATCCCACTCCATACACGTTTCCTCAGTATGATCACACGAATACAAGTTGTAAAGGCCAGCAAATGTGTATTGCAGCTTGGTATGAAGCGACAGCCATTGTTGCATGGCTTAGACACAGAAATAGAGGAACACAGCCTGGTGGTTACACAATGAGACGACAACGATCGAGTCTCAAACACACAAGTCATCGAGCAAAGTTCGCTCAGGAGCATTCACTGTTCTTCTCATCAATCCACTTCTTAGTCACTGTGAACGCAAAACACGAAAAGAGCACAGCCTAGCGGACCCGT
Organism: Pollicipes pollicipes; assembly: GCF_011947565.3. Taxonomy (NCBI): domain Eukaryota; kingdom Metazoa; phylum Arthropoda; class Thecostraca; order Pollicipedomorpha; family Pollicipedidae; genus Pollicipes; species Pollicipes pollicipes. The sequence goes on from NW_023596225.1 coordinate 1,640,510, forward strand.
CAGCAGGTGCGACCAATAGCGAAACCAGACAAGACATCAGCCTGCCTAGTCATCCCGGCACAGTTCGCACACGAACACGCACTCGTCCTCTTCATCTATTCCTGCACAGGTATCGTGCGCCCATTTATCACAGAGAGCACATCGCGACCAAGACTCGCTCGATTTGGACACGGGGAAGAAGGACCCGCAGTACAGACAAGGTACATCTTCGTCCGAGGACTCCTCAAAGGTAAGCTTTCGCGGCGTACGCTTCTTCTGTTTGCGCTGCGGTTTCTGAGTTTCTACACTCTTCCTTTTTCTTCCCTTAGACTGACTTCTGTCGTCATTTTTTTCCTCTCCGTCCACCTTCTTTTCATTCGAGTCTCTTCTCGAGTTTCTCCTCGTATGGTGTGTTAGTCAAGACACACGTTTTACCTTTCTTTCGTCTTTTAACTCTCTCCTCCCTTGAGTGCACTTTTGGCACAGGGAGGATTTCTCGGGGAGACACATAGGAGCTTGCGTGTGTGTCATTTTGACCTTGGGAATCATGGCTCGGTCCAGCTGAGCATGACACTTCTAGAACGTTATCTTCGTCATTACTGGAACCTGAGAGATCATCTGGCAAAGCCCCAGCGGTGAGCAACTTTGCCGAAGTTTCGGCACTAGTCGAACTTCCCTGCCCCGATATTCCAGCCTGCGTTGCGTCTCCGGTGATAGTTTCCGAGGACTCCCCAACGTTCGTGCTCACCGAGGCATCAACGACAGAGGGTCCAGGCATGGGCAGAGGAGCTGCTGCTGAGTCGAGACCCACTGGTGCGTCTGCGGTACCGGTCAGCGGGATGTTCGTTGTTCTGCCGCTGCGAAGTCTTCTTCGCCAAACACATGGTGGTTTGTGGGAAATATCCCCGTGACTTCGAAGCCATTCAACGCCGTCTTCACTGTCGCTGCCTTCACGTAGGCTGGCCCGATCAGCTCCCCCATCTCAGTGTGATGACTTTACCAGGGTTGTTTCGGAGCCGCGTTCTCTGACCTTGGAAAAAAGAAGGTGCTGACGGGAACCATGAACGTCCGGTCCAGTGGTTGAAGATGGTGTGAGGTGTGCGGGGGAATGGTGAGCATCACCACACCTGCTTCCCTGCACAGAAGGATGGCTGCGAGGCTCTTGGTGTGGCTGGCATGTCCATCCAGTATGAGAAGGACTGGATCCTGTTTCGAGGGCTTCGCGTGCTGTATGAAATGGTCAAGCTATTTCACGAACAGCTTCTCCTGCATCCAACCAGAGTCACGGTACAGCACCAGGCTATCTGGGGGAAAACCCTTCTCTAACTGCTGGTTGGCCCTCTTTCTTGGGAATATCACTCCTGTAGGTATGTAGCTCCCCGCAGCGTTGATACACATCACCCCCGTTAACCAGCGTGCCCCGTTCCGCAGATGTCAGTTGGCCGACCTGCTTGCACCCTTTCCTCGCCAGCACCTTCTCTTGTTTTGTTGCGACCGTGCTGAATCCCGTTTCATCCATGTTATAGATGCGTGTGGGACCGAACTGGGCAGAATCCATCTGCGACTCAAGGTTGTCGAAGAACGCGTTAACATTGACTGAGTTGAACGCCGCGGCGCGAGCAACGCTTGTGGCCTCTGGTGTCCTTAGTGAGACCGTGGGGTTCCTCTTGCAGAAGCACCGTATCCACGCCTCCCCTGCCATCTTCGTCACCGCGTTGAATGGGTGAGTGATTTTGTTTCTGTCTGCGAACTCACATGCGAGCGTCTTGAGGTCAGTCAGCGTTATTCCGAACACCTAGTTTTGAAGCTCCATTATGTGCTGTACCAAATCGCGCTCCTGAGCTTCCGTGAAAACAGGTTTGTGTGGACCCAGGACCCTCTCTGTAGCCTCTGTTATTGACATTGCCCTCGCCTTTTTCAGCCGACTGTCGAGAGTCGACTTCGGGACCAGAAAGCGGCATGCCGCTTCTTTGGTGAGCATTTTTCCCACCTTGACTGTTTTGATGTCCTTTGCCATCGTATCCTGCTTCCAGGATTGCCGATCGGTTTTTCTCTTGCAACTTCGCACTATTCTCCGTCTGGCGAAGCAGTTCCTCTGTACAAAAAGGGCGTCAGCGTGAACGTTGAACAGATTTGGGAGGGCCATTTGCCCCTTAAGCCCCACCCCTTCCCATCCCTCCCTGAACCCGTCTGTGTAGCTATATTCCTTTTCATAAACTAGGAAAACATTTACCTGCTATGAAAAATTAAGTACAATTATCAAAGCGAAATACCTAACTGCATGCCTATACTAGTTCGTAATAGGGCATTTCATTTCTTGTGTTAACTTAGTTACGTCTAATATTAAGGGCGATATAATAAAACACATTCTATGTAATACTATACAGTAAGTCAGGCCTAATGTTTAAGGAACAAGAAACCGTTGAAATATTTAGTAATTTAAAAACAAAACATTGAATCGTATATGTTTAGAGGAAATGTAAGGCTTTCCCCACTTTATTGGAGTTAGCAGCGTTTCTGGGCACAACATGATAAATAAACATCAAAACTTACTACAATTTACTGAGTCTTGCCCATAAGCGGGGAAAAGAAAACTTAGATTTATCTTTTACGCCAGTTCTGTCACACAGAATGCCTATTTATATACAGAATACAGAACATCATATGCGTTAGCACGTACGCCAGTGCCTGCGCAGGCAGAGAAATACATCCTTTAAATGTACGGAAAAGCACGAAATGTGCTGTGAGTTTTATGCGATAATGACCAAAAGTGTATTAGCTTTTCACCTTTTTCATAGCCTAAGTTACCTTTTAAGATACTTTTTTCATAACGGGTCGGTCGGAAGTCGTTGCTTGTTTGCTGACTAACAAGTAGGTTAAAGAGGCTATCAAAGAGATGGGCAAATGCGTGATACTGAATCAAGTCATCGCAGGTAGGTACTTACAATTTTTATGTTCACAAATAAGCTTTGTTAAACAATATAATTACAATAAATTAGGCCTAAAAGGAACGATAAATATAGAGCTATCACATGCGCACGCAGTAGTTCGACCACTATTTAATCATATAACTGAAACAGGATCGATTCATTTGTTTCGGGCTCTACTCATGTGCCTGGTATTACCATTGACACATTGTGTTCATGGCTTGTTCAAGCCAAACTTTCCCCGCGATAGTCATATTTGAAGTGGGGCAAAACGGGACCTTTTGTGTCCTATTGTCCCCCGAGTGCCCATTTTGCCTCAACCATTCTGCCTCACGGACGCCAACAACACAACATGATTCGACACGCAACGAAAACTGGCCAGAAATATTCACAATTGCTCACAAGGAATCTGCATGCATACACCATCAAAGCGCAGCAACTTTGAATTCACGATTCATTATACTTGTAGAATAAACAACGTTCAAATCACCATAAAAAATAACAAAAAATGGAAAGCGAAAGCTCACGTCCCCCTCCAACGACGGCCGCCGGCAGAAAGGCTCGGCGCACGTCATTTCCGTCCCCTGTCAGAGAAGCTTTAGTTTAAACCATTGATTTCCGATGGCGCCACCTCTAACAGTCGAAATCGCAGGGTGTCCGTTTTACCAGCGTGCCTCATTTTGCCCCGTTTTCCCCTAGATATGCTTATCAATACGTTTTTGTTAGATTTTGTCATTGCACTTTGCACAACACTGATCGAGAGCCAATTGACGGTCGTTTAATCTGGAAATCGTGCTCACGAACGCCAGACATGGGCGTGTCAGAAATTATATATTGATATGGGCTCTGATTGACGCACGAGTAATGGAATGACATAATTTGAATGACGTTATCATTACGTCATGAATGCATGGGTGACTTTGAAATAGTGTAGTCGAAATAGCCTGCAGGGGTGTGTATCTTTGCGGGTGTGTAGCCCAGAAACTAGCGGGGTTTAGGTATTGCAGAGAGCAGGACTACGAACCACACCGGATGATCTTCAAGGTGGCTATTTCACTCCAAAATCCCATACAAATGTGGAGCACTCCTGTTAATTGGTGCTTTACGTCCATATCGGGGTAATAAGTAGCGAGCACTGCGTTGTGCTAATAATCGTAATGCCCCACATGATAATGCATCGTACCACCGCGGCATCAACATTGGTATCAACGCTAACAGAGGTCGTCGACCCGAACGCCAGCCGGATCAGGTGTACCTGAAGGCAGCATATGTGGCTCATTACCCTTCATAAATGCACATGTTTCACTGTTGGCATTCCGCTTAGCGTGGCTTCTGACTGTACAATCTTCGCCGACAATGTAAAACCCCATCATCGAGTTAACTACCCAGAAGATGTATGCGCACTGCAACAGGACAGCACACCTGGCTGGTGGCATTCATGACACTTAGAAATGAGCCCTGGCATTCCTAGCATCTGGTCATGAGATGTAACACCACTCGAAACCTCTCTCACTGACTTCTCTAAAGTCTCGAGTAACCCAGGCGTGCACGTAGGCCCCGGTGCCGTTCTTAAACACCGGTCTGACGCACGAGATCCACCACTAGACTGTCGGCACAGTCTATGGTCTCGGAGTCGTACTGGGCTCGAAGCTCACTTTCACCCGCCATTTGGATGCTGCGGTCAGCAGCTCGAGACGACTGCCGCGTCTCATTATCCACCAAGTGCAAGCACCTGTCCACGAAGCGCACACCTCGGCCATAGTGCGATGCTTGACATGTTCAGAGCGCACATTCGTTGAGTGATTGAATATCGCAGCGCTGTTTGGTCAGCTGGTTTAGTCAGTATGGTTAGAGACGGGCCGAAGCAGCATTGTTTGGTCAGCTTGTTTGGTCAGTTTTGTTAGAGACAGGCCACAGCCACCTTGAGCGGCACAAATTCCTGACCTGGCTGAACTTGTTGCTCAGACAGTTCACTCCAATATCTTGGCTACGCTCATCTCCCAGAACACTTCGAGGTCCCCTTCGCAAAAGCACAACTTCACCAAGATAATCTCTTGTTCATTTGCAGCGTGCAAACGAACATGAACAACACAGCGGACATCTCTGCAGCTCATGTCTCGCTTTCCTTCCATTTTTATTCGTACATGGGAAGAAACAGATGCTCTTTCTCACTTTGGTACTCTCGTCCGAGTCAAACCGCTTCAGAACTTCTCTTTTTACCATTAAAGCTCAAAACTTATAAGTCCCCTCTACACTGCACTCCTGACCACGTTCTGGTCTCTCCAGCACTTTTACTTTCAGTCCATAGATCGATTACCTGTCGCTCAGTTTTATTGCCGCCTGGCCTACTTTCCAAGTCGTGTCTCCTCTTGTCTTTCTTGCAGCCTCCATGGGATCACGTTCCGACGGCTGATGGATTGCATGCTACACGCGTCGCGCGCATTGTTCTGTTGACAATTTGCGCTGCGTACGGTCACCTTTATGATGCGAGTTCACCTGTAACGGAGTGCCGTACCTGTTAGCCCTCATGGAATAACCATAAGCATATGAATATACATCATCTAAGCCGCGGCTGATGTCCGTGATCTCAACCCAAGGGTCAAGGCAGACACTGGCATGTTGTAGTGCGTGAGTAGAGAATACACTTCGCTTGTACTCTCTATTCAACTCCTTCATCATTCAGTCTCCATCCGTGATTTGTAAGATAATTATGTCACTGGTTCTATCCTTAACACAGCGCCCGCTCTTGCCATGCCGCTCTAGATCTCACGATGTCGTCGATAAGCTGGGCAAGTGCACACGAACAGCCACCCTCAGCCCTCTCTTCCGTATTAAGCACGGAGCATATCAGTCATCTTTGTTTTGCTGCGTCCTTGCGTCAGCTGTTTTGTCGACCTCGCTGCCGCCTGCTCGCGGTCAGCTGCAGACTCAGCACGCCGCGGCGCGCTCCCATCGTACGCCGCGGCGCGCTCCCATCGTACGCCGCGGCGCGCTCCCATCGTACGCCGTCCCGGTGAGGCACAGAGGTCATCACCACCGGCTGGTCGACACGGAGGTCGACCCCACCAGTCGGTGGGCACGAAGGTTGTAACCGCCGGCTGGTAGGCACAGAGGTCATCACTGTCGGTCGGTGGGTTCGGAGGTCATCATCGCCGGTCGGTAGGCACAGAGGTTATCACCGCCGGTCGGTGGGAACGGAGGGCCGTCACCACCCTCCTGGAGGTGCGGAGGTCATCACCACCAGTTGGTAGGTATGGAGGCCCGTCACCGCTGGCCGGTAAGTACGGGGGACCGTCACCACCCGCCAGTAGGTACGGAGGGCCATCACCACCGGCCCGTAAGTACGGAGGGTCGTCACCACCCGCCAGTAGGCACGGAGGGCCGTTACCACCCACTGGTCGGTACAGAGGACCGTCACCACCGGTTGGTAGGTACGGAGGCCCGTCACCACCGGCCGGTAAGTACAGGGGACTGTCACCACCCGCCAGTAGGCACGGAGGGCCGTTACCACCCACCGGTCGGTACGGAGGGCCGTTACCACCGGTTGGTAGGTACGGAGGTCCGTCACCACCGGCCGGTAAGTGCGGAGGCTCTTCACTACCCGCCAGTAGGCACGGAGGGCCGTTACCACCCACCGGTCGGTACGGAGGGCCGTTACCACCGGTTGGTAGGTACGGAGGCCCGTCACCACCGGCCGGTAAGTACGGAGGCCCGTCACTACCCGCCAGGAGGTACGGAGGGCCGTTACCACTCACTGGTCGGTACAGGAGGGCCGTTACCACCGGTTGGTAGGTACGGAGGTCCGTCACCACCGGCCGGTAAGTGCGAAGGCTCGTCACTACCCGCCAGGAGGCACGGAGGGCCGTTACCACTCACTGGTCGGTACGGAGGGCCGTCACCATCCTCGTAAAAGTACAAACAGCTCCACGCTGTGCGCGCTTGGATGGATCGGGTGGTCCTGTGGAAAGTCACATCACGTGCTGAGGACACTTCACAGGTGGATCTAATCCGACCGTGCCGCCCATGCATGCCGCTAGCGGGCGTACTTTGCAGTGGGAAATACCAGGCCTGCGTGCAGTATGCAGATACCGGGTGCGATCTTTGCCTAGACCTTGGAGACATTAACGCCGTCGGGCGATTGTGTTTAGGGCAGTGACAACATTGCTATATGGTGCTGACAAGGTACACAGGCTGCCACGGTGGTCATGTCAGCTAGAAGAGATGCATTAAACGGGGAGGGAATGAGTGACAACTAATCGCAAATTTGTGGTCATGATGTTCTCCGGTAAGTGAGGGCCGCTGAATTGGGACAGCAATGGATGTGCGTACTGTGCATGCGCCAGACATTTGCGAACCAGCGATGGGTTAGTGACGAGTGCACGAGCATCGCGGAGTGGAAGCGGCTCTCGGGCTCCAGATTCGGCTCTCCTTATGCGGAACCCGAACAATCACGCACAAGTTTTATTCCGTGAGGCTTCAAGCCACAGCCGTGCCATTAAAGCCATTAATCGTCCGAATTAATTCGATGTGACGATGTGATGTCAAATGGTTCCTCCGAATGACTGGAACGGATGGATTTCGATCCCGGATGCGCGTTATGCAGAGCTAGTTACACGCACGCCGAGCCAGTGGCGAGTTCTGGACAGTTTCGCCTTAGATCTTTTAAGCGAAGCGCTGCTGCGGGACTGTCCTTTCGGTACCTTTGCGCTGTTTTTTTCGTCATCCGCATTTTTCGACGCAGCCATCCCATGATTATTTAGCCAGTCGCCAGAAGACTTTTCCACGTCATCATCGTGCTTGAAAGTTCGCGTGCTGGCTCTGAAACTCGTACCCTGGACCACAGAGACTCGTGGCCCTGGATACCAGTCCATATCTTCTGTCATCTTTCCCGAAACCGCTGGGCTTCGACGCGGATCTCTGCCGTCCAACCCCGCGCCGGAGGTGGCTTCAGGCCGAGCCACCACCGGGCAGTCTGTCCCACCAACAGCGCCCCAGGTGTCCGGACCGGCTGTCTGTCGCTGACCCCGGTCGCCCCTCCCCCCGCCCCGTCGACCCCTGAGCGAGCAGCCCGGCGGCCGGCAGCAGGCTCAAGGCCACGGAGTGCGGCTGTCCTGAGCGAAGGCTGCGCGCGCAGGCCCGGCTGGCGGTGTGGTGCTGCGGCGCCTCGCGCGTTAGTGACGCCACCGTCAGCCGGTGGGGGTGGCAGACGGAGAGGTGTGCTCACGGGGCTTGCCGGGACCTGGTGCCGTGAGCGCCGCGCTGTACCAGCGCCTGTCAGGCGGGCTGTGCGCCTGAAGCCAACAGGGACAGGCAACCACAGGTGAGAGCTGATCCTGTCCAGCTGCGGTGGGTATGGCCCGGGAAACGGGATGGAGAAACCTGTTGTGTACCATTCTCCGTGCGTTCTCAGGGATTTGTCAGGTGCAGGAAAGCCGGGCCAGGGGCCCCACTGATACTTCGCCGCCCACGCTCCGCGCTGATTCAGCGCCGGTCAAAGATTGCTGAGCAGTTATGGTACTGGCGAGGCTGTTGCTGCCGAAGCTGAAGCTGCTGTATCAAACATGGCGTGTAGCGGAAAAATGTTCGAATAAGGCCCATTCAGATGAAGTGTAGGCGTGGATGCTGTCACGCGCCTGTCGCACCGCATGCTCGTCCCATGAGGTGACCCCGGGGCCGAAGTCGACTGTTTTTTTTTTGTCCCGCTGGAACTGCCAGACGTCATCCCCAGAAAGGCTCTCCGTACAAAAGATCAGACATGTGTTTGTGTCTGCGATGCGCCATGTGCGCACTGGATCTCAGCAGGAGTTGGGCACGTGACTGTTGTTTTTGTGTCAAAGTCGAGAGACGGGACATCAGGCCGGCTGGACAATCACGCGGACTGACTAGCGCCGTCTGTCTAACCTGTGGCGTCGAACGCTCCTTTGTCTGTCACCGACGCGCCCAGCCGTCGACGTCCGTTGCGTTCGGTTCCCTGTATCGGTTGTTAGCAAGCCTGTTGGTGCACATCACCTGTTAGTGTTGGACGGCCAAATGTTTTGTTGCACTACGTTTAATGGTAGGTGGGGAAAACCTGGACGGAGTGACACGTGTGTTGGGTGTGGGTGGGCGGGGGAGTCCCTGGACGGAGTGACACGTGTCTTGGGTGTGGGTGGGCGGCGGAGTCACGTGTGAGTCACTGGGGTCATGATGCCTAAACAAGCCTTGCGAATGGCCTTCGCGTGAAAGAGCTATTATGCGACCCATTCTTGCGCCGACCGTCCATTTCTGGTCACCCTACGAAGCACAGGTGCGTTCAGAATTGGCTACTTCAAGCCGCTGGGCAGCATCAGCTGTCGAGAGTCTCTGCTTCGCTCGTCAGGCAGACCACCGAAAATGAAGATGTCTTCTTGTTAGAGCCCATATCGATGAGGTATCCCCAGTACAGATAAGTTTAATGTGTGGAGAGTTCCGGCAGTGTTCCGATTCATACAGCGCCCTTCTGTGTGCCAGGAGTTTCTCCTCGAGGTGTAATCACGCCGGGAGATTTCGCTCTCATCATTGATCCAATGTGAGGCGATAACTACCTGGCGGTAACCTCATCACGAAACATTTTGAATCATTGCACTAGGGCTGAACACAGAGCTTGAAAGCGTTGTCCTTTCAGGTTTCTGGGAGCTCCTCGCAGTGAAAATCGCGCTATGGAATCGACATATTGTACACGTTGGAGGAAGAACTTGGGAGCTTTTGGATACATGGCCTATCTCTTTAGTTTCTAACGTTTACTACCATTAACCATCGTAGTTGGTGCACCCTAAAGCAACGATGTCACGATGTTTACAAGTGGAAAGATCCGCGCGCTGAACATGTGATCGGCTGGTGGCAGGCATTTAAAGAAAATGGTTTCGACGCGTTGAAAACGAGCTGCCACAGCATAACCGAGGAGGTGCCAAACCGCCAGGTGTCGGCAACTGCGATCTTCTCAACACTTGCAAAGACTAGCAAGGTGAAATGTGAATATTGACATGTCCCATGTGCCTGTGGAAAACTGGGCCGTCGGCTTGAGCTAGCCGAGCTTCACTGCTTGTCATCTTTATGGCTTACCGTAAGTTTACAAATACGCCTTGAGGATGCAGTCTTCCCTGGCCGCAGTCATAGTTGACGGTGACGTCGGGATGACAACACAAGGGACGGAAATACAGGGGCTCGCACTCCGCCCCTTACGTTGCCTGTTCTAGGTCAAGGTCATGCAGTTTGGATTGAATGCGCTCACTGAAAGTTTGTCTTTTTAATTTTACCTGGAGTGAGCAGAAATTTCCAATGCAAAAGAGCTTTTCATCCCACTGAGTTCTCAGCGACCGATCATTGTCAATTCTGCGCGCCGTCTCCGGCGTTGTGGGATCGCTGCGGATGAAAATGACAACGACATTTTGGCTCCGCGCGCTCTTCCTGCAAAGTTCTAACGATAAACAATTCTTGGCAGTGTAGCAAAAAAGCTGTGCACTCTGGTTGTGTACGTTGTGATATATGGCCGGTGAGTAGTCATCGCGGACGGAAGCTCGCATGTGGTAGGCCTGGAAAAATCCACCCCATCTTAAAAGTCAGTGGGGAAAGTCTACACCAGCCTGTACATGCGCCTGCCATTTCCTCGTAATTATAATATTTGCAATAGTAGGGTAACGAAATAGTTTTACAACCTACAGTGCATCACATTGCAAGCAGTGTGGAGCGGATCAATGCATTGTTGGTCCCATCAGGGCTATTGCCTGCTTCTACGCAAGGCAATCAGCTTCACATAGAAATTACAGGCACCTTATGCAGCACATGTTAAACTACCAATCAAAGGATACTCTTTGAATAGAAATCTATATTTTTGGTGGACATTTGGCAGAGAATGACGTAAATAATAATTAAATAACGCATCTTGAGGTAGGTGCAAAGTTTCAATTTGTGTGTTCTCCACACTAACTTGGAGGGTCTGCTACTAACCCACACCAACTTCAAAAACGCTTCTCCACCCATGCCAGCTGTAGCGTTGAGGAAACCGACTGTGTATGATTCAAGTTGCTGATAAGTTTGCCGCCGCGTTCGCCAAGCCGTGGCCCGCCAGTGTGAGCCGTTTCCAGTTTGAAGCTAAAGCTAAAGCCGAGTAGCACGCGCCGAGCTGTTCCCTTTTGTATCGCCTGTCGTGACGCGCAACGTCGCCGTCCTTGAACGAGGCCCACCAGGGGAATCGGCCCACCCGTTAATAACCTGATAATGGTTGAGGGGTGTGATCGTTGCCCACTTTGCCAAAGCGACAAAGCTTCCTTTCCATAGTTCTGAAAAGGCGCAGCTTTACATTGGATGTCCACAGGCATAGACATTGACATGACCAGTAGCGGCTCCGCCAGATGTAGATAATAGCGCTGTTGTCTAGAATTTTACATGTCGGACTAGGCGTGCCTATCATGTTGCCTCCCCTCCACTATCACTGAGGAGCCAAATGATACGCGAAACCTTTCACGCGCCCTGTCCCGGCGCAGGGACGTTCGTTCGTTGTTCCATTCCACGCGACGAGGGTAGACGCCTCGCGTGCTGAAAAGCGGTAATGTTCGACCCCGTGACCCACTGATGCCCAGTCCCCTTATCTCCCTCTCCCCTCCCCCTCAACTCCCGTCCTGGCCATGGGTCCGGTTTGTTGTGGTGCTTGTCTCTGCGTCAGCGAGCGGCGAAGCCCGATCTCTGCCATACGTCACGTCACGTCACGTCATGTCACGTCACGTCGGTGAGCGCGTCCGGCTTATGTCGTGACAACGCTCCTCGCCCGTCATCAGCCTAGCGCGTATTCTTCACACGGCGCGCGGCGCTCAGCGCAGCCGGCGCTACTTGGCAGCGCAGCTGAAATCATTGAGCGGACGCCGCTTTCGGCCCGGGATGGCGAGACGGGACGGGACAGGACGGTCTGGCGGGCGTCCAAGACCCTGACCAGTTTACGCAGCCGGCCGCCCGGTGGGCCCGACGTGCCCCACCCGATGGGGACCGCGCCGGTCGCTGTGCGAGACTAGAACACCCGAGCCGTCCTGGGCAACAGCTTGTCCAAAACGGTGAGCAGCCGAGGTGTGCCACCTCGGCTGCTCCCTGTTTCATCTGCGGAGCCCGGCTACCGACCCGGGCTCCGTCACTAGGCGGAGCCCGGGTCGGCGCAGAGCTGTAAACTATGGCCCTTGGCGGACCACCAGAACTGAGAGCGTGGTTTCCCAGAGGCGGGGGGACCGTTTCCGCGAGCGCGGCCCACGCGTCGGGGCGGGGCACCCGGACGCGCGCCTCGAATGAATCGGCAGTGCGCGTCGGCGTCTCGCCGGCCGCCGTATCAGCGGCCAGATAGCTCGCCGATAGCGCCACTTGTGGGACGGTCGCCGGTACCTCAGCGACCGGCTGGTGGGGCCTTCCGTCCGGTGAGGGCCGCGCACACCGGCTGACCCCGGCCGCCGGAGAGCCGCGGCCGCCGCCCCGCCGTCCCCGGTAACCCCCCCCCCCCCTTTTACCCCCGACGGGCGCAGCGTCACGGGCACGTGACGCGCGGGTGGAGCGCGTGCCTGGGCTGTCGTGACGGAGAGACCCGGGGCGGGCTGCAAGCGGCGGCGGCGGCGGCGGGCCTCGCAGATCGGTCCGGTGGCTGATGAGGCCTGATCCGATTATTCGCTGGGACGGCTGCTGCGCGGCGGCGCTCGGCGTCGAAACCACAATGCTGGCGTGATCAAGGCCTCCCTCGTGCCACGGGTACTATAATTTACCACCAGAGGCGCTCCAGCAACAGATCTTGGCAGGGACTCTATGTCCTGATGGAGGGTGAGTCATAAATGTTATGAAGCTGAAACTTGTATGTGTCGAAACTCTTAAATGTTGCAAAACGGACTAACATTAAGGAGGTCCTCCGTTTTTGGAAGGGCCATAACCCCGTGGGCCCCTGGGATCCGCTCTTGCTCATCACAGCATATGAGCGCTGGCGTGCGATTACACTCCTTTGAAAGTGCTCGTCCCGGACGAGCGGGTCCAGCGGCTCTCATCTTCAAAGAGAGAGTGGTCCGGACCGTCCCCAGGCTGAGCCGAGGAGACACGCGCCAAGCGGTCCGGACCGTCTCGGGGCTGGGCCGAGGAGACACGCGCCAGGCGGTCCGGACCGTCTCTGGGCTGAGCCGAGGAGACACGCGCCAAGCGGTCCGGACCGTCTCTGGGCTGAGCCGAGGAGACACGCGCCAAGCGGTCCGGACCGTCTCTGGGCTGAGCCGAGGAGACACGCGCCAAGCGGTCCGGACCGTCTCTGGGCTGAGCCGAGGAGACACGCGCCAGGCGGTCGGGACCGTCTCTGGGCTGAGCCGAGGAGACACGCGCCAGGCGGTCCGGACCGTCTCGGGGCTGAGCCGAGGAGACACGCGCCAGGCGGTCCGGACCGTCTCGGGGCTGGGCCGAGGAGACACGCGCCAAGCGGTCCGGACCGTCTCGGGGCTGAGCCGAGGAGACACGCGCCAAGCGGCTCACAGGCCAGTGCGTGCCGCTCGCGGTCACGCGGCTATGCTTTGCGGCATCTATTGATCGGGGTCCGGCCGGGCCATCGTTTGATCTGGACGCGGGGTCCGGCCGGGCCATTGTTCGATCTGGACGCGGGGTCCGGCCGGGCCATCGTTTGATTTGGACGCGGGGTCCGGCCGGGCCATCGTTCGATCTGGACGCGGGGTCCGGCCGGGCCATCGTTTGATCTGGACGCTGGGTCCAGCCCGGTCATCGTTCGATCTGGACGCGGGGTCCGGCCGGGTCATCGTTTGATCTGGACGCGGGTCCGGCCGGGTCATCGTTTGATCTGGACGCAGGGTCCGGCCGGGTCATCGTTTGATCTGGACGCGGGGTCCGGCCGGGTCATCGTTTGATCGGGACGCGGGGTCCGGCCGGAGCATCGTTTGATGTGAATGCTGGGTCCGGCTGGCTCATTGTTTTTTTTTCTGAAGGGCATCGATCTGATAAAAAGTTGCCGTTGCTGGACCAGTGAGCAGCATCAGAGATAAACCCTGGGACTTCCTGGCCTAAATACTGGAAAACTCTGACTGCTGTAACCTTGAGAAGCCGGATGCTGGCGGCCACTGGGGCAAACGCCTGAAGGTCATTCTCTCCTTAGGGGGGGGGGGGAAGGGAGGGGGAGGGGGGCGCCGCGAACCGAGGCTTAAGCACTTTGGGAAAGTGAGGATAATGGAGACCTGAGGGAAGGAACAGCAAGCCTCTTTCAACACGCATCTAGCACGCACGTACGCCGTAATTTGCGGCTGACTGACCGACGGCTCCGGTAGCCACTTGACCGGCGTTCCGAGAGTGAAGCGAAATGATTTAGCCTCGTATTTATTGAAATTGGAGAGTCAAATCAGCTCACGCAGGTCTGACGTCAAAACTGACGGTGAGCGAACCGCGAGAATCCAACGCCTTCAGCGTGATCACCTTCGATCCATCCAATCCGGGGTTGGTGCCGCCGTATGAGCCGACCGCTACCGCGGCTGACGGCGGAAGACCCGTTAGCTATTGACGCCCGACGGACCGACGACTGACAGCGGTCACCATAGCAACACCCTAGCACGAGGCCAGCTGGCCTATATGGGTCAGGGCAGCCCTGAGACTGATTGGCTCGGCTGGTTTTTATCATGTCCGGCTGCGCCCGCCTTGCTATACGTACTATCCACGATCCATCGGCTGCACTGAGAGGGTGAGCCTAATTGGGACTAGGCCGATATTTCGGCTGACGTTTGTTGTGGGTTCCCGACATCCGCGTCGCTCTCGCACCGCCCCTTGCCCCTCCCCCTCTCCCTTTCTCAGTTCCTTGTCGATCCGCCGGGTGCGGACCGCGGGTGCGCCGCTTATGCCGAGCAGCATTGATTGGGGCAGTCGTCGGCCGGGAACGGACCAATCAAACGGCACGGCACGAGCGCGTGGCGCGGCCTGACTCGTAATGACGTCACCGCCTGATAATACGGGTCTCGGGTGGTGGTAGCGACGGTGTGAAACGGATACTTGCGCCTCATGTCACACGTGTAATGCGAAGCAGGACACCTGACGCACCTTTCTCACGTCGAAGGTGCGTCACGAGCACGTTGTGCGGTGGTGAGGAACATATGACGCAGGCACTTGGTGTGACGTGAGGAAGTCGTGACGCGTGCATTGGTTGACAGCGAGAAAGGTGGAACACTCACACGCGGTGCGGTGTGATAAAAGTGTGATGCTCACTCGATGTGGTGGTGTAATGCGTAACAATTGCAAGTTGTGTGATGGGGAGGGAGGTGCGACGACGGCGTTTTGGGCCCCGACATGTGCTGTCAGGAAGATGTGGTGCCGATATGCCAGTGCTGAGCTCATTTTTGTCCAATGCTCTTATTTGGTGTGATGGTGAGGCAGGTGTGGCGCCAAAGCAAGACAAAACACGTAATGTATTACAGGCTTGTGACTTGAGGATTGTATTATGCCGACGCTTTGTCTCTGTCCCTGTCTCTGTCTGCCTTTGTCTCTATCTTTGACCTGCCTCTGAACTCTGTCTCTGTCTGCATTTGTTTCTATCTCTGACTGCCTCTGTCTGCCTTTGTCTCTGTCTGCCTTTGTCCATCTGTCTACCTTTGCCTCTATCTGTCTCTGTCTCTTTCCCTATCTCGCTCTCTCTTATACGAGTATCACGCCGGCTAAGCCTTGCTACATAGGTTGGCCATGCCGTTGCTTTAGTGGTTAGTATGCGGGCAATGCCTCTCAGCGAGCGACACAAATTGTGCTGGTTAAAGCCTCAAAGTGGCGGCGGTTCGGTTCCCTGAAAAGGAATCGAACGAGGCATGATGTGATAATAATAATAGGTGACCGCGCATAATGCGCGGCCACCTAATACCTTTATCCTGCTACGCAATGATTGCGTAGCAGGGTAGAAACCGCGATGACGATGGGCACTGGGATCTGAAGGGCTAATAATATGGAACGGCATTATTACATGGCACGACTTCGGACCACTTCGGCGCCGGGTTTAGTATATATGCAACAAGCTGTGCTCATCGATCACTCGAATTTCCAGTGGTTCGCAAGCGAGTTAGCCATGCGACCAAATAGCCATCAGATGGAATAACAGCTTGGCCGAATGTGCCTCTGAATCGAGGCTGTTGGTTGTGCGGGGAAAGACCCCGCACCAGCCTCGATTCAGGAATAGTCAGGCGAACAGTCTCACATTCTCAGCGGGGGCGACTGGCGCCGACGCTCTGCGTGATTGCAGCTGCACCGGCGGTGTGGGGCGGCGGTGGCCCCGACACTGTGTGACTGCAGCCACGCTGGCGGTCCCGACACTCTGTGTGACTGCAACCACGCCGGCGGCCCCGACATTCTGTGTGACTGCAACCGCGCTGGCGGCCCCGACACTCTGTGTGACTGCAGCCGCGCTGGCGGCCCCGACACTCTGCGTGACTGCAGCCGCGCCGGCGGCCCCGACACTGTGTGACTGCAGCCGCGCTGGCGGCCCCGACACTCTGTGTGACTGCAGCCGCGCTGGCGGCCCCGACACTCTGTGTGACTGCAGCCGCGCTAGCGGCCCCGACACTCTATGTGACTGCAGCCGCGCTGGCGGTGTGACGGCCTCGATGACCTTCGGTTGCCAGGGCCGGAGTATCTCGCGAGTTGCGTTGGCGTCGTCGCCGTGGCACCCAGCGAGCGCCCTGGTGCGGTGGCAGGTGCCGTCGTCCCCCGGGGCGATCGACCCTCGCCCGGAGGCTAGGCCGATGAACCCGGCAGCGACGCTGGTCAAGTGGCCGCGTACCTCCGGAGTGCGGTCACTTATCGCTCCCCCGTCCGAGACATGGGCCGACCTTGAAGGGTCCCAAGTCATGGGAACGCAGCGTCCTCGAAGCTTATGAAGGATGGCAATGACATTGAAGGGCGTGTTGCTCGGAGGGCTCGGAAAGAACGGGCTTATCGCAACCGAAATACAATCGTGGTTACCGGAGAGGCAGGGCGCCGGTGCTGGGAGGATCCCATCTCGTTCGTTCGCCTCACGTTCATCTGGATTTGTTGTTCGGTTGTTTGAATGACGGTCGGCTGTGTCGAGTACAGTTCAACTGCGTGTGGCACGCTTGGCATGCTAATAATGATTCGTGGAGGCCTTGAAATATAATATTACCCACTGGCCTGCGACCCATGCAGTCGTAATGATATGAACGTTTTTGCGAGGCTTTTTTAAGGACAGTATATGCACCTGGTGCGTGTACCTTCAGGGAGGTCGTAGTCTGATGTGCATTGGTGTTTCCTAACCGGCCTTCATAATCCAAGTGCTATTTTCACGGAGAAAAATCCCCGTAGGCCGACGACTGGAATCAACAACAGGTTCACAGAATGAAACTGGATAGGTCCAGTTTGGCTTCGACAAAATAAGCTTTCATCAAACCCGTCGTATTGATTAGTATGCAGCAACAGAGCCGGCGGCTTTGAGATATTGCGCATTTGCAGCCGGACTAGGGATAACGGTCAGTGCCAGTCGTGCCGACAGTGGTTCCGTGTCCGTGGGACACACCTAGGCACACACCAGTGATTCTGTCGGTGAGACAGCATTGGCTTCATGGCCGGTGATTCACTCAGCGGGACACGCCGTGTGACCTATGGGCTCGGCCCGCCTGCGTGTCCAGACACCGTGGTCACGAGAGAAACCCCGAGCACGCGAGCTTTGCTCCCTCCGAGCGCGCCGCGTCATCCACCGTCGCGGCACGAGCGTGTCGTCGGCCGCGGCCGCCTTTTTGTGTCTTGGGGTCACCGCTGTACACCAAGCGTTGGCTCCGTCTGCCCTTGGCCGCCGGCAACGCGCCAGCCGCTGCCGCCGGAATGCGCTCGCCCTGTCACGGCCGGCGTCGCGCCCGGTCCAACGACGTGCCCTTGTTCCCAGCCATGGGTCAGCGGAGCAGCGCGCCGGCGTTCGAGCCCGTCGACGGCGGCGCCCGCTCCTCCACACTACCCAGCCACCTGCGGCGCTCACTGCGGCGCCGTCTCCGCGGCAGAGACATCAGCGCCACGTTCAACATGCTCGGCGCCGGTTTCAAGGTACGCCAGTCGGCCGCTGACGTGATGCTTGGTGACGTGACGTGACGCGTGACGCTTCGACCGCGGTCGCTCGGTCTGACCTGTTCAGTGGCTGGTGAAAGGCGACGGACATTGGCAGACCTCGAGCTAAGGACTGACGTCACCGTCTGTGTACTGGGTATGCTGTGACAGCTGAGCTTGGCGTGACCTGACCTGCCATGACCTGTATCAATGGTCCTTTTCGATGCCAGGCAGAAAGACCTTAAGCTTCTAGTTTTTGTGAAAGTTATTGCGCTGCAAACGTGCGTGAGGTGAAAACGTCTACCAGAAGCGTCGGCAATCCTCATATAATAAAATCCTCATAATATAGCCCAATGATTGCTTAATATTTGCCGTTCAACCTTCGCGCCTTGGTATGATGACGGTCCGTTATTTTCAGCCTAGGAACGCAACATCTAGTTTGTTAAGTCCACTCTGACAGTGACCCGTGGAACTTCGGCCTAATGCTGCAACTTGATGCTTCTGCTTAATACTTCAACCGAATACTTCGACTTATTACTTCAACTGAATGTTTCAACATAAAACTCCAACTTAATACGTTAACTTAATGCCTCAGCTTGATATTTCAACTTAGTACTTCAGCTGAATATTTCAACCCAATGACTTCAACTTAATACTTTAACTTAAATGCTTTAACTTAATGCTTCAACCATTCGTTCACTGCGTAACAGATGATCGTCATTACGATAGCAAGCTGTCCTTCATGCTCTTTCTTTTGCAATCCAATGCTCTTCAAACAACCTGTAATGCGCTCAAGCGGCTCTTAACAGCGACGCCAGACGTCGGCGCTCAAAGAACTTGTGACCGCAGCGGACGCTGCCGGGCGCCGTCCCTTGTCCGGACTCTGGCCGGGGGAGCGGGAGGGCGCTCCGCCAGGCTGACGTCACGTCCGCGACGCCGCTGGTGACGGCCGACGTGCACCAATCAGCCTGCCCGGAGGCCACAATCGCCCCCCCCCCCTCACCTCCGACCCCCCATCCGGTGGCTGATAACACGCCGTGTGCGCGTGCGGCGCGCGGTATCGCCGTCAGGAACAGCACACACGCGCGCGGCGCCGGGCCAGCCACCGGCTCGTGCTCGGGCAGTGTTGCCATACGCTCGCTCTCTGCGAGCGATCGGAGCTGATGCCGACCCCGCGGCGGCCGCCCCGAGCCAGGGCCACCGTCAGGGCCGGCGTGTCTCAGCCGTCCACGTGTCATATGTACCGTCTGTTGTGGAGACGAGTGTCTGCCAGACACACAGTTTGTGCCATGGCCAACGTGCTTCAGACACCCGTGTGATCGCTGCGACAGCGGTGCGGGACGGCCGGCCTGTCAGACCCCCGATTCACGATGTCCGCGTGGCGCCCCCGTCACTGCCTAGCTCCGCGCACCCATATGCGGTTCTCTCTATGTGGACTCCGCTGACAGATTTGGTGACTGTCCTCCGCTTCCTTTCCTGGGTGAAGCGCTGTGCCTTTGTGGGGTCTTGGCCCGTCCGTACGTCTGTCTCGCCCCTCTCCGCCAACCCGCCGCCACTCCCCACCGCTAACTTTTGGGCTCCGAAACCGACCCAAAGCATGGCTCAAAAAACACCGAAAACGGCCCCAAGATCTGCGCTGGTCAAAAATCCGCCCATCGTCCCAGCGGCATATGTGTAGCCCGCCCAGCAGTCGCTGGCGTATCCGCTGACGGGGGTGTGCGTCGCTGCCGGCAGTCGGCGCAGCTGGACGTGAACACGGCCACTGAGGAGCAGCTGGCGCAGCTGCCGGGCCTCTCGCCACTGCTGGCCGCCAACATCGTGGCGCACCGAAACGCGCTGGGCGGCTTCAGCCAGCCAGAGGACCTGGCTCTGGTGAACGGAGTGGGCGCCGCGCGCCTGCATCGCATCCGCGCCGGCATCTGCGTGGGACGGCCCTCCCCCAGGTCAGACCGCAGTGCCGTGACCTCCGGCCCTCCCCCAGGTCAGACTGCGGCAGTGCCGTGACCTCCGGCCCTTAGGCTGTGGTGTGGTGACCTCCGACCCTCCCCAGGTCAGACTGCAGTGCCGTGACCTCCGGCCCTCAGACTGTGGTGTGGTGACCTCCGACTCTCCCCTAGGTCAGACTGCGGTGTGGTGACCTCTGGCTCTCCCCTAGGTCAGACTGCGCTGTGGCGACCTCCGGTCCTCCCCTAGGTTAGACTGCGGTGTGGTGGCCTCCGGCTCTCCCCAGGTCAGGCTGCGGTGTGGTGACCTTCGGCTCTCCCCTAGGTCAGACTGCGGTGTGGTGACCTCTGGCTCTCCCCTAGGCCAGACTGCGCTGTGGTGACCTCTGGCCCTTCCCTCGGTCAGACTACGGTGTGGTGACTGCCGACCTTCCCTGCTGGTCAGACTACGGTGTGGCGACCTCAGGTCGACAGCGGGTCGTCTGTGGGCGGTGTCAGCAAGCCGGTGGTGTGACGCCCTGTCCCCTCCCTGTCACCGAGTCGGGGTCTGCTGTCATTTATTCCACCCGCCGCTGTGCTAGGTTTTGGCATGATCTCTTTGGCCCGCCACCTGTTGAGCTCTGTTGTGCTGTCTTTCAGGCCCACCGCCTTATTCTGGCTTATGGTGCAATCCCGTTTTGGCCCAATGCCGACTCCGGCAATCATCTGCTGTCAGCCCGCCTCACCGGGCATCAATGCTTGCGCAATACAAATCTTCCTTCGGAATGTCGTATCCGGTTGCGCGTTGTTTGCGGCGATCGTATTCCTCGGTGCGTTTGTCAATCACATAAATATCAATTTTAGTTTGAACAGGGTGAGCGCGTCAGCTCAGCCCGCATTAACACACGCTACAGTCGTGTTTGGTGAAGCCGCAGTTAAGCTTGCTCGCGCTGACATGCCGTTGGCGGCGTCGGCAGGGTGCCCTGCCTTTGTCCGGACAGCCCGGACGGCCGCTGGAGCGCCGCGTCGCCGCACAAGACCAACCTCAACACAGCCAGCATGTTCGACCTGATGCAGGTCAAGTTCATCAACCAGGAGACGGCCGACCGCATCCTGCACTACCGCGACAAGAAGGGCGGCTTCCGCACGCTGCGGCAGCTGGCCAAGGTGCGCGGCGTGTCGCGGCGCAGCGTGGACGTGCTGCGCCACTACTTCACGCTCGACGACGCCAGCGAGCATGAGAGCAGCAGCAGCGAGAAGACGTCTGTGACGGCGCCGCCAGAGGTGGGCGCGGCGGCGACGGCGGCGGCGGCGGCGCCGGCGCCGGCGCCGGCGCGGCTCGGCCAGCACCGGCGCACGCACTCGGTGCCGCTGGGGCTGGGCGTCGTGCCGTGCCTGCAACCATCGGGTGACATGTGCGAGCTGCTCGCGCTCCACTCGCCGCGGCCCGTGCTCGAGGAGGTGCGTGGAGGGGGACGGGACGGGACGGGACGGGACGGGACGGGACGGGACGGGACGGGACGGGACGGGACGGGACGGGACGGGACGGGACGGGACGGGACGGGACGGGACGGGAGAGTTACAAGGGAAAGGGGAGGGCCGACAGGGATGTCATTTCAAGAGTGATATTGCTCCTAAATCAGGAATGTCGCTGGCAGACTTGTAGCTGCCTGTACCGTGACGAGTTGCGGCGGAGGTGACAGCGGCCACGAGCCCTGGCCGGCCGAAGGAGGGCTCAGCTGCCTACGCTGAGTTGCAGCGGTACTTGCGGCTGGGTCGGATGGGCTGTGGACCGAATGTGGCTGGCGCGGCGATGACATGTCTGTTTAGCTTATATGCTGGGTTCGGGCGCCCTCGCGAATACCTCCGCTTACTGATGGGAACTGGCTGGAATACTTATGCATGGGGCTCATGTAAGCAAGGAGGACTGTTTCCTCTCAGCTTCGTACCCATGCGCGGCCATGCGAGAAGTCGTTAACCAGGGTCTTGCAGGACATGAGCTGCATTTGGCACGTTCTTGGTGATCTGTTGAATAGCTGTTAGCGGTTCAGATAATGTGGGGCATGCTTAACAGTTCGCAGCTAATTCACAGTGACCGGACACTGGTATCTGGCATTGCGCTCAGCAAAACATAAGATGCCTAATGCTTGTCTGCTCCCCAAGCCCCTCTATTCAGAACGCCGCTTCCGAGCTACAGAACGCACGTCTCGAACGCCTTGCGCACCAGATATGGAATACTAGCATGCATAAAACCGGTTCAAATCCTCACGCGTTGGGATCCCCAAGAATTAACGCGCGTACCAAGGCAAGCGTAAGCCCATATCCGGCCCTACGGATTCTTCTATGGAGCGGCCCGTAGATCGGGCCGGATCGGACCTACATGCCCTGCGAAGGCCAGCGTAGTGTCCATGAGTCAGCGTTGGGAGTTGGGAGATGCGGTGCGGTAGTCGTGCTCTCCTAACACACACACACACACAACTGTGGACCAGCGTGAGGAGGTTGTGCTGACAGGTCCCGCGTTCCCAACGCATACGCGTCGATCGCAGCAGGGGCCCGACCAAGAGGTGCCGTACTCACACCCCATGCAGCGCACCAGCGCGGGGTCCGCTGCACTCACGGCACGTGCCGCCGCCAGGTGTTCATGGGCCAGCGGGGCGGCCGTCCGGTGTTCCGCCTGGCCACCTGGAACCTGGAGCGCCTGTGCGCGGACAAGTCGGCGAACCCGGGCGTACTGGAGGTCATCTGCCGCACCGTGCTGGAGGCCGGGCTCGGTCTGGTCGCCGTCCAGGAGATCCTCGACCCGGATGCCCTCGGCAAGGTCAGTGGCTTCGGCTGCGCCTACTGCCCCGGCGCTCTTCACAGCCAGAGGCGGCCCCCGCTGCGGAGCGACGTCCGCGGCTGGGCGCGGACGAACGCTCCGTCCCGCCGCCGTGTGCTCGGTCTCGCAGTGTCCTGCGGTGCCATGGGCGGGCTGCGCTGCGTGCGGTTTGTGCTGTGATGTCTCGGACGAGCCGCCTTTGGTGCTGTCGCGGCCCGCGGCCCGGGCGGCCGGCTAACGTAAACACGCGGCCATGTGACCGCTCAGCCAGGAACTGGAACGCTCGGCGCTGCTGCTCGGGTGACGTCAGCGGGTGTCGCCCGTGGGTGTCCGGTGCCGGCCGCAGCATCGACCCTCCAGTCGGCCTGATCATACCACCTGGACTAGTTGGGCTGGGTGGCTGCGTCAGGGTGTCCGTCCAGTCCAGGGTGATGTTCTGTTTTGCTGAAGGTCTCCGTAGTGGTCCGCCTGAGTCGCCTGCCCTGGCCATTTGGTCTGTGTTGACCGCCGTATTCGTTAAGTCTGACCCTTCGCCCTGTTTATTTTAGCTGTCTTCTTTGTCCAGTCTGACTATTTTGTTTGTCAAGTCTGACCACCCAGTCCAGTATCGCACTCCAGTTTCACCGTTTTGTCCAGTCTGGCCGTTCAGTTCAGTCAAAGTTGTGAAGTCCAACTCAACTCCGGCCCAGCCTGGCTCAACCGTGGCTCACCCTGGCCGACTCCCCTGCGGTCAGATCTGACTCGCGGCCAGTCTCACTCCACCGTGTCAATCGAACTGAACTCTCCTTTTCTCAAGCTGTCAGCCTCTTCTCAATCTCTCAGTGTTTTGTTAGGTTTGACCCGACTTCCTCCCAGTCCTGGCCGACTCCCGTACAGGCTGAAGGACCACTGTCCTACTCCCCAACAGTCTGAACGGACTACTGTTAAACTATTATACGGTCTGAACGGACCACTGCCGGACTCTCATACAGTCTGAACGGACTACTGTTAAACTATTATACGGTCTGAATGGACTTCTGTCGGACTCCCATACAGTCTGAACAAACGTCTGTCAGACTCCCATACAGTGAACGGAATTCTGTCGGACCCCCATACAGTCTGAACAGACTTCTGTCAGATTCCCGTACGGCCTGAATGGACTTCTGTCAGACTCTCATACAGTCTGAACGGACTTCTGTCAGACTCCCATACAGTCTGAAAGGACTTCTGTCAGGCTCCCGTACAGCCTGGACAGACAAATGCCGTGCAGCGCCGTCGTGCTCGATTGCCGCCCAGTTTGACCCGATTACGGCGCCATCTCGCGTATCTGCCGCTTCAGTCTGACCAGAGTGCATCCCACCCTGACCCGATTGTCGCCTCACCTGACCTGGCCCCGATCCAGTCTGACCCAACCACGGCACCGCCTCTCCTACGCGCCGCCCCTGACCCGCGTGTAGCCCATTCTGACCCGATTGTCGCCCCGCCTGACCTGACCCCAGCCCAGTGTGACCCGACCGGCGCCCGCAGATCTGCTCCGAGCTGAACACGCCCACCCTGCACAAGGTGAAGAACTGGCAGGGCTGGCGCGGCGCCTGGCGCTCGGTGCTCTCCGAGCCCGGACCGGCCGGCCACCGCTGCGGCTTCCTCTACGACGTCAGCAAGGGCGTCGAGCTGCGCGACCAGCCGCTGGTGGCCGGCGACGGCGAGCGGAGTGACGTCACAGCGCCGTTCGTCGGCAAATTCAGGGTGAGTGGTCTGCGGAGGTGCGGCCGAGCTGGCGCACTGCCAGAGGAGGTCATGACCTTCATGTTGTCGGCTTGTCGGAGAGCCATGTGACGAAACGCTTATGAAGCTGATTAAACCATCTGCTTATGAAGCTGATTATCTTAAACGATTATTTGCGGTGATTATGTAATACGCCGATTATTTAAGTTACGGTGTTGAGTGGATTGAATGATAAGAAAATTGATTTGATAATATCCTCGATTACGCGCATGGATTGAAGAAGTAGACCTGGAGTCATTGCAACTGCGTAAGTCGAAGAGGGACTTCGGTGAAAGTCATGCGCCCAGCCAGCCGTAGGTTGCCAGGCGTTCGGCAAACGTTCGTCTCGTCTCACCCCTGTGTAACCGCGCTGATTCACTCGCATTTGGCACACTTGTCACTTTTTTCTTGGCCTCCGCCCACAGGTGGACAAGTTCCACTTCTCTGTGATCGCCGTGCGGCTCCGCTGGCCGACCGCCCCTCCATCTGCCGGCGGAGAGGCGCACTCCGAGTCTACGCCAGCACCACTGGAGGCCGTGGAGGAAGCTTTGGAGCGCATGCTGCACAACGAGGAAGATGTGCTGGTTGTGGGGGACTTCAGCCGTCCCGCCGACGACCCAGGTGCAAACTGAGGCCGCCTGGGGAGGGGGGGGGGGGGGGCGCGGAGTCGGGACACGTTGACGTCCGTCGGAACACGGCACACCACGGGGCGCCAATCGCCGACGTGGCTTTGTTTTTGTGCTTCGCCTGACCTGCATTTATCTTGTAACGCCAAATTGTTTGGATCGTCGCGAGTAGTTTTTATGGGATTTTTTCCCCTCCGGATCGGCAAAAGCATGGCAACTGAACGGCGCATGCCCTTAAAACATCAGTGGGTTTTTGCGTCAGCTCTCACAGTCCAGCTGTGCCTTGTCGTGAATGGCTGTGCCCGGCGCCACAACTGGCGGCTGACGGTGTGTGCCGATGTGTGCCTCCGACATCGCGTGCTACGCTGCTGTGCACCAGCGGGAGCTGCACAGCGGGTGCCGCGCCGCAGCAGGATAACCAGGCCATGAACAGCTGAGTGACTACCTCGCGGCTAAACGGCTGAATCGCAGTGTTTAAACAAATCTGAACCCACGCACGCCTGATCGCAGCATGCAGCGTCGGCCGCGTCAGTGCTTTGCACCGGCCTCACATACTCTGGGAGTGGACGCGCCACGTCCGTCGGCACCCCGTAGCATTGGGATCGCTCGACAGATCATCGCTGGTCCCGAGAGTGGACGCACCTTCGCGCATAACCACGTGATGTGGCTGAGCCGGGCGCGTCTGAGAGACCGCTCGGCCCGGCCCGTCAGCACGGCCCGGCCGCGCTGACGTTCCCAAACCGGCGGCGGCGCCCCGCTGGCCCCGCTTACGACCCCGCTGATGGCCCCGCTGACGGCCCCGCTGTCGGGCCGCTGACGGCCCCCGCTGACGGGCCGCTTACGACCCCGCTGTCGGGCCGCTGACGGCCCCGCTGACTGCCCCGCTGTCGGCAGCGTTCGAGGTGCTGCGGCGACACCGGTTCCACCCGGTGGTGCCAGAGGGCGTCAGCACCAACGTCGCCGGCAGCCCGGGCGACGGCGCCGCTAGCCGCTTCTCCAACATCTGGATGACTGAGCACACCGAGGCGTCGTTTACCGGTGAGGAGGCGGCTCAGCAGGCGGGGGCTGCTGGTGTCTTGAGTTTTTGTACTCGACGGTCCGGTACGGTGCGGTACTCAGTTGCTTGAGACACGTGGTACTTATATTTGTATGCCGTAGTGTCTAGGATGTATGGTAAATATGTAGTCAGCTGATGTGCTCCGCGAGAGCGGCGCACGTGCAGCCTTCATGAAATTCGACTCCGAGTACATTTTGTGAACCCAATTCAAACCGCGTTGTCGACGACTGATCAACGTTTGGAACAGGGGGCCGTCTGTTGGTGTACACCAAGTGAATATTTAGAATTGCTACCCATCTCGAGCCATTCCTTCTAGTGGCCTGGTGCGCGATGCTGTCGCGAGACAGCTGCCGGGGCCGTGCCTGGCTAAGGCAGCCGTCAGAGCTGTGTCTGGCCGAGGCAGCTGTGGGGCCTGTGCCTGACCGAGGCAGCTGCTGGGGCCATGCCTGGCCGGGGCCAGCTGTCGGAGCCGTGTCTGACCCAGGCAGCCTGTCGGAGCCGTGCCCGGCCTACGCCGCTGTAGTCCTGCCAGGGAGCCGCTGCCTCCCGCCGCGTGCCCGCCTCAGCTCGCGCCTCCCCTGCGGCAGGTCACTTCTCGGTGGTGCGTCTGGGCCTCTGGCACCTGGCCATCCCGAACGGCTGGCACTGGGGCGGCGCGGTGAGCGCCCACTGTCCCGTCTGGTGCGAGATGTACACGGCGGCGGCGGCCGGCGCCGGCCCGACCGCCGTCGGCCGCGGCCTGGCCGCCCTCCAGCTGGAGTACCGGCAACACGAGCAGCTGCACCGCCGCGAGATGGCGGCGCTCACCCAGCTGCCGGTGAGCTGAAGCTCGCCGGACGGCGCCGCCGGACGGTCGCGGCTGAACGGCTGAATGGTCGGGCGCGGCCATAGGCCCGTTTGTCCGGCCGCTCAGTGCCGAGTGGTGGCGGTCAGGGTTGTGCTGCTGATGGAGACGGAGGTGCGCGCCGTTCGATGTAGGCGTGGAGGTGTGGGCTGCAGGTGCTAGACTTCAGCAGCTCGGTAGGCTTTCGCAGGAGGTTTTGTGCCATGTGGAACCACTCCTTTGTTAAGCCAGTGCTTCTGTTGGAAGATACTTGCGCATATGTATGAAGTTCTGTAATGATAGTCGCCTGTGTTATGCGACATGTGACTGCAGTTCAGTTATCTAAATGGATGCTTGTGTTACGTTCTCGTTAGCCGATGCTAGGAAGCTGACAGATGCTGGTATTTTGCCTGTTACCGTCACCAATGGCTGGTCTGGTCCGCTGAATCGACGAACTCCGCCCTGTCACACACAATGTGACGTCACCGGAGGTGGCAGGACTGCCACAGCTCAACGTAGTGTCCCGGCTGCGACCGCGCGCTGCATCGACAGTCGCCCCCCCCCCCCCTGTGATTCCCCGCGCCGGAGCCGCCGGATCCGCCACTGGACGCCGGGCCGACCGCCCGCCTGCCCGGCCGGCCTCCCAGTCGCCCCACCTGTGATCCCCGCGCCGGAGCCGCCACTGGACGTCGGGCCGACCGCTCGCCCGGCCGGCCTCCCAGTCGCCCCACCTGTGATCCTTGTGCCGGAGTCGCCGGATCCGCCACTGGACGTCGGGCCGACCGCCCGCCTGCCCGGCCGGCCTCCCAGTCGCCCCACCTGTGATCCCCGCGCCGGAGCCGCCACTGGACGTCGGGCCGACCTCTCGCCCGGCCGGCCCCCCAGTCGCCCCACCTGTGATCCTTGTGCCGGAGTCGCCGGATCCGCCACTGGACGTCGGGCCGACCGCTCGCCCGGCCGGCCTCATGTGATAGCCACACGATTGCAGAGCCATGCCCTTATCTTGAAATAAACTAGATAACCGTGGTGCCGGTGTGTGTGTGTGTGTGTGTGTGTTTAGTGTGGTTTATGGTGGGCAGACCACCAGGGCGTGGCCGCGACCAGGGAAGCCTGCCGACCGGCCAGCCCCGACGATATCTATGTGTTTCATGCGTACTGCCCCATAGCGGCCACTGGCTGCTCTGGAACTGCCTATGAGACGCCTGCGGGGCTGCGTTGGCTGCCCCCTGAGTCACCGGACGAACATCATCTCTGCGGCGTTGTATGGCGCAGTGCCGAGCTCTGAGTCACCGGACGAACATCATCTCTGCGGCGTTGTATGGCGCAGTGCCGAGCTCTGAGTCACCGGACGAACATCATCTCTGCGGCGTTGTATGGCGCAGTGCCGAGCTCTGAGTCACCGGACGAACATCATCTCTGCGGCGTTGTATGGCGCAGTGCCGAGCTCTGAGTCACCGGACGAACATCATCTCTGCGGCGTTGTATGGCGCAGTGCCGAGCTCTGAGTCACCGGACGAACATCATCTCTGCGGCGTTGTATGGGGCAGTGCCGAGCTCTGAGTCACCGGACGAACATCATCTGCGGCGTTGTATGGCGCAGTGCTGCGTTTGCTCGGTGCTGGCTTTTCGAACGCCTCGGCTTTTCAGTCGTGTGTATCCTTGCGCGGAACATTCCAAGACTTAGCAGGAGTGGAAAGGCGGGCCGCTTGCGGTGTAGATCGTGAGGTTGACATATCTTCGAAACTTAGACATCAAGGTATTTTTGTGGAGACGTATTAGAGTGCATCGTTTTCGGGAACAAACAAGTGGAGACTGAATGCGATGGGAAATTTCGTCATTTATCTTAAGCCGCCAGGTGCTGGTGGCGAATGGCTGACTGCCTGGTACACGGGCCTTGTCGCGCCCGGCCCCCGACGGCGGCGGCGACTGGAGCGCCCCTGTGCCTCCCATTCCGACCCCGCCTAAGCCCTCCCCTTCCTTTCCCCCTATGGTAAGCCATCCCGGTGGTTCGAACTAAGCACTTACGCACTTAGCCACCCGAAGTCATTTGCGGCCTTTGTTGTTGCGCCAACGCGTCACGCGGTTTAGCTGTATCCCCTTGCATTTGCCGGTGGTAAAAAATTGTACAGCACACACTGTGTGGCGAAAAATGTACCGGTGATTGTCAGCACGCTCCGATCTGCCCCCATACCGGTGGCGGGGGGGGGGGGGGGGCGGAGGGCGGCTGTTTCTCAGTATGTCCTCACATCGGTCGCTCCCGGCCGGCTCCGGCCTGTCGCTATCTCCGAACCATAGGCTCAGAGAAGACGCTCGTAGACGGCCCTAAGGGGTGTTTGCGACGCGCCTGGCCAGCGCGCTGGATGGTTACAATGCCCTTCGGCCGAGCTCTGCGGCTGCGCTCTGCCACGGCGGCTGCCACCTCCGCTGGACCAACCGGCAGCGGCACCAGCCAGAGCATCTGGCTGCCAGCCCCGCTGCAGCCGCCGGCAGCTGGGCCGACCACAGCAGCTGGACCGACCGGCGGTCACAGTGCGAACACAGAGAGGACGGCTGTCCCGACCGGCCGTGCGTCCGCCGCCGCTTCCGCTCCGCCGCAGGAAGCCGAGCTGGAGCTGCGCGATAGGGCGGCGGCCTATCTGCAGGCTGAGCGCGGTCCGAGCGGCGGCTCGTCACAACGGCGCGGTGGGCCGGTCGAGGGTGCCGGCCGCGGGAGGGGTGTCCCGGTCCAGACGCCCTGAGGCAGCAGATGTCCGTCGCACAGCCGGCTGGGGCAGGAGCGCTGTGAATTGGGCGTGGCTGTGTGAAGCGCCCGCTTCCAGTGTCAACTATTCCACAGCCTCACTCCACTGGTAAAAGAGGTGAGGATGTCGTGCTGTACGAGTCCCGTTGGATAGATATGTACGTGGTACGTGTGAATTATATATCGAACGGTAAAAACTGATGGTCTGTTTTCAGATCCGCACATTCGGAATGTATCGGGTCATCTATTTCGTGTGTTGAGTCCATCCAAGATTCTGTTAATGGGTCTTTACGACGCACGCAGCTACTGAGACCATGTTGCACGGCCTGACTCTCGCCCTGGCAGGAAGGACGGGCACCGCGGGTATCGAACCACTGTGATTCCCCAGACGCGCAGCTTTACCACTACACTATCGGTATCCTCCCCTCCCCCCTTCCCGAGAGATAGGGAAGGTGCAGCGATGAGCCTCAGCTTAGATGCGCCATTCATGATTCAGCGGAGTGGCTTGTCCCTGTGGTGGCTCGAGCAGCTGGTGCAATATCAGCTGCAATCTTCCAGCGTTCTCTGAAGTCGGACTCTCGCTTCTGACAGGTGGCTTGGGTCCGGCTGGAGGTCACAAACTTCACCATGAGCGACGAAGATGGCGCACCACCAACCAGACACTTCCAGTGGAGTTTCCTGTACACATGGCCCGCCCTCTTCAAGGGGACAGAAACGGTAACCATCTCGTCAGTCCCTGCGCGGGAATGAGTCGCACTCGACTCGTTCGCGTTTTCGTGAGGGAGAACGGTCAGGAGCCCGGGTGATTCAGGAACAAACGGAGGGTCTGAGCACGAGTTCGTCGTCACTTTCACGAAATAACTTTATCGCAGCTCTCAGTCATCCCGCTGCCATTTAATCGTCTACTGAGCCGTCTGGTACCATAGGTGACCGTGACCAATGACTTCTGGTCATTTTGGATGCACCAACTGCCTTCGCGCTGCTTCCTTGGCCTCTTCAGCAGGCCGTTAGGCTGCGTCGTACCCGTAACCCAACCGAGATCATCTGCAGAACGTTTGACCCTCTTTTCCCTTGACCAAATAAGAGGTTGCTTCAGCCATCTGAGAGGCCACTAAGAATATTTAGGGGTATCACTGGTAACAGTTTCAGGAGTACTACAGGCTCCTTCTCCCAGACGACCGGTTTCGCCAAAACTAGTAACGTGCTCTGAATAGTATAAGCAGGAAGGGTCTCAAGCTCCTGGTTTTTCAGCGTGTGTTCAGAGTTCTTATGCTACAGTTAGCAGCCTTTATTATATCGGTACGCACTGGTCAAATGCCGTTATCAAGCAAACGCTGGTTATACTGTCAATATTCAAGTATACTGAAGGTCTATAGCTGTCAGCACAAAAGCTCCGAGGCCTTGAGGCGTTCTCAATGGCTAAACAAAGTAGAAGGTTCTGACGAAACTTTTGAGAACTCGCAACAGCCCATGACCTGAATATGGTGGAAGGTTTTCTAGGGCGGTCAGTATGCACCGCCGGGGACACGAGACCGAGAGACACTCGAGGAGATAGACAATACGAACCCTGTATCTACAACTCTATGGACGAACGATTGTAGTCGTAATGAAAAATGGTCACTTTAACAAGCCCTCGTCTCCAAAGAAACGACCAGTTAGCTGCTTTTCTACCTTGCTGCTCCAAAAGCGGCGCTCCGAGGTGCCACGTCCCAGCCCTGTGGTCGTCCCTATATGTCACAACACCTGGCTGTGCTTCTCCCTTCCGCAGGTGTTGTGCGCCCTCTGCTTTCTCTGCAACGAGCTGTTATGGTATCCCCTGACACCGTACCCGGCGCGGACGTTCCTCTCGGTGTGCTCCTGCCTCGCCCTCATCTCCTCCATTCTGCTGTTCCTGGTGCTGGGCTGCGGCGTGGATCGGTACTTCACTAACACCACCTGGTGGCGAATTGTTGTAAGTATCCGTGGCTTTAACCACCGCGCGCCGGCCAGTTCCCAGGAGCGCGTGGCGGAAACAGGTCAACCATACGCTGAACGACAACCGCTTCGTACAATACTTTTTGACAAACAGAGCGCAGTCACTCGGTCATGTTAGATCATCTGACTGGCTAATGCTACCGGCCGACCAGAGTACAGTCGTAATGGGCGACAGGTGGTACACCAAGGTATTTTCGCGATTTCGTGTTTCACCCAACCACGATCCAGGTGGCAAATAAGTGTGTCTATAACCCTATCTCTTATGGCCGATTTAAAATATCCTTCTTCTGGCCGGGGCCGGAAAGTGAAACGGAGCTGTGTCAACCCGCACGTGACGCTGACACTGACTAATGTTCGGGGCCGACGTCACCACCCGCTGGTGACTCCCCCCCCCCCGTGCTACTGACCGTGCCGCCGCGGCAGGTGGTGGCGCTGCCGGCCATCTGCGCGCTATTCCTGATGATGTCGTCGGCAGCACAGACGAACATCGGCGGCTTCGTCAGCGCCGGCTTCCAGGCGGCAGCGGTAAGGGAAGACACGGGGCATGGCTGTTAGCAACCGCTGGGCTTCCCAGACGTCGGGCTGGATGGAAAACGATAACTGTAGCGTCACGCTGAGGCACTCAGGCCATCGCCGTTACCAGGTACTCCCAGATCCCGCGCGCATTGTCTAACTGGTTCGGCACGCGACGCTGCTCAAAGCGAGGATCGTGCCTCGCATCGGAGACAAGCTGTTCGTATCAAAGCACAGGTCGCAGTAATCGCCTGAGCCCGCATGCTCCCTCTTAGCCCAGATCGCTCTAGTTCTGATACTGCCAGCAAGGCCGCACCAATTCCATCTTGCCAATGTCAGCTTAAATGAATGCCTTAATGAATGACTCAACCACGATATAACTGACAATAACTTATTGAACTTAGGCATAACGGCACAGGCAAACGTACCGTGGAGATGTCCTAACCTGCGTTCAGTCGCCGAACAGTCTGTTCAACACGACTTCGAGCTCGTCCCTCTGTCCCTCACGGTCAACGCCATCCGACCACCGGCCTAGCAGGGCACGTGCCAGGCCGGCTCTGACGTCACAACCCGCTCTCACCGTCGCACCGCCCGCCTGCCCAGGTGTTCGGATTCCTCGCCTTCAGCACGTACCTGGCGGACGCCATGTACCACTTCACGCGGCTGCGCCAGGCCGGCGAGCTGCCCAGCCTGGGTGGGCTCGCCGGCAAAGGTGAGCGGGGGCAGGGTGCCGCCAGAATGGACTGGGGTCAGAGGAATGAACCGGGGTCAGAGGACTGAGTCGGGCCCAGAGGGGTCAGAGGAATTAACCGGGTTCAGAGGGGCCAGAGGGATGAACCGGGATCACAGGGGTCAGAGAAAAGAGCCAGGGTCAGATGAGTCAGAGGAATGAGCCTGGCGGGTCGTGCTCACGAAGGCGGGTGCCAGCGTCCTGGGTCGAAGTCGACCCATGCACGGGCACTGGTTACCTGACTCTGACTTGAGCGATCAACCCGAAGCTCAGCTCTCCCTACGCACGAGCTGAGGCGGGACCAGTCCGACGCCGACCTCACCATGTCATCGCGGCACTCGTCACAAGATGAGCCTGAACTCACCTGTGTCTGTTTGCCAGGCCCACAGTTTCGGTCGGCGCGAGGTGACGGCCCGGCGCCGACTGACGGCAGCGACAAGAACCTGCGCGCGCCCGGCTCGTGGAACGTGCCACTCGACTCCGCCAACAGACAAAGCCCCGACAGTGACGAGGGCACCAGCGGAAAGTACTCCCTGCAGTAGAGTGAACGAGGGAACAAACGAGCCGGGGCAGTGACGAGAGCCCCGACGTCTAAAGTGGCGCACGTTACGTACGCCTTTTAGAGCAGGCACCTGCGGCCAGTCCGAGCCCAAGCACCAGCAGGCGGACAGTGATGAGAAGACGCGTGAAACGCCCGACATGCAACAAACGCTGGCATAGAAAGCACCGATGATGGCTTGAAGTTCTCAAATCTGAGCAAGTTCGTCCACCGCAGTGCAGTGACGAGTGACCAATTTTGCCTGATGGCATGGCGGTAGGGGTAGACGATCGAACCCGTGCTGCTGCTGGGAAACCGGGACTGGTTGCGTGCCATCAAGCCGTCGCACCTTACTCGTCAATGCGCTGCTTGATACCACCTGCTCAAACGCAACATACGGGGTGACTCTTGCTCACATCCTGTCTATAAGCAGTTAACTGCAGACATCACACCATCAACGGCCAGAGACGCCGCGTCATGCGCTGCTGTCCCCAGCGGAGGCCGAATCCAGCTCGGTGTTACGAGCGTCTGGTGGGTGACGAGTGCCGGCGAACGCCTTCCGCTTGGATCGACGTCCTGAGATGGTCGCTCTCATTGCGTTATCACTGGGCAGTGCGCCGTCAGTCGCGAGAGTGCCCCGCGCGTCTTGTCCTGCCTGTTTGCAGGCGTTGGGTACGCCTTGTATAAAGTGTTGCATCGGCCGCTGTTTTTTTGGGGGGGGTGGGGTGGGGTGGGGAGGGGATTCTGGCGCGCCGCGCTGAGAGTACCTTCACCGTGAAAAATACGCTACCACCGAGGCACCAGGACATTTGCGGCGGCGTCAGGTGCAATCCTGGAGAACTCGGAGCCCGCAGAAGCCGGCTCTGATTGTGGACGGGGAGGAAAGGGTGGGGAAGCAAGAAGACCGGAAGGCCATTCTTGAATCGCGTCACATGGACCAAAGCGTTCAGCTGGTGCAGTCGCATTTCAGACAGGTACAGCTTTCAACGAAGCGACTAAATTTTCGTGTTTGAAACGGGATACTCACGGCGAAGTACTTCGTTCAAGTAATGCAGTTGACTTTGATGTGTTTTAAGCATGACAAAATGGAAAATCCGTAAAGACCGTTGGCTTTTGATACAACGCCAGGCCAAATTCTTACCATAACGTAATTCCACCACGAAGGTGATCGATGGCTCAACGGAAACTGATAAATCTTTATCACTCGAAAAAAACTGTTGTTTCGAAAATGATTAATGCTCTAGGCGTAGCCCGATACATCGATGGATTACATGTGGCTGATAACGCACGGTATCAGATAGCCGGATCATCGCCGACGTCAAACCTCCAACGTTGCTACAGGCCCTTACCCAAGGGTATGTTATCAATGAGCTCTTCACACACTTTTTCTTCAGCTCCTAGTCCTGCTGCGTGCGAAGATGCCAGCAGCAAAGTGGCGGGTCGTTTCTGAATGTCTTCGAACAAAATCCCCCTACGCGCCCCCGTACCTTAATCGGTACAGCATCTGCCATTAACCACTGTGTGGCGGACACATGGATTCAGGGCTCGCGTCCCATAAGCCGCACCTGTGTATGGCCAGAGCTCTGACGGTCCGCTGGCAACTGACTCAGACAGCAACAGGGCCGGCGGTGTAACGGCACGGCGCCTTTCGGAAATAATTGCATGCTTGAGGGAACGCGTCTACTAACGTCGCTGTGTCAGAATCTCTGCCTTATGATACGCTAAGAGGTTGATCCCAAGGCTTTGCAGAACAGGCAGTCAGGTTTCTTGAAAAAACGGACGTCATATGAGACGCACAGACATTTTGACATCCTTCCACATCCCAGCGTAATATTACAGAACCAAAATAGCATACTGATGTGGACCCTACGTAATATTTCTACGCCGTAATGTGCTGCCATGCCCATATCCAGGCATCTCATACTTCTGCCACATTAGTAAATTTCTAACCTTTGCCAATTGAAAACGAAACATCAAACCGTTAATAAAAGCCACGTGGCATTCACAAGTGAGCACTTCCTTGCACATGCCGTCTGAAGCGAGAGCGTTCAGCCACATAAGCGGCTTTCTAAGACGAGCCCCTCCGGCTGCCGGACATGGTCTAACCCCGGCGTGACTACGACATTCGTCCGCGATGACGCCTGCCGGACGTGGTCTAACCCCGGTGTGACTGGGACATCCGTCAGCGACGACGCCTGCCGGACATGGCCTAACCCCGGTGTGATTGGGACATCCGTCCGCGACGACGCCTGCCGGACATGGTCTAACCCCGGCGTGACTGGGACATCCGTCCGCGACGACGCCTGCCGGACATGGTCTAACCCCGGTGTGACCGGGACATTCGTCCGCGACGACGCCTGCCGGACATGGTCCAACCCCGGTGACTGGGACACCGTCCGCGACGACGCCTGCCGGACATGGTCTAACCCCGGCGTGAGTGGGACATCCGTCCGCGACGACGCCTGCCGGACATGGTCTAACCCCGGTGTGACCGGGACATTCGTCCGCGACGACGCCTGCCGGACATGGTCTAACCCCGGTGTGACTGGGACATCCGTCAGCGACGACGCCTGCCGGACATCGTCTAACCCCGGCGTGACTGGGACATCCGTCCGCGACGACGCCTGCCGGACATGGTCTAACCCCGGTGTGACCGGAACAATCGTCCGCGACGACGCCTGCCGGACATGGTCTAACCCCGGTGTGACCGGAACAATCGTCCGCGACGACGCCTGCCGGACATGGTCTAACCCCGGTGTGACTGGGACATTCGTCCGCGACGACGCCTGCCGGACATGCGCTGTCCAGTCATGTGCTGCTTCGACTCAAGTCAAACGGCGGTCGGTACAGTGCTTTATTCGTGTGGAAAGCGCTGACGTCTTCTAGTCCAGTCATTGCCACAGTTATTCACCGCATTCTCGCCAGCACAATGGATATAGGGATCTGAAACGGAAAAGGCTGGTTCAGCACTTAAAACACCTTTTTGCAGCTCAGCGTTCCAAAAATCAGTCCAAAAACGCCGCCAGTCGACCCATACAGCAGCAAACGCAATAGTTCAAGTCTGGACGTAGAGTCATCAAGCCATCTCGGCGTGAATCGTCCACATCGTGCGACGTTATCGTCCAAATCGTGTCAATATCAATCGACTGAACGCACGAGCTACCTGTGATCAATCCGGCGTCAATCGACAACATCACGCGACTGTACGCACAAGCAATTTGTGATCCATAGGCAGCAATCGTCAAAATCGTGTGACTGAACGCACGAACAATCTGTGATAGATCCGGAGTCAATCGTCAATATCATGTGCCTGTACGTACAAACAATCTGTGATCAATCATCCTTGGAGCAAGACTGGAACAAGCCCAGCTTCCTCATCCGCTCGAACTCCGCCTCCGCATCGTAGTTCCTGCAGACAAAACAAAACCACGTCGGTATATCGCCATCGTGTACACCACAGGACGATACCAGGGTCAGTTCTTGGCATTGACAGTTTTCCCTCATTGTTACCTCCTGGACGTCAATGTTCACCTCCTGTCTCAATTCTCACACATTATAATCATCACATCACGTAATCACATAACGATCACATCACACACTAATCTTAATATTTCGCAGGGCCGTTTTGAACACAGTTCAGCATCACTCCTTTGGTAAAGCGCCACACAGAACATGAGTAGCTTAACTGATGCCTAAACGATACGCAGCCATCTGAAGAAGGAGGCCGTAATGCGACAGTTCTGGAAACGACGAAATTTATCAAAAATTCGTCAAGAAACCAACAACTACATCAATGTCAAGCCAAAATAACATCAAATATCGTCAGCAACAGCACACAACTTCCTTTTCTGTACCCACACATTGTAACAGAGTGCAGGGACCACTCACTTGTAGAATTCGGCGTACTTCTGCTGCCTGGGCTGCTTCACCAGGAAATAGTAGGAGGAGACGGCGACAGTGCAGACGCCGGCTGTCATCGCCAGATTGCGCTTGATGACGCCCTGCAGTAGGTTCCGGAGCTGGGGCTTGGGCAGCGACATCTCTGGACAGAGAAAAGAAATGTCACAGCCACCTTGAGCAGATCACATGAACTACCATGTCTGAGGTGCACATATTTCAGACATGGCTGTGGAGCAGGTAGTTTTCAGGTTGGTGAGCATCCCCAACACCAAACAGGTGCTTGGGTCATGCTGAACATGTTATTATGATGCTCACTAACAGGCCTGTGCTAGAAATGAGTGATGGAGAACAGCTGATGTACATCCACCAGCAAAACTACCTTCAGCTTTTCACACACAGTCATTATGAACATGAAATATTTCAGATTATTTCCTGCCCTTAAGCCCTTGTGCCAGCAGGCAGCCCTGCCCAGTATGGCTATCAGGTGTCCTAAATTCTAAAAGTTTTGCAACCACCAACTGCAGGCCCATGTAGTCCTTACAAACAAGCTATTTCTTAAACATTTGTGTTACATAAATCATTATTTTAAAGAAAGTGTTCTATATTTATGTGAGGATTCAGACTGAAATAGCCATCTTGAAGATCATTTGGTGCAGTTCACAGGCCTGCCCTTCCTGAAACCTGAAACCCTTTTATTTCTGTGCCACACATCCATGAAAATGTAGACTATTTCAAGGTCAACCAGCTATCCATGATGCCTTTACAATACCATTCAAATCCTGCCATTCCATTGGCCATGCAAGGATCAAGGCTCACAAAATATAATTGTTGAGCCCTTCATTCTGGTGCATGTGGACACAATTTCCAGGTACAATGGTTGTCAATTGGCCCCCAATCAATCCTGTACAGGGCACAATCATGCAATCACACAATGTTGTATTGAGGGGTATATATATCAAATAGGAAAATTAAGTTGTCTTGAGAAGTCCCTTTCATTTAAAAGGATACCAACAAGTGAAGTACCACAATCATACTAGATACATGACTAATACCAAAAGTGTACCTTGGCTTATTTCATAATATTTCATGGTCACTTCAATATCCTCAAATATGGAATATTCCATTTAAGTTAATTTCCTCAAAGTTCCTTCCAGTGATAATACCTGGTG
The DNA here is from genome assembly GCF_011947565.3 of Pollicipes pollicipes. NCBI lineage: Eukaryota > Metazoa > Arthropoda > Thecostraca > Pollicipedomorpha > Pollicipedidae > Pollicipes > Pollicipes pollicipes. The sequence goes on from NW_023596225.1 coordinate 1,679,017, forward strand.
TGGATAAAGAACAATTGACTGCAGTGAGTGCCAGCTTTTAAAAGAATATGGTGGCCTAGATAAAAAATAAAACATGTTTTCCCCAAAATTGGCAAGCATATTTGCTACAAAATCATGGCTGTTGTAGTTGTACAATGTGGCCACCACCAGTAGGAGTCATCAGCACTCACTTATTTCAATTTCACTAATGCTGCAATAAACTGACTGCAATATGTGGCACCTTTTAAAAATACAGGGTGGCCTGGCTCAAAATAGCATGTGTTTTCCCAACAGTAGGAAGTGTATTTCCTGCATTATCATGCCTATGGCGGTTATACAACAGGACCACCAAACAGAGGGAGTCATTAGTGCCTCCTTGCTTGGATCTAATAAGATTTTATCCTATGACTTAACAAAATCTTGTACATAAATTCAAGCAAACAAAGCTGTGGGAGAAATCAGTTTTGGGAGCAGAGCAGGTCAATCCTTTTAGCAAAGCCCCAACCTCCAAAGAAATTTTAGAAAATGACACTCCTTCTTCTGTAGCATAATGATGGTAATCCCAATAGGCAAAGCCTGCCTGGCTATGACATTTCCTTGATGCTTGGGACCAGCTTTGTCATTCTTCTATGGACATACATCTGCTTCCGCTCTCCCTAGTTGAAAGGTCCCCACACAATGCTGTCATTCTCTAGAAAAGGTCATACAGAGTTCTGAAGACAAAAGATGAGGTCTTCAATAATGCCCCCTTTTAATTAACCTTTTAGCACCCTACATAGCAGATAGCAATCATTTTCATAAGCTGACACACAAGGTTGGGCTCATCTCACACATGCACTTAATTTTGGTGATGAAAATTCAGGTTGCATTTATTATACCATCATGTAGATATTTGGTAGGAGAGTGGTCTTTGAAGATATGGTCATTTTCCCACCTCAGAAAAATGATTTGGGATGTAAATAGTGCAGGCTCCTATATCCTGACATGCAACTTTGTCCTGGGCTATAAATAAATACATGCTGCATAGACTACACCTGGCATAGAAGCAAAAGTGCCCACAGATTTAAGCACATGTACACCATAAATATGAGCATTCAAGTTATGTGCACGTTCCCCTATTGATTTCAGCTCATGGTCATAATTATTATATTGTTATGGTACTTTCATGATGATAATTTGGGTTTTAGGGCGTGCAGACTTCTGAGGCCATCTTGTGCCAATGTACTGGTACTTTCAACCAAAAAAGGCCCCAATGCATGCATATGCATTATTTTCGAACAACAGTAACTCAACACCCAGCCCGATTAAGCCCCAACTGGACTTTGTGCACTCATGTGCCACATCAAACGCATTAGCATCACCTGAGCACCCGGTGACCCGAATTAAATTTTGGCGAACTGACACATGTCCCAAAGAAGTTCGTACATTAATCATACTACACCCCATACTTTCAGAGGGTGTTTTTACAGTCTGAACGACTACACATCTAAGGAATGAAGGCAGTTACCGCCATCGTACACAATCACATTTACCTCTCGACTTAACTGAAGGTGTCGATATCCGAGTCGAATTAATACCACCGGCGGACCCCAACCACTCCGACTTGTTCCCAGTTCGCCACAGAGGATGAGCTCGATGAGGCCGAACTGAAAAAGAAGTCATGGTGCTAGATTGCATATTAAATCCATCGGGTATATTTTGTATTTAAATCATTATCATGTCTCTTTTGCAATTTTTGGCTCATTCAAACTTAAAAACATAATTTTTTATCACTAAAAAGTGAATCTTAGCTGACAATTATATCAAAATATTACATATAATGCGAGTATTATTTTATAATACGTCAGCAAACATGGAAACTTGGTGAAAGACTTCCGCGATGGCCGTTCGAGGTGGCTGCTATTAAAATAGATACCTGCGCATTTCATGATGTAGTTTTGCTGAAATCATTTAAATTTGTGCTGTTTTTCTAGCACCGTCTTTCAAGCACAGTGATGCCCTCAATGTTGGTGCGGGAAAGCTCTCAAAGCAACCGTTTTGCGGAGACTGAATCTATTTACGTTTGGGTATGCTGCCGTTGGCACTCCTGCGGGGGCTATGGCGGGTGCGTAGTTCCGCAGAATGAGTTGGGGGCTGAGCATGCGAAAAATTCGGCAGCTTACCCCACGAATGCGCGGAAAAACAATGTTTTCCCAAGATTTGGCCCAAATTTTTCTTGAAGTTGGGGGGCTAGTATAAACCAAGTTGGGGACCGGGCGGGGCTCTGCCGCCCCGCCCTTCCCAACTAAAAAGGCTACACACCCCAGGTCACATTTTCGGGAGTGGAGAAAGGCAAAAGAGGACGGGGCCGCGGTGGCAAGTAGCCCATCTTCTGAATCTTTTTAAAGGCACTGCGCAATGTATGCAGGTGTCAGTGTGCTGAATAAGAAATCCTTGCAGTTGTTTAAAAAGCAGATTAAGCAAATGAATATTGCGACGCATACCGTGCAATGAATTTTGTTTGCTTTTGGTGATAAAATGGTTCTTTTCAGTGGAACTATTCGAGTTCTGCCTCCACTACCATGATTCTGTACTCACAACTACAAAATAGCCTGCCATGGGCCAATGAGTCGACGGCGGCTCAGCATATGCCTAAAGGTGGGTTTCAGGTGATGACCATATGGGCCGCCTATGATAATTAACACGCTTCTAAGCTCAATTAATCCGTAATTGAAGCAGTACTTTACATCGAGATGATAGTCAGGCACCTTGTGAGGAACCAGGTTCCATGCGTGTGTCAGGGCAAATCCAACAAACATGTTCATTTCCTGTAATCGGGCACCATATGGGCCGTTGCGGTGGTGCGGTGCGGTGGTGCGGTAGTGGGCTGGTGCGGCCATGTGGTGGCCATCTGAGGCTCATGCAGTGAGGTGGAGAAGAAACCACTGTTTCTTAGAACGTGGCCGGTGATATCCCTGACGGCATAACAGGAAATGGGGCACAGGGGATGCGACAGAGACTCGAATTGGACTGGATGACGGGCACGAAGTCGTGTCCGTCATCTCTCGGCTCTCGGCTCGGCATCGACTCCCGGCTCTCCTCAGTCGGCTTACGGTACACATAGGCGAGCCTCTCGTGCTGTGTCTGTTATACTATGTATAACCATTCGTGTTAATAGCATGTTAGTCCTGTTAAATTTCATGATCGCAAAGATCCGCACACGAAGCCCTCCCGTGACACCCCTCTCTTAGTTCAGGGCATCTGGATGCGTTTCATGTATTCGGGTAAAAAGCCGCCGAAGGCCCAGTCACGCAGTCTCACCATGGAACGTGCATGTGTACAGGAGCCAGCCAACCGCCCGCCTGCGAGCGGTTCCACTGTTTCGGAGACGCAGCCCTTGACCCGGCCGCGCCGACCTCCAGGAGGGCAGCCAAGATTTTCTGAACGTGGGAAACGGAGCGGCACCTATGGGAGCACTCATCAGAAGGATATCGAGGGAACCGTTCATGTTTGCGGGAGGCCTAAGGGAGCCCCCGCTGCCTGCGCCGCTAGCGACCTCCCTGGCAGCGTGTCACCATGCTCCGGGTCTACTGGCCCCGCCCCTAGGGATGTCGCCCCCAATCAGCGTGCGCGTCGGCCGGGCACGTGTGTGTAAAACACATGTTGGACACCCGCAACAGTATCACGAACTATCTTCCCTTACACCATGCCACCGCAGAAAGAGCCTTCGGGAATCTGCCTGCCTTAGACCGCCTGCCAATGACTTGGTCCAACGGACATTCAACTGCCCATCATTCAACGTAGACGACTTGGTCTGCTTTTGTGTGTAGGCAGGGGCGTAGCCAGAGCCTTGCTAAGGGGAACACAGGTTTGACAAAAGGTCTTTTATGGTACACACTTCCCCCCAAAAGTCCCCGCTTATAGCTTACTTGTTAACAAGGGATGCAGTTTATATTGTTATTCTTACCTTGTAACCAGAACAGAAACTAGATGCTTCCGTGAAATCACTTCTGTTTGTATTTTGAAGTCAATAAACTGAAGAAACCGGGCGTTGAACGACCGCATGGAATAAATCACCGGTGCCCTTAATCTACAATGGTTTAGTAGACGTTTTATTAACCGATAGAATTCAGAGGCTATGTGAGAATGTTTAATCTGGTACCGCAGACATTAAGGATATGGCGAAGGTGTATTGTAAATCGCTATGCTCTATCGAAATTTGAAGATTAAAGTTGTATTGTAAATGGAGTGGTCAGTAACATGCATTACTATGGCTAAGCTATGCTTTTCTGAGAATGTTCAATATTCGATCAGAATGGGTTCGTGAAATAATCAATGTAATGTGGTTTTTTGACATGCGCGCTTGCGAATCTTAGCTACAAAAAACCTTGACACCAGACGTTGCAGTCTCCCTAGTCTGCGGAGCGTAAGTTCAGTGGCTGGTTTTTGTCGTGGCCCACCGGTGGATGAAAATGATGACGGTTCTGGAACAATTACCTCTAAGCACTTAAATCAATCAGTGATGCAAGGTATGTGACGCAGTTTTGAGCATGCGCACTCGCAACCCTTGGTAACAAAACCTCCACGCCAGGCGCTGCAGTCTCCGTAAGCCGCGCAGCTTCGGCCCAGCAGCTAATACTAAGCCGTGGCCAAGAGGTGTGCAAAAATGATGACGTTTCTAAAAGAAGTACCTTTGAACGGTCCAGGACATCAAATCTGACATTTAGAAAGCAGTCTGGGCGCATATTTCACATGTGCGATTCTCAGACTGATACTAAGAACGGATAGGCCCTTAAAGCACCGCAAAGTGGTTCTGGAATCTGGTGGTGGAACTGAAAGAGTTAGCTAGAGTCTCTACTTTTCGTGTAATCTGTCGAGACGACAAATTAATACGGCGCCCGTCGTCTGGTGGCACGTGCAGTGGCCGACGCCGTTCAGTTATAACACGCGTTTGGGTGGGGGCGGTCAAATTGACCCCCCCAAAGGTCTTTGCAGAATGGTTTCCGAATGGCGCGGCAAGGTCGCGCTAAATTTTGCATAGCTGTAGACAATTGAATGGCGGATCGTTTGCCATCACAAATTTAGATGTACCTTGTAAGGTCGCTGACCTATCGCGGGTCAAAGTCAGGCCATGGTTGCAGCGAAGCCAATTTCTAGGGAATCCTTCAATCTGATCCAACAACGGAGCGTTATACGAAGCCATACATCCCTGAGATGCTTTCTTAGGCAACACAACAGTTGAATGAGAAACTTGCATTGATCTAAGGTCATGTATAAAGGTCACACCAAGGTCAAAATTACCCTGTTTTGTTACTATACGGCTTGCTGTGTGGGATAATTTCTGGTGCTCATTTCAGGTTAATTGATAGCAGGGACCGCATTATGCATCTTCCATGGATTTCTATCGACTTCTTAGGTGTCAGGATAGGTTATTGACCTAAAATGACCCAGGTCAACATTTCGTTTTAGGAACATACTGCCCGGCGTAATCTTTGTCGCTTAGTCAAATGCAAAACCAAAAGCAATCTTGTGTGATTTTGGTCACCTTGACCTTCATAAGGTCAAACAAGACCACTGACCTTTAATGGGAATGTGACCTCTTGCTTAGAAACGGTTATCTAGGTTCTGGGGTCACTTTGGAGACCAACCTGGAACCTGACCTTGCTTGACCTTTTTAACCCGAAGGTCATGGTCTAGGAACCTGGAACTTTGACCTAAGTGAGTTCACGTACAGGTTAACATACCTGCAAATTTAGTGTCTCTAGCTTTCTTAGTTCCCGAAATCTCAGGGGGTCAAATGGACCCCCCCCCCCCCAAACGCCCGAGCTAAGGGTATCTAGCCGGCCACCCGGGCGCGTGTTAAGGAAGCTGCAACCCAGGCCATCGCTGTCCCTGCTCTCGAGGTTACGGGTGGCATATTCGAACCTTTTGATGTAAGCTGTTTTCACTAATCCATTATGAAGAGATGGAAGTTCGCAGCCAAATATGGGATGGTTTTGTTTGTTTTTTGTAAAAGTCATTTCGACCCACTCTATTCAACAATAATGAGACTCGTTATTTCCTTCCGGGCAAGGGATAGAAAACCAGGCGCACATTTTCACATGCGTGCTCGCAAATCTCACACCTTGAGTAGAACACCAGGGGCACATTACCGGTTCCGGTCCAGGGCTGAAGAACCACTTTGTCACATCGCGAAGTGTCTTCCGGTTGTCATTCTGGCAACACAGGACGGGATCTCCTAGTCGATCGGAGGTCATTAGAAGGATATATCATTTCACATTGTTCCCCTCCCTGACACGAAAGGCCTTCTGACCCGCGCAGTTGACCCCGGATCAGCACAGGAACCCTCATTAACGCAACAATATCCTTGATCGCCGCAGGTGGTCCAGTAATTGTCATTCAGGCTCCAGTTTCGTGCTGTCCTGTGTTCTCAAGCGTTATTGAGGACTCCCTGAACGTACACTAGATGAAATAGGCCCCAAATTATTTTATTAACATGGCTTATCTATGATCGTCTTAAAATTTTCAAGATTCAGTCAAAATTAATAGTTGATAACGACTGTGTAATATGGTTTTGAATATGTGCGCTCAGTCATAGCGACAATAGCCTCGCCGCCAAGCGTTGCAGTCTCCATAGGCCGCGTGGCGCAGGCCTGCGGCTGTGACGTTACGCGATGGCCAATAAGCAAATGAAAAAAAAAGATGACGCATCTTGAGGAAGATGGCTGGTGATTTAGGTAAATCGGCATGTATGTTTGATGTGGTGCAAACGTAAGCTAAACACAACCTTACTCTGAAAAGTGGCGGTGGGGGGGGGGCAGTTAACACAGCTGCCCCCCCCCCCACCATGAAAAGTGGGTTGGGGGGCGTGGCTCCCTGTCCCCCCGTTCCGACGCCCATGTTTCTAACTGAAATTAAAGTGAAACAGCAGCCAGAGAAGCTACCGAAAATGTAATCCTGTTGGTATTTTAAAGCCAGTAAACCTAAAAAGTGAGTGTGAAATGAATGCGTGGAATGAACTGCTGACGCCCTTTGTTTACAATGGTGAGTTGGCCACTTTCCAAACCGACAGAGCTCAGAGACTTTGCCAGATCTGTCTAGATTCTGCAGCGATATTGGGGACACGCGAACGTTGACTGCAGATCGCAATGTAATCAGCAATTCGCATCAACATGGCCCACCCATGTTCGTCTGGGATTGTTCAGCTTTTGGTCAGAATGGACATTAATGAAACAGCTATATAGCGTACCTTTGAACATACACCCTCGGAAGCCTTAGAAGCAAACACCCGACGTCCGTCGAAACAAAAGCATCACACTTGTATGTACATTAAGATAGGTTATAGGTTATGGTCGTCGTTACTGTTGCTTTACGACTCACTTAGCTGCTGAGGTTCTATAGCGTCACCTGCCTCTTACCCTGGCAGGAAGGGTGGGCACCACGGGGACTCGAACCCCGTACCTCTGGTTTCTCCAGAAGCACAGGAGTTTACCAGATGCGGGTACCGCTGCCCTTTCGGCACACACAGACAGCTCTAAGGGAATATACAACTTGCACCGACCTTTCCAGCCATAGTCAAAATTTTGCAATAGCTTCAAAATTCAGCGAGTCATTCATTCAACAGTCATACATTCAACAGAAACTTAGGTCTCCAAAAGCAAAGCCAGTTTTAAGTCCATGGAACTAAGACTGACAAAGAGATTCTTATCAGTGCGTCTCGGCAATGTAGCAGTCGTTGACTCTGGTGTAGAAAAAACCCAACACACGAATCTGGTAGCGTGATTTACATAGCTCTGTAACTTTTCCTTAAAAATAGAACAAGTGTTATTTAACTTTTTACCTTTGCTTGATGTGCTGTCTATGAAAGGATGCCATTACCTAACTTCTGATCTTCGATATTTTTGTTCCCAATTTATTTGCAATCGAAGAAAGCTCAACAAATACCGAACCATATTGAAGCATTACAAGCGAAGATGTAATGGAACTGTGATGAGATGCAGTGGCACGAATATGAACACATAATGCTCTTATCTTTTTAAACGTTTGATGCTCAAATGCATTATGAACATATAAGACTTGTTTATCTGCTCACACGATTGCTTAACATCACATTGAATATTCAAGGCAGAACATTTATCAATCTTCAATAAACTAATGGCCGCGTTTCCGCAAAGTTTGTCGCGAATCGGTCCCCAATTTAGAGAAGAGTCGAATGTTAGGTCTTAGTGCTTCTATTCGACAGGAGCTGACCAAGCAACAAAAAAAAACTTTAACCCAAAAAGATTCCTGGTGCGTGCGTTTGGCAGTCAAGGCTGTTCAACGCTGCCCATAGCGTTTGACCAACGCACGGGGACCGACGCGACCGTTCCGGGCGCGGCGGTCTGTTCAGCTCCCCCACCTGGCGCAGCGAAGGGATGGGGAGAACAGTCGTAAACAAGAAGGTTATCACCCACCCCATCTTATCTGGTGATGGGAGTCAGATGCTTTGAAATGCCGCCAGAATAGATTCGATCACGGTTGAGCCTCAAGCCTTACCATGGGTCACCACGGAGAATTACAATCGGCCAGGATGGTTCCTTAACAGAAGATGGGCGATGACTGATGGGCGATGTATGCGTTTCCTCGCGTTTCCGATCAGAATTGGCAGAAGCTTCAGTGGTTATGTCTCAACGGCATCTCGCGATTGGTACGAGTTTTTAAGCTTCTGACTCCATAATTGAGCCCAATATGGCAGGTCCAAGGTCAAACTTTCCAGAGAATCACAGCTTTTAAGCTTTGCAGTATTATACATGCAATAAAGTTCCTTGGGGCGCCACAAAGCTTTAAAAGACGTTAAAAGCAAAGTGGCCGTGTTGAGATTTGTGTTCAATTCCATGTTGAAAACAAGGGCACTGAATGTTTGTTCCATCACTGTGCATTATTCGCACGTGCAATCTGCTTTCGAACGTAGCTAGTTTCGGAAAAAAACATGGAAAATTGGGCGCATCAAGAATTGTTCATTTTCAAAACTGGTGGAATCTCATTGTATTATATGCTATTTTACGCGTAATCGCACGGCGAATGCGATGGTGTAACTTGAGTGTTGTGTTGAAGATGTTGATGTAGTGTTGAAGAAGATGTAGTGTTGAAGATATTTGAAAAACTTTACACGAAGCGCCAACATTTTGCAATTGCTGTACAAAGTGTCTCCATGCACAAAAACATCTGCCCATTCATGCACACACTGAATGGACCACGCCCGTTCATTCTATAACAAAAAATTTATATTGAAGCTTTTGATATTTTTGAAAAATTAGGTCACGCTCAAATTTGTTTCTCATCACACGGTGATCGAAAAGGTAGTCAACAACTTGTAACATCGTTTTACATCATTTGTGAGCAAAAGCAGGCTTTCATTCGCATTGTTTCGCTTAGCTTGGCACGTTTTGCAACCCAAAATTCAGCCGTTTTCAAATTATGCCAATATGTTGCATTACATCTGTTTTGACACAGAATTGCCTTCCCATGCTATGGTGTGACACAAACCGTCCAATGCTGATACATTTGAGTTATAAGACAGGGTTTAAGTTACAGGTACAGCCAACGTGGAATCATGTCGAAAAGTGACCATTTCGTGTAAAACGCGTAAACAGAGACAGAACATCCATCCACTTTCGCAACAAAGTGGTCGTGGTGACATTTGTATTCACTTCCATGTTGACAACAACGGCAAGGAATGTTTGTTCTATCATTGTGTATTGTTTGCACATGCAATCTGCTTTCAAACGGACCTGGCTTCAAAAACAAAACCATGGAAATTTGCGCGCATCAAGAATGATTAATTTTCCAACTGCTGGAATCGCATTGTATTATACGTCATTAGACGCGTAATCGCACGCCGAATACGACGCTGTAACTTGGAATTTTTGCACATCATAGTCCTGAAGTTTTTGGAAAAACCCTATCCAATCCGCGCTAAAATTTTGCAATTGCTGCAGAAACTGTTTACGTGCACAGAATCACTTGCCGCTTCATACACACCGCAAAAGGATCACACCCCCATCATTTTATAACAAAAAATCGCGCCTTAAGTCTTTTATCTTTTCGCAAAAAAATCGCGCAAAAATGTATTTTTCATCACCCGGTGATCAAGAATGTAGTCAACAACTTGCCACATCGTTTTACATCGTTTGCAAGCAAAAGCAGCCTTTTATTTTCCTTGGTTCGAGAGATATGAGCTTGGAACGTTGTACTACACAAAAATCGGTCATTTTTAAACTCTGCCAATGTGTTGCGTTACACTTGTTTTGACGCGGAATCGCCTTCTCAAGGTAGGGTGTGACAGAAAATGTCCAATGCTGATAGGTTTTAAGTTAGGTACAACCAACGTCGAATCATGTCAAAAGTTGGCCAGCTCGTGTCAAATGCGTAAACCGGGGATAAGAGATGCATCCGCTTTGTCCACACACTGAATTTACTATTGGCCCTCATTTGAGATAAAAAATTTCCGCTCCCGAATTTTAACTTTTTTTTTAAAACAAAGTGCTCGTGTCGAAATTTATGTTCACTTCCATGTTGACAACAACGTTAATCAATGTTTGTTCCATCATTGCGTATGTCTTGCAGGTGTAATCTGCTTTCGAACGGAGATGGTTTTAGAAACAAAACCATTGAAATTTGCGTGCATCAAGAATGGTTAACTTTCCAAGTGGTGAAACCTCATTGTGTTGTATGTCATTATGCGCGCAATCGCACGACAAATACGATGGTGTAGTTTAAAAATTTAACACGTGTGTAGTTTTTAAGTTATTTGAAAAAAAAACACTCACAAGCCGCGCTTGATGCAGATTTTGCAATTGCTGTAGAAGCTGTTTACATGCACAGACACTCTTGCCGCTTCATCCACACACTAAATGGACCATGCCCCTTCATTCTGTAACAAAACAAATCGCGTTTGAGAAAAAATTCTTTTCTTCGAAAAAAGTGGTCACGCCCAATTTTTTTCGTAATCACCCGGTGATCAACAATGTGGTCAACAAGTGGCAAAATTGTTTTACATCGTTTGCAAAAAAGCAGCCTTCTATTTTCATTGGTTCAAGACATATGAGATTGGAACTTTTTACTACCCAAAAAACGGCCGTTTTCAAATTCCGCACAGGTGTTGTGTTACACCTGTTTTGACGCAGAATTGCCTTCCCGTGCTATCGTGTGACATAAACTGTCCAATGCCGATAGGTTTCCAGTTAGGTACAACCAAAGTAAAATTATGTTGAAAATGGCCATCTCGTGCAAAACGCGTCAACCGGCACAGAACTGCATCCGCTTCCTACTCGCTCTGAATTTGCTATTGGCCCTCATTTGAGACGAAAAAACATCCGTTTCTGAATTTTGACTTTTTTCGCAACAAAGTGGCCGCGGTGAGATTTGTGTTCACGTGCATGTTGACAACAACGCCACTGAATGTTTGTTCCATCATTGTGTATCGTTTGCACGGGCAATCTGCTTTCAAACGGAGCGGGTCTCAGAAACAAAACCACGGAATTTGCGCGCATCAAAAATGCTGCATGTTTCAAGTGGCGCAAACTTATTGTATTATAGGTCGTTAGACGCGGAATCGCACGGCGAACACGATGGTGTAACTTAAAAAATTAACACGTGTATAATTTTTAAGTTATTTGAAAAACACACAAGCCGCGCCTGATGCACATTTTGCAATTGTTGTAGAAACTGTTGCCATGCACAGAAACTTTAGCCGCTTCATCCACACATTAAATGGACCATGCCCTTTCTTTCTGTAACACAAAATCGAGTTTGGAAAATTTTCATTTTTTTCGAAAAAATGGTCACGCCACAATTTTTTCTTCCTTACCCGGTGATACAAAATGTGGTCCATAACTGGTAACATCGTTTTATTTTGTTTGCAAAAAAGCAGCCTTCTATTTTCATTAGTTCGAGACATATGAGCTTGGAACGTTTTACCACCCGAAAAACGGCCGTTTTCAAATTCTGCACAGGTGTTGCGTTTTCTTTTCTTCTTTTCTCACTTCTATGGTCTTGAATTTGTTTCAAATAAACCTTCCCCAGCCGTGCTAAAATGTTGCAATTGCTGTAGAAACTTTTTGCATGCACAGAAACACTTTCCGCTTCGTACGTACACTTCGTGTACATCACCCTTTCATTTTATAAAAAAGTCCCACATTTAAAATTTTCCCTTCTGTTCGAAAAAATGGTCACACTCAAATTTGTTTCCTCGTCACCCGGTGATCAAGATTGTAGTCAACAAATTGTAACATTGTTTGCATCGTTGGCAAGTAAAAGCAGCCATCTATTTTCATTCGTTCGAGAGATATGAGGTTATAACATCCAAAAATCGGCCGTTTTCAAATCCTGCCAACGTGTTGCGTTACACCTGTTTTGACGCAGCATTGCCTTCTCATGCTGTGGTGTGACATAAACTGTCCAATATTGATAGGCTTGAGTTATGCGCAACCAATGTGCAATCATGTCGAAAAACGGTCATTTTGTATAAAACGCATAAATCGAGACAGAACATGCATCCGCTGCGAACACACGCTGAATCTGCTATTGGTTCTCATTTGAGACGAAAAAACATCCGTTTCAGAATTTTGAATTGTTTGCAACAAAGTGGCGGTGGTGAGATTTGTGTTTACTTCTATGTTGACAACGACGGCAATCAATATTCTTCCATCATTGTGTACCGTTTGCACGAGCAAGCTGCTTTAAAACGTAACTGCTTTCAGAAACCAAACCAGGGAAAAATTTCGCGCTTCAAGAATGGTTTAGTTTCAAGGGGGGGGGGGGGAATTTCATTGTGTTATATCTCATTAGACGCGTATTCGCACGGAAAATACGATGGTGTGACTTGAATTTTTCGCGCCTGCATAGTTTTTAAAATGTTTTTAAAAACCGTCACAAGCCGCGCTAAAATTTTGCTATTGCTGTAGGGACTGTTCACACAAAGAAACACTGGCCCCTTCATACACACACTATATGGAACAAAACCTTTAATGCTATACGAAAAATTCGCATATTCAAAATTTTGACTTTCTTCGTAAAAAAACACGCTCAAATTTGTTTCTCATCACCCGGTGAACAAGAATGTAGTCAACAACTTGTAACACCATTTTACATCGTTTGCAAGGAAAAGCAGGCTTGTATTTTCATTGGTTCGAGGATATGAGCTTGAAACTTTGCACTATGCAAAAATCGGCCATTTGAAATCCTGCCAATGGTTTGCGTTACACCTGTCTTGACGCACACTTGCCTCCCTATGCTATGGTGTGACACTAACGGTGCAATGCTCATATATTTTGAATTAGGTACAACAAAGGTGGAATCACGTCGAAAAATAGCCATTTCGTGTAAAACGCATCATCGGGACAGAACATGCATCAGCGTCGTACACACTGATCTTGCTATTGGCCCTCATTTTAGACGAAAAAACACATGTTTCAGAATATTGACTTTTTGCAACACAGTGGCCGTGGTGAGGTTTGTGTTCACTTCCATGTTGACAACAACGGCATTGATCGTTTGTTCCATCATTGTGTTTTGTGCAATTTGCGTTCAAACGGCCCTTGTTTCGGAAACAAAACAAGGGAAATTTGCACGCATCAAGAATGGTTCATTTTCTAAGTGGTGGAATCTTATTGTATTATTTGTCATCAGACGCGTCATCACACGGCGAATACGATTGTATAAATTGTAATTTTCTCACATCATAGTGCTGAAGTTAGTTCAGCAACCCTTCACAAGCCGCGCTAGAATTTTGCAATTGCTGAATTGCTGCAGAAGCTGTTTGCATGTACCGAAACGCTTGCCGCTTCATACACATACTAAATGGACTACGCCCCTCCATTTTATAACGATAAATCGCATTTTCAGAGTTTTGACATTAAAAAAATGGTCACGCTCGAGGCTGTTTCTCATCACCCAGTGAACAAGAATGTACTCAACACCTTGCAACATTGTTATGCATCATTTGCAAGTAAAAAGAGCCTTCTTTTTTTCATTTGTTCGCGACATATGGGCTTGAAACCTGTCACCAAGATCGGCCGTTTTTAAATCTTACTTAGAAGATGCGCTAGACCTGTTTTGACGCAGAATGGCCATTCAGTGCTATAGTGCGACATACACTGTCCGACGCTGATGGGTTTTGAGTTCGTTAAAACCAACGTGAAACCATGTCGAAAAATTGTCATTCCGTGTAAAACGTGTCAATAGGGACAGAACATGCATTCGCTTCCTACAAAAATGACCGTTTTGTGTAAAACGAGTAGACTGGGACGGAACATGTATCCGCTCGTACACACGCCGAACTTACGAAGGGACGAACATTTGAGACGAAAAAACATACGCTTAATAATTTTGACTTTTTCACAACAAAGTTGCCGAGGTGAGATTTGTGTTCACTTTCATGCTGACAAACACGGAAATCAATGCTTGTCCCATCATTTGGTATCGTTTGCAGGTGCAATGTGCTTTCGAACGCAGCTAGATTCAAAAACAAAACCATGAAAATTTGAGCGCATCAAGAATGTTTTATTTTCCAAGTGGTGGAATCTCATTGTATTGCATGCCATTGGACACGTAATCGCACGGCCAGTACGATGGTGTAACATGTAATTTTCTCACCCACAAAGTGTTTAAAATATTTGAAAAAACCTTCACAAGTCACGCCAAAATTATGCAATTGCTGTGGAAACTGTTAACATGCACAACAGCACTTGCCGCCTTATACACCCACTAAATGGACCACCTCTTTTGGTTTTAGAACACAAAATCGCATATGCAAAATTTGACTTTTTCCGAAAAATATGGTCACGCTGAAATATGTTTCTTATGATCCGGTGACCAAGAATGTAGTTAACAACTCGTAAAATTGTTTTACATCATTTGTGAGCAAAAGCAGGCTTTCATTTTCATTGTTTCGCTTAGCTTGGCACGTTTTGCAACCCAAAATTCAGCCGTTTTCAAATTATGCCAATGTGTTGCATGACACCTTTTTGTAACGCAGAATTGCGTTCCTATGCCGTGGTGTGACATAAACTGTCCAATGCTGATAGGTTTTGAGTTATGCACAATCAATGTGGAGTCATGTCGAAAAATGAGCTTTTCGTGTAAAACGCGTAAACCGGGAAAGAACATGCATCCGCTTAGCACGCACTTTGAATTTACAATCGGCCTTCATTTGAGACAAAAGCCATCCGTTTAGGAATTTTGACTTTTTTCGGAACAACTTGGCCGTGGTGAGATTCGTGTTCACTTCCATGTTTACAACAACAGCAATGAATGTTTGTTCCATCATAGTGTATCGTTTCCATGGGCAGTGTGCTTTCGAACGGAACTGGTTTTAGAAACAAAAGCAGGGAAATTTGCCGCGTCAGGAATGGTTCATTTTCCAATTATTGAATCTCGCTGCATTATATGTCATTAGACGCGTAATCGCACGTCTAGCACGATAGTGTAACTAAATTTTCTCACTTGCATATTTTTGAAGTATTTTTTATGAAGAAGCCGCCCAAAAATTTTCCAGTTCCTGTAGAAAGTCTTTACATGCTCAAAAACGTTTGCCCCCTTCATAACACAATAAATCGACCACGCCTTTTGGTTTAAGAAAAAATATCGCATTTTAAACATTTCATCTTTTTTCCGAGAAAATGGTTGCGTTCAAATTTGGTTGTCATCACCCGGTGACCAAGTATGTAGGCAGCAACTTATAACATTGTTTTACATCATTTGCAAGTAAAAGCAGCCTTGTTTTTTCATTGGTTCGAGAGATATGGGCTTGGAACACGTTACTACCGAAAAATCTGCCGTTTTCAAATCTTGTGTTACACCTGTTTTGACGCAGAATTGCCTTACCATGCTATGGGGTGACAATCTGTCCAATGCTGTTAGGTTTTAGGTAGGTACAACCAACGTGAAATCATGTCGAACATGGTCATTTCGTGTAAAACGCGTAAACCGGGAAAGAACATGCATCCGTTGCTTACACACGCTGAATTTGACATTAGCTCTTAGTTGAGACGAAGAAACGTCCGTTTCGGAATTTTGACTTATTCCGGAACAAAGTGGCCGGGGTGAGATTTGTGCTCACTTTCATGTTCACAACAACGGCAATGAATGTTTGGTCCATTATAGTGTATCGTTTGCACATGCAGTCTGCTTTCGAACGGAGTTGGTTATAGAAACAAAAGCAGAGAAATTTGCAGGGAAGGCAAGCGTTTTCTTATCCGCACCATATGACGTACGTGCTACACATTTTAAAATGATCAAAGCTTTAAGACATCTGTCTCGTAGGGTTTTAAAATGCCCCTTATATGTGAGATGACTGTCGAGATATACCCGAAGGTATCTGGTCACCGACTCAGTGGGAATGGGTTGGTCATAAAGACGGAGAGCGAGGCCACCGCATTGGCGGCGGTGACAGAAGTGCGTGGCGGCCGTTTTCGCGGTGGAAAACCGAAACCCATTAATGGTGCTTCACCTTTCCAGATGGTCAACAGCCAACTGGAGCTGGCGCTCCGTTACACGCGTTCTTGATGCGCTGGTCCATATGGTGAAATCATCTACGAAGAGAGCGCGGCCGACTGACTGCGGTATGACGTCAACGAAGTCGTTTATCATAATAGAAAAAGCGCCACACTTAAAACGCTCCCCTGAAGCACACCATTCACCTGTTGAAAAGGTGCTGATATCTCATTACCCACACGCACACGGAAGAAGCGTTCAACCAAAGAATTATCCAAAAAGGTGCCCATATGACCACGTATGCCATGCTTGAAGAGTTTTAAGAGGACACCTCGTCGCCACGTGGTATCGTAAGCGGCTTGAAGATCGAAAAAGACAGCACCTACATGACGGTTCCCTTTGAAACCTTGCCGAATCATAGCATCGAGCGTTAAAAGGTGGTCCACCGCACTACGATTCTTCCTAAAACCGCACTGTGCATTAGTAAAAATGTCATGCTGTTCTAAGAACCATGCGAGTCGGACATTGACCATTTTCTCCACCAACTTACATAGTGACGTTGTACGTGCGATAGGTCAATAACGTAAGGAATCTAGACCACTCTTCCCTGGTTTCAGAAGAGGGACCACAGAAGCCTGTCGCCATGAGATCGGAAAGTCGCCGCTAGTTCAAAGTGAATTAAAGATTGTCAGCAAAACTTCCAACATGCTACCAGGAACATGCTGAAGCATGCTTTAATTCGGCCATGGTAAAGGGATCATTATAGAGCATGTGTTCGGAAGAAGAAAATGCCATGTTTGGTTCCTCGTGTCGCATTCTATCGCAAACAAACTGCCGTTCCGTACTAACGTCACGACTGCGCTCCGAGATTGCTCGGCCAATCTCGTTTGCAACATCCACTGGATGCATGATGTCGGGGCCTTTTACGTATAGTGCGGGGACTGGAGTAGAGGAGAACTGACCGGAAATTCTCTTGATCCGTGACCAGACCTGGGCTGTAGCTGAAAGACGGGTGGGTGTGCAGACGCAATCACGCCGAGAATTGCGCTTCACCTCCCCGATTGCTCGGCGCGTGAATGCCCTTGCTTTCTTAAACGCAATCAGATTGACCGTGCTGCTCCTTCGATCGACAACTCGACAAGCGCGTTTGCGCGCACGGATGGCGTCACGTTTTTCATCCGTCCACCACGGGACGGGCGCGCGGCGTGGATTACATGAAGTGCAAGGGATGCGCCCGTCAGCACATTTCAAAAGCAGGGCATTGAAATCCTCTGCAGAGGTAGGCACACTCTCAGGATGTGTGGAAAGCGATGCTTCCAGTCGACCTTCAAAGTTCTCCCAATCGGCCTTTTTGAAATTCCAACGCTGGGTCCTAGTGCCTGGAACACTAGCACTACGGAATCTCAACCACACTGGAAAATAGTCACTTCCTAGTGGATCGTCGGCGACTGTCCACTCCAAGTGCGGCATAAGCTGTCGGTTAGAAAGGCTGAGATCAACGGTTGATGTCCGTCCGGGAGGAAGAGTAAAATGTGTCGGCTGTCCGGTGTTTAAAATGCAGGGAGAAGCATCGTGAATAAAGGTTTCGCACAACCTCCCGCTTGTGTTTGATTCATCACAGCCTCATGCGGTGTGATGGGCGTTAAGGTCTCCTAACACTAAGACCGTCGAGGGAAGCTCAGTCATCCGGTGCCTGAGCCCAATGATGGAAAACTTGCGCCAGGTGGCAGGTATAGTGAGCAGACTGTGATGATGCCACTGTTGAAATGAACACGTCGTGCTACAACCTAAAGCGATGATTTCAAGTCCAGCTTTCGCGTTGGCACACTGTGATGGACGGCCAGGAGGACACCACCGTGCGCAAGTGTCAGCGGACACGTCACTGCGGAAAATTGCGTAGCCTTTTAACGCGAAGTAGGAGTTCGGCGCCAACTTGTTTCTGCAAAGCTACAGCTGCGGTACACTTCCCGCCAATCTCAGACTAGCGGTTGAGCGCATAAGCCCTTTCTCCCCTGCAGTTCCATTGCAAAAACGTCTTTAAAAGGACGTGTTAAAAGAGGCTAAGGGGTACCACACTACAAAACGAGATTCAAAAGAATTGCGCCGCTCCAAATGAAGCGTCAGATTCCTCAGACCTGGGGTCCTGAACCACAGATCCGTGCCCCAGCCTGGGCGGGACCTTGGGATACACCCGTCACTTGGAGACATGGACCAGACGGGACACGCTTGGTGTCAGCATAACCCGTGCGTGGTGGCAGCGGAGAAGGGGCCATCACTGAGCCCCTGCCCACCACCTGGTGCCGAGGTGGAGCCTCAACCGGTCCACGTGGTGAGGGAGTACTGCTCCGGTGGGCGGGCTCCTTGCCCGTTCCTGACAGCCTATTGGCTGCTTTGGCCCGCTCCTGCTCAGCCAGGCGTGCCCGCTTAGCCTCACGGGCGCGCCTGTTTGCCTCGTGGCGCTCTAGGGTCTCAAGCGCTTGTCCAGAAGTGCTCGCGACGGGAGTCACGGGAGACGACGGCGGCCTCGCGCCGGGGGGTGAGGCCGGCGAAGACCGCAGGCCCCGGCCGCGCTGAACGACCGCTCATCCCTCCCTCTCCGCCGGCGCGCCCCATGATGCCGCGGGGGTCAGCACCACGGCAGGTACCGGGCACCCCGGCACCGAGGAGGTGGTCGCGGGACCCATCCGGCTCCCGGGCGTCCGCCCCGCTGACACGATCGCCACCGCGGCCACAGCGGAGCTGGCCGCAGATAGAGGCGGCGGTTCTGCCCGTTGTGTCGCGGCATCCAAAGAAGTCGAATGCGGGACAGAAACCGATGGCACCATAGACAAACCGAACGTTTTAAGGAGCTGAATAAGCTGTTGGGAAGTCATCTGGTCTACCCGATTGCGCTGTGGGGCTTGCAGTTTGGTCTTTGAGGCATAACTGACCTTCGGATGGCTCTCTTCGTATAGCTCCCTTGCCTCACGAAACGATATTTGCTTACTGAATTTGAGTGTGATTATCTCTTTCTCTTTACCATAAGCCGGACAGAACCTATCGAACGTGGAGTGAGGGAACTGCTCTTTACCACAGTTTGCACACCATGGTTGGTCTGCGGTGCGGTCTTCTATTGCGTGGTCTGGTGATGAACACTTACCACAAACAGCCTGTCTGCGACGGGTGGTCCTCGTATGCCCAAACCGCTGACAACTGAATCATCTCACAGGGTTCGGAATAAAACGACGCACTTTCACCCTCACATAGCCCACTGTCTTGCCGTAGGTCGGTTTTATCAAAGGAAATGGCGATGTTGTTGGTGGGAATCAGATCAGCACCACGCCGCACCTTGATCCGGCGGGCGTGCGTAACCACAAACTCGGCCAATCCTTCTGTAATCTCCTCTTCATTGACACCCTTTACGTCAGAACAATAATGATGCCCTTGGCGGAATTTTTTGTCTCATGCATCTCTGCAGTCAGGGCGAGAGACACGTCTCGCTTACCCTCTGCATCTCGCACGCTGTACACGAAGCGTGTAACATCCCTCGCTCGCTTAGCATGCTATCCGTTGCTAAATTCCACTTCTACGCCGCCATCTCGTAGTTTATCACATCCCACCACAGTGCCATAACGGTCACATCCATTCCGACGCTGAAATGAAGAAAGGGATGAAAGGGCTCTTTCATTACTGCGGAAACCAGGATCCGAGAAGCAAGGGCAGAACCACTGCAGCCGAACGCCACGACGGTCAGTCACCCTTTCGGGAGCCGGGTGCTTTTTGTAATTGGAGATGCCATGCAATGTACGTTCAGCTTTCGGCACCGGGGCTCCCCACCCACAACAGAGCCCAGCTGGGGGACGGTCCAACACTCCCTCGGGAGGTGGTCGCCGTTAGGGCTACCCCGGTGCTATACGGGGCGACCGACGCCTCTCACACGGCCAGATGTCACAGGGGAGACCTCTCCCGTCCTGGCGGTGGCTCAGCAGCGCCGCCCCTTGACCCCTTAAGCTGCTGCACACGGCCAGGCGCCCCAAGCGGAGACTCGCACGACACGCCCCTCAGCCACATGGAACTGATCAACACGGGAACGCGGGCAAGGGGGCACGGCGACCGAGATGAAACGAGGATTAGGAGTGGTGAGTGGGCCGGATGCGGGAAATGGGAAGGGAACGGGCGGGACAAGGAGCAGAAGCTCACGCACCAACATGGTCGCTACACCACGAGGGGAAAAGCTTGCGCTGTCCGCCCGTTCCCAGAACTAGGACCCGAGGAGGCACTAGTCCCCTACACCAGCCGAAACCAGTGCCCCTGCGGGAAGAAAGTAGTCAGCAACTTGTAACATCGTTTTACATCGTTTGCAAATCAAAAGCAGCATTTTATTTTCATTGGTTCGAGAGATATAAACCTGGAACGTTACACTACCCAAAACTCGGCCGTTAACTTCTGCCAATTTGTTGCGCTACACCTGTCTTGACGCAGGATGTCCTTACCACACTATGGTGTGACCTAGACTCTCCAATGCTGACAGGTTTTAAGCTAGGTACAACCAAGGTGGAATCACGTCGAAAAACGGCCATCTCATGTAAAACGCCTAAACCGGGACAGAACGTGCATCCGCTTCGTGCACACGCTGAATTTACTTATGCCCATCATGTGAGAGGAAAAAAGATCATTTTTAAAACTTCGATTTTTTTCACAAGGTGGCCGTGGTGAAATTTTTGTTCATTTCCATGCTGACAACAACGGCAATGAATGTTTGTTCGGTCATCGTGTGTATCGTTTGCAAGTGCAATCTGCTTTCGAACGAAGCTGGTTTCCAAAAGCCAAATTAGCAATTTTTGAAAATATTGCACACGCACCGCACAAAATTGTAAACAATGCGCAACGCTTCACTACCAAAGGCGCATTTTACACGCTCGCACGTAACATCCGACCACCTGACACTGCTGCGCCCCTGACTGAACGTCGTGGACGGGTAAAATCGACCATCATACGCCTAATGATCATACGCCTAATGTACAGGAGCATGAGCCATTTGCATATCACAGTCCATAGTGAGGACGATCGTGCCGCCCCACCTAAGCTATGCGCGCACATCCAAGAGGAGCGTTAGCAGGACACGTCTCCCCATCGAGCCTCGTCACATCGCTACACCTGCGCCATTCACGCGCACACCCCGCAGTCACACTGTCCCGGTCCAGGCGCGCCCCCCGCCTCAGGTGGACACACTTCCTCAATGTCGGCGATGACCCGCTGGGCCCGCGCGAGACACTCATCCATGTCCGGCGCGCGCGTCACGTCCTCGAGGGCCAGCAGCCGCCGCAGGACGCAGCGGACGCGCGCCAGGTCCCAGCGAAGGTGGTCGCGGCTGTGCTGCCAGCCGTCCAGGCCGCGTACGGCCGCCGCGCCGCGCGCGCCGTCCAGCCGCCGGTCGGCCGCGAAGCACAGCAACTCGACAAACTCGCGCACGTCCATACCGTGCGTCGCCTTCAGCAGCTGCTGGCACTGCGCAAGCCAGGCGCCGGAGCCGTCGGCGATGTCGGCGAGCTCGGCCTTCACCGCCGTCAGCGAGGCCAGCAGATGGCGGCTAGCGTGGCCCACGTTGGCGGCGTTGAGCCAGTTGTGGTTGATGGA
Source organism: Pollicipes pollicipes (assembly GCF_011947565.3). Taxonomy (NCBI): domain Eukaryota; kingdom Metazoa; phylum Arthropoda; class Thecostraca; order Pollicipedomorpha; family Pollicipedidae; genus Pollicipes; species Pollicipes pollicipes. The sequence goes on from NW_023596225.1 coordinate 1,701,064, forward strand.
GATGGTGTCGCGCAGGTTCCACACCTGGTGGTGCCAGTCGGACGGCACGAACATCACCTCACCCGCTTCCTGGATAACGTCGAAGTAACGCACGCCGCCCGGCGACGTCTTCGGCTGCAGGCGTGCCACGCTGACGCCGGCCGGCAGGGTCGCCGAGCTGACGGCGGCCGAGGGGCTCTCCGCGCCGAGCACACCAGCAACATCGAACGGAAGCTGCGACAAGCTGCGAAGCTTCTCTTCCTCGCCAGGTGGCAGCAGGATCCAGCGTTTCCTACCGCACACGTTGGCTGACCAACTGAACGAGCGGAAGACGTCTGCGTGGAATGGAGTCCTGAGAATAAGAAAAAGTTTTTGAGCCCTACCTGAAAGTGTTCTGACTAACCTGCACCAGACCTTCTAAGACAGCCGCAGTGGATTTGTCACTTTGCTACCAGCAACCCCCCCATAGGTGGCACACTGCAAGGCTGTCAGTTTCCACCACATACACAAATCCATTTGCTTCATTGTAACCAGCCAGTACCAACATGGCACCACATAAGACATGTTCATTCCTATACGCTGGCACCGGACGGCCATGTGGTATATGCGTCTTACAAGCTGTCTCTTCCCTATGTTTGCACACATGACTTACCATGTGCCAGCCACCCCAACATAAACAAAGCGAAAGTCATCACGAAGCTCCGGCTGCTCCTCCCAGAATTCGTTGAGCCAGTCTGAGGCAAACAGACAGGGGGTGCGGTACACAGGAGGGTCAGCCGGCTGCTGGAGACGCTGCGCCGCGTGGAAGTGCCAGTCCTGCCAAAATGAGCAGGATTCATGGTGATGGTGACTACATTAGTCACTGGAGCTTGGTGAGACAACAACCCACAGTCTTTGGATGGCCACATGATTTGAATGGTCTTCATGAGACACTTCATGACAAAGTTTGTGAAAATGATGTTTTCTTTCTCTGGGCAGCCATAAAATGCTTCAGGCCTTTGCAAAGGCAACATGAATGATAGGCCACTGCCAGCTTTTGCATTAGGCTGGAAGTGCAGAGAACCAACAACAACAGACTTTGAATGCCTTCTAGACTGGTTGACAGACCCTTTCCAGGAGCCAAATGGATAGCAAAGTCTTGGAAATTACTTGTAATTACTAGTTGGTGACCACCTTCCTAGTGTGTCTAGTGCAAATGACCACAGGAAGTTCAATGAGATACACTTTGGATATTTCTAAAACAGTCACATTTCAGTATGCAAAATGCGGATGGTGATGGCAATGTGTCATAAAATAGTAACTCAATGAAGAAGCAAAATTCCATAAAAAAGGCATCAATGGTTTGAGCAAGTCAAAAATAAAACAGCATCCACAATACAGAAAGACAGCATAAGTACAGGTGCAAACTACACCATTGCACAACAATTTCATTTTGATGGTGGAGTCTCAGGAATGAAGTAAGCAGGAACTGTACATTTAACCTACATGTGTGTGTACATTTTGCAATTACACACCAGATAAGATATCATATCTGGTCATGCTGTCTCATCACTTATTGTGGTGTTCTCTTCTTTTCCAAGACTTGTTATATAGAAACTCTATCCTAAAAGCATAAGAGAATGTGTAAACAAAAAACTCCACATGAAATCAAACCAGCAATGGTGTAGGCCACCATGCAAATGATACTCTGGAATGTGCCATAAGCACATGCCTTCAGATACAGGGTGTCTTGCCGATCCTTTTGTTTCATGTATTGTAGATATTCTTTGAGCTTTAGCTCAGCTTTTGGCTGAGAGTCAAAGTACTTCTCTGAACAGTTTGCCACTGGAACATTCAAGTTCCCTATAAAAGAGAAGTGCAACATTACCACAAACATCATGATGCTACACTTAACAAAGTGCTGCATTTGCAAAATGAACCAGTCTTTTTCACTTTCCAAATGAACATTCAAGGCCACTCTTCCCAAAGAGTAATAAGCTACTCAAAGCATTTAACATATCTAAACTCACCATATTCCAAGCCCAAGTCCTGCAGGTCTGGATCCCCACTGGAATCTACCCAACTCTTCGATGCTTTCCAGTCATCAATCATACCACAGCTTAGGATGCAAGGGGAATTTCCCATGATAAACCTAGTGTAAAACTCTTCATATTTAGGTTCCTCAAACGCAAAACTAAAGACTGGATGTGATACACCCGTCCTGTTTCGTGCACCCCACCGCACCTCGGAATATCTCAGGTTCATCTCTCGTCCTTGCTGAACTTTGACTTAGCAGACGATAACCAGACAGTTGATTGCCTTGGCTGCGACGTTTCTGTCGTCGGAATTGAGGCAAGGCCCAGGCAATCCAAGGCCGTTGTAGTTGGACGGTCAGAGAGAAACGGTGAATCATTATTAGTTCGTAGCGTGGGAGGTGAATCCGCGTTTTCTCCTGGTAAGAGACTAGATAGGGGCAGGCTGCATTGATTTCCTGATACAGACGGGGATGCTCCTTCCTTGTCTGTGTTTGGTTGCGAACACAATGAAAATTATTGCGTATGGGTCTTCAGTGAAAAGTGGGGTGGGGTGACATCATCGCCCTGCGATTGATTCCCACTGGTACACCCAGGAACCACTCTAGATTACTTCGTTGGATATCTTCTTGCTATTCCATCGAACATAGGCCATTTCAGGTATCACAGAGGTCATACCATGCATTTATGGTACAGTATGTAATGTGCACTCCTGTTTGCGAAGTATAACATATTTTGACAGGATTTCATTAGGCCAGGCTTGGGAAATAATTGTATTCAGGACAGTAATTTTTTGCTTTGACAGCTCACACTATTTTGGGTCTTCCTGTGGTATGCTTGGGCTGGTAATAAGTTAGGTGAAGATTCTGGTGGAAGCAGCAAACACTGGTGTGTAGAAAACAAAGGAATAGCAACAAATAGAGGCAGAGTTGGCCCTAAGGTCAAACATGCCACATACCTATTGACTGTGTATTAGCTGTCTTCATCACTTCCATCTCATCCTGTCCAGCCTCTGATGCAGCTACTTGTGCAACCCACCATGTAGTCAGGAATGCGTCAATGAAAATAATGTTTTGATCTGGAGGCATTCAGAAGTTGCATGGAATGTCCTGAAAATATATTGCATCGAGTATTGCCTAAATGGCCTACATCCTGGTGTGTTGGATAGGGTATAAGATATGAGCTTGTGATATATTGCTAAGATAAGCATGGCACCAGGCTATTGTAAAGTAAGGATATATTGCAGAATTTAAAGGTTTTCTGCTGGCTTCAATTTGCACTTATCAAATTTGTGGCCTTTTTAGCTTTAAATACATGTCATAAGCTTGCATCTCAATATCTTTTGCTTCCATTTACAACACGTGCAAATGCCATTCATGTGAGATTATATCTTTGAATGTTGCTTTCACCCCAAAGTAAGTAACACCTGTTTTTAGACACTGGTTTCAGTTTAAGTGAATTGTATACCTATTTTATGACAAAGGTTAGTAATCATATCATGATGCAATTGTAACTTCTCTCAAGGAATTTTCCCTCACACAGCTTACATGCCTGCCTTACCAGTAAGCCGCATATTTGTTGGCACATGTCCAGTGTAGTATGTATGGTAGAAGTTAAAATCCAAGTAGCTCATGATAGAGAGAAAGTGGTGGATAATTTATAAAGCAATCTGGTGTGCTTGCCAGCCATGGAGCTTCAGCAGGTCTAAAGCTAAGTTGTCCTAGGCTCCACATGGGATTTAAAGTGATGATAAACTTTATTTATGTGATGTTACCATCATGCCCATCTTGACTGTCAGGTGTACTGATTATTTGATTGGCCTCCAGATTTTTGAAAAGGTATTGGCCTACACTTTGGACCTATTGTGTGAGTATGTCCCTGGTCATGTTAGCTCTATGTTTTTGTTGCAAAAATGTAATACTTAGATTACTTTTAGTTGTACATTTTGGCCTGCAACTGGTTTTAGGTGGTAGTATGATTTTGTGTGTATCTTTTTGAACATAACTAACTCAGATTTGGCAGGGAAGCTTTTATAATGGTTGCAAGTTCATTTAGCTTAGTCTGGACAGATC